>NC_143014.1:288833897-289146715 GCF_055824585.1 Amblyomma mixtum | reverse complement strand
TTATCGCCTCTCAAGCCGTATTAACCGCCATAAGGCCGTCTACGCCCCCACCGCAAGAACTACCGCTCAATCCCGATCTTTTTTCGTCACGTCATCCCGCGACTAGAATAATCTACCACAGGACGCCGTGCATCGCATCAACGCCATCCATTTTAAGAACGCTATCAAGACCATAGTTGTTTAACTGTCATGCCTATCCCTCATGTAATGCGCCATACCACGGGCCTTTGAGGCATCAAATAAAAAAAGAAAAAAAAACAAAGAAATATTACGGAAGGTTTCGACCTGTCATCGGGGCGTGTCAGCACGTTTTAAAGGATGTCATCGGCAGCCTTTAGCGCAAAACACGTTGAAATGATAAGAATTGGCATGATGTGAGCCATCTATGCGCATCCCTCTAAATTGACAGATTCTTCACCTGCACCCGTTCTTGTCCCGCTTAAAGGGGTGGGGACACCAAATTTTGAAGCTATAAAAAGCCTGCTATGGGATTCCTATGTATCGAAGGGCACTCACAGCCAGGTGTTGGACACAACAAATGTTTAAAAAATATTTTAATTTGGTTCCAAAGATTACCTAAATGCTCACTCTCACGATCTAGACCCATCGCTAGCGCTATCAACGCTGACGTCACAAGGTAGGTAGAAAAATTAAATTTTTAATGACGTCATACCAAAATACAGTGACGTTCGATGAGCGGGGCACAGCCACAGCCGCGTGAGCGCAGTCGACGCACCAGCGAGCCGTATTTGCTGCTAACCGCCACTCGCTCGGATTGTTTTCGTCAACGTATTGCCGAACTATGCTTAAAGGCGGGGACACATGTGCGAAAAGTGACCGCGATCTGCGGCGCGCCGTTGCGAACAGCGTCGCAACGTCCGATCGCAGCTCGTCGCCTGCGTCCGGCCTGCTAGATATCAACGGCGGGCCGCTCGCGGCAAACGCAACGACGGGAAGCGGCAGCCAATGCGAGCGCGGAGAGCGTCAGCGTCATGATGACATAGGGCGCACTCCTTGGAGCCGGGCGGTCTGCGCCAGTCTTAGTGCCGAACGCCGGCATCTGAAGAACGCGATAGTATTGTTTGTTCACGTTCATAGCAAACCCTGGGATATATGAATATCAAAAATGCATCGTTTCTGACGATCGTTGGCAAATACCGAGTTCCTGGTAGAAGTGATGACTGCGATGCAAGCAAATTTCATCCCATAGCCGGTTTTGTGCTGCTCCTACCTGGTGCGGTTCTCCTGCCGTCTGCTAGCTCTGTTGCTGAAGACGTCGTGGAAATCGAAATATATCTTTTATTATGGGAAGAGTTCACAGTAAAGGGGTGCCGAGCGGAGCACGTTTCTGAGCGCTGGCCAGTCCCGAAGCGCCCTCAGCTGCGGAGTCGATGCGAAAGCAGCTAGGCCTAGCGACGACTACGGCAGTCTGGGACCAGCGCGCAGGTCGTCGGCCGGCGTTGCCGCAGGCAGTGTCGCTGCCGAAAGATCCACTTTTAGCACAGTCATGCTGTCGTATCTCGAATCTAGAAAGCATCCTTTCAGGTAGCATGGCTGCTTTGTATTTTCTTGTGCGGACGTGAAGTACGCCGAGTCTGCCGGCCGGTAGGTCAGCCTGGATACCGTCTGCCGACGTCATAAAAGCGAGCTAAAGAGTGTTCTTGACGTAAATAATAAACCCTGCATGGGACAAAAAATGTGAAAAAAGTGACATTTTTGAGGATCGCTGAGCAATATTGAGCTGTTGGTGGAGGTAACAACTGTGATATGATCAAATGTTTTTCCACAACTGCCTCGCAGCTGCCGCTGGCCCGGCGTTCGGGTCCGGCTCGCCTGGCGCCCGCTAGCGCCGCTGCCGAATTCCTCGAGGAGTTGACCATACTATTATTTTACTGTGAGATGATGCTGTTCACACTAAACCTATATGTGAAAAGTAGGCCTTTTATTATAGCGCAGGCGACTTCGGAAGCGCCGGCCGCTTGCGAAACATGTTAGAGGCCTAGCAACGACCACGGCAGCCAGGCAGCAGCAGAGCTCCTCGCCCGGAGCGCCCGCGAGCTGTGGCGTTGCCGAAAGCTCCCAACATAAGCAAGCATACTTTGGCGCTGCTCGAGTATAGCTGGCAGTACTTCTGATGAAAAGGCGATCTTGTCTTTTCTTGTGATGTTTGTACGCCATGCCAAGCAGCGCTCAGGTACTGCTGCACGGCGGCGAAGTGTGACACCGCTTGTGGGCGCAGCTTGGGGAGAGCGGCGCGACGATGCTTACTGGCATTTTGCAAAGTGCTTCGCATCCTCACGCGAACCCGCGAAGGCTATATTAGCATGCGAACAAAAAAAAATCGATGTCCTCACTCACTGGAATCAGATCCGTCAGAATCCGAGCTGCTGGGACTAGCCATGCCGTTGTTTGTTTTCTTGCGCTGGTCAGCACGTGTGTGAGAAAGCAGAAGATGCAGCAGTAGGTGCGCCACAACTTTTGTGGGCCCACGTGACTAGGCGAAGTAGTTGATCTTCCTACTCTGTGACGTCACTGTCCTACTCGGCGTTCCGATACCGAAACCGAAAATTGTTGCCTAAAAATGCGGTAATAAATTATTCACTGCGAATATATGAATCTTTGAGTGTATCATGCTTCCTGGAGCCATAAGAGACGTTTGAAACTAAGAACGCGCCAACCAGAAATTTGATATCTCCACCCCTTTATGGGAACATCTGAGCGCAGCAACAAAAAAAGACACAGCTAAATAACCAGGTGGTACAGACGGTCAATGATTTAAAAGTAGTAAAGCGTGACGGAAAGACGAACCTAAAGACAGGACACGGGGAAAGCACTTCAAGCGCTTGTGCTCCCGTCTTGCAATATCCTGAGTGTTAAACAGTTAAAGCACACGATGAATCAGCAAACTATTCCGCATATTCCTTGGTAACAGTCTAGATGTCAGGAGCAAAAAGAAAATGAGAACGAAAGCTCACAAAATACGGCCTGTGGCTTTAACAATAATGACAATTTCTGTCTCTGACGGTACGTGATAACTGAAGTCTGCCATTTCACTGTGGTCAGCTGTTCCAGCAGGCAAGTGGGGATTCACTATGACGATCATTCAGTAGTAGAACTGAGTGACAGAATTGTAGCGAAAAGCAAGCCTCCATCTGGAGTGCATCGCAAAGGCGCGCCAGCTGTTGTTGTGCATGTGAATGTATTCTTAACAGCCCATGTGGGAGCTTAACAGCCCTTTAGTTAAATAGGCATCTTAGAGCTAGTGTTGAAATAATTCTGGGCTCCTTTTCTTTCTTTTCTGTGCAGCTCCCAAGGAATGAAGGTTCAGTTACTGGACGCTCTGGGCGGAATGGAGCATCGCTATTGCCCAAAGGAAATGAAGCGACGTTGTCAGTGTCTTTTCTTGCAACACTGATGCTTTATAAATAAGTAAATGAATTTTGAGAAAATAATAATACATTAAATTTAACATAAATAAATCCCAACAAATGTTTAAACATTTTCTTCAATACTCATGTAATAAATGCTGGAGGCGCAAAGCAAGACGCCCTTCTATGTAATCACAGTGCCCCTTATTCTCTGCAGTGCAGTGGTACAGCTTCTTGTGAGTGTGCTGGCTTTAAATAAAGATTTCTTTGTGAATTTAGAAGCATTCGCATTATAACTGCTCTGTATTTTGCGCTATGAATACTGCTCAGCAAATAATTTCACACAAGTACCAACTTACCCGCACGTGCTTACACATTGCCATGAAATCTTACCTGACCATTTTATTTTCCCTTTATGGCTAGAAGTGCATCTCCAGTAGAAAATGTTACTCAACTGCATAATCCTCATATCGCCAATTCGAGAAACACCACTGGTTCACTACGAGCGGTAATCTTTCGCCGCTGCAGTTTCCGTACCTCTTCAGATTTGTGCAAAGTGAATAATTTGCTACAGACCCAAAACCTTTGCCCGTGGTCGGTTCACACCAGGCGTACCAATTCATTCCCCGACAGCGTCAAACCGAGCCAACTGCCACCACGTTAGCACTTCTCCTTCGCTGTCGGTCGTCCGCTGCCTTTGCCCTCTGCGCAGATGAGGCCCGCCGGGCGAGTTTTGTGCCCCGAGAGTGGCATGGCTTCAGACGAGCGACATGTGGAAGTTCAGTTTTCGCGGAACGGCGACCATTTGCGGTGAGGAGCGCAATCTGATATGTGAGGTCTCTAATTCCGGCCGCAACCACGTAAGGGCCATCTATAGTGGGCCAGTCGCTTTCGGTGCAAGCAGCGGCGCCTGCCTGGACGCTAAAGCCGGACAATATCGCCCGGAGCGTAGACGACATGCCGGCGGCCGCCATTGTAGCGGTCCTTGAAGCACTCTTGAGGAGCGATGCATCGAAGGCGGACAATCCGATGAGCTTTTTCAGCTAAAGGCAGGATCTCGGCGATACAAAGGTTGCCACTGGTAGAAAAGTAGTAGTGGTTTTTTATTTTGCATTGAATATGGAAGGTAAGAATTTTTTTCTACCCCGGCATCTGCTATCGCTGCTGGAAGCACCTGAGCTGGGGCAGCGCAAATAAAGGATAGCAGCAGAGCGTAGGAGTGAAAAGAAAGAGAGGAGGGGGTAGTAGAAAGGACAGGGGGAGGAGTACACTGACAATAAATCTATTTACATATATGCATGATAAATATAAATATGTACAGCTCGCACGCGCGTGAAGGTCTGGTAGAACACAGTACAAACACACGCGCACGACACAAAGCCTGGTAGAAAATGGAAGGATGGTATCCAGGGTGCAGCGAGGCGGGCAAGCGTACAAGAGGTAGAATGGACTGTATCCAGTCGTTTCCCAAGCAGCACAAAAAGATTGGGCCGACAGTGGCAGAACAGTGGCTAAAATTGGCATGAATATGATTTGGGGAATCTGAGACTTTTTCCACTAATGGTCCGTCATTTATGCCAAGACAGGGCCTATGCTCCGCCAGTCTAACTGTCGGCATCGGCCCATCGTCCACGCCCGGGCAGGGCGTATGTGCAGCTAGTCTGTCAACAATGCCCCGAATTTTGTGCCAAGACAATGCGCATGTGCAGCCAATCTATGCACAGTGGCCCGTCACCAAGGCGCCTTCCACAAAAATTAAAGACGTTTCATTTGATTAAATTTTCTATTTAAAAAATCACTTTTTTTGATTCGCTTAGGAATTCACTGCCGCAGTGCGCAACGCGCGTCTGCTTCAGGGAGATCGCAATACAAACGTAATAGCTTAGTGCAAGTGCATTCGCTAAACCGATTTGTGCGCAGTTTTAGCAATGTCCAAAAACGAATCAGTCGCCTCGTAATTTCGAATTATGCGTTGCGCACGTGAAATATTAAGCCGGCGCTTCATAAACACACGCGGACACGCGCTAAGAGATTACTACGCTTCTGTACGTCGTGCCCTGTGATCGCGCCTTTCCCGTGTTTTCTGACTTGCTATTCCCTTCCTTCTTTGCAAATAGTAATATTAGAAATTGTTGTTTTGTGCATTTTATTCTTCTGTTGCGTAATTTGCATTGGGGGCTATATAGCTCTTGCTCACGTCTTTGCTTGTTTACTCGCGTTTTCTTTTGCTTTCGAACGTCACCTTTATTGATGAAAAATATCAGAAGTAGTTGCGAACCAGAATTCAACATGTTTTTGTTTGTTTTTGCTTATTTTGCGTGAAACTTGCACACCAACGAAGAATTTGAGGAGTCTTCGACGACCAGCAAATAAATCGACTGACAACTGGTGTTAGACGCATGTTAACCTAGCTTGTTCGGCATATGTACGGTACATAAAACTATGAAAGAGTGCGCATTCTGCTTGCATGATATTTTATTGCTTTATATTTTGTTATTTTGTCGTAACATTTTAAGTCATCTCGAACTAACAGAAGCCACATCACACGGCCCCGCAAAATATGCGATTGTCTGAAAACGTTTTCGCGAAATCCATCTTGAAGCTCCACGTTTTTCACATCAAAGTTTTCGGGCGCCGAACATGATACTTTTGCTGCTGCTTTGTAACAATACTTTGACGCTTCTGTGCTTTCCATCTACTTGTTTCTTATAGATATTGCCTAGTGTACAGCCTGTGACTCATTCTCCGAAAATTCCAAACCATTTTCACATGTTTTGGCCCCGTCTCTTCCCTGTTTCAAGCAATATCTCCCCACCTGTACTCCCGGCCACGCTCTTTTCCAGGTAGCGTGCTAACCTCTAACTCCGCGAAGCGCAATTTTTGTCTTTTTGTTTTTAGTCACTTGCTAGAAGCTGTTTTCTCTCGCGCGCAGCTACGCGCTTCGCTGTTCGTGCATCCTTCTACGATCTCCCTTTCTCCACCTTTCAGCTGGAGGTTTTTCTCGTGTTTAAAAAATAATGACTCTCCCCCCCCCTCTAGACAACTCCCTCTCCCCCAGCATCGTCTCCCCTGCCACTCGTCTTGGAACAGCGCAGTTAATCACAATGGCACATCCTTGACTCGACGGGTCTTGCCTTGGCTGGCTGGCACGGCGGCGCCGAAGCACACAACCAGCGCGACGAAAAAGCATGCACACTCGAGCTGGCACCGTTTATAGTCTATGCAAGCGAAAAGCCACATCTCATATGTTAGGAGAACCGCTGCGATGGCTCAGTGGTTAAGGTGCTCGGCTGCTGACCCAAAAGACGCGGGTTCGATCCCGGCCCCCGTCCGCTGTTGTCGAATTTCGATGGAGGCGAAATTCTTGAGACCTGTATACTGTGCGATGTCGGTGCACGTTAAAGAACCCCAGGTGGTCGAAACTTCCGGAGCCCTTCACTACGGCGTCTCTCATAGCCTGAGTTGTTTTGGGACGTTAAACCCCATAAACAAAACCATATGTTAGGAGAGCTCCGACGCGGTTCGTACCCTGGCCTGCAAGATATTATTTGTAAGTACTAAAATTCTTTTATCTTGATATACGTGTGGAGGTTAATATGGTTTTGGGATTTAAAATATTGCTTTTACTACGTGCGGCTTTCTTTTTGCGGCAGGAAAAAAGAACGAGCCAAAACGCGAGGAGGACTTCTGTGTACCTACTCTAATTGCGAAACGTCTGGCTTGACGTCGTGCGCAGTGCAGATGTGCCCGACTGGTAAGGACTTCATATTTTGTCTTTGGCGAGATGAATGCACCACACAATCACTACTTTGTCTAACAGCGAGTTTGAACTCATGAGACCTGAGATCAGATGCATTCGAGAATACGTTTGTAATTTACCGCTTATGCGCGACTGGAGTCAGAACCGCTTAATTAATTTTCCACTGCAGACCAGTCGGTAAGAATATCTGTAATACTTCCGTACTGTTTCTTCCCGGCTTCCACGCTTGCAGGCGCAATAGAAAATCTTCAGCTTCTGGCTAAAGCTTTTGCCCAAGTTGTCTCTCGGTGAAATAAGGAGATTACTCTGGACTATCAGACGAGCGTGTTTGTGTGGTTTTCAGGTCGCAGTTTCGAATCCCAGATAGTATGCATGCGAAGCGACTAAGAATAATTGCTATATTTAAAAAAAAACAATGGTGCCCTGAGTTTCTTGCGTTCAGCCTATTCCGCAAAAAGTTGCAAGCCGTATTTTTAACCCCATTAAAAAAACTGATCAAAATTGTTGTTTTGACGTCCATGTGGAAGAGATGCTACAACCTGTGCATTTTTACTTAGATAAAAAATTAGCTCGCAATTTAGATACGAGACGAGTTTGGATATTAAAACAAAATAATACATTTATCCGTTTTCAATATCACATTAATTTGCTTTGGTCGCATCGAATATGTTTACAGGAGGTGCGACACGGCGCATTCAACTAAAAATGAACCATTTGGTAAAAGGCTAGTTAGTAAATTAAATTCCACTTAGTGCAACTAATCTGGTGTTTCTTCTTAAGCATAAATTAAAAATTATCCTGCAAAATATGTTGCTAGTGTCTTCACACAGACCGCGTCTCACAAAATTGAGTGTTATTTAATCATTTTTGTTTTTGTCCTGTGACGGCCATAGTTATGTACATCATGACATCATGCATCTCTTTGCAGGCTTGACACATCGTGAGGTCGTCGTGCAAGATCTGGACAGTGATGAATTTGTTTAAATGGAGTGTAACAGTCTTCTTACAAGAGCAGTGTAATGATTACTTCGCATATGACTGATCAATTCACTGGAGGACAGCTCCGTTAAGCACTTTATGGATGCCTTAGCCGTGTCACAGCAGCTTGCCGAGCTGCGTTGTCCAACCTGCATGATCGACATGCACCAAACTTGAAAATAAATGATTTTCCCACAGCCTCTGCACCATGCTCTTGGGCCCCCCTTTCTTTACATCCACGAGCCATCCTGCGGGGGCTAGAAGCGCGATTCTTTTAACTCAATCGAATAAACAGGTCTTTATTCAGGAATTCTTTGGCACCCCCATTTATGAATATTTTCCAGGTAGAATTGTACTTCCACAGTGCCGATCATTGGCGAGTGGGTCATATTGCAGGTGCCAATGCTCGAAAGCTGGATATCATTATTCGAAAGCTGGATACCAATTTTTGAAAGTTGGATGCCAGTATGAGACCTTTGCTGGCCCAAGCTGAAGAACGAAGGCCGGGCCTGCGTTGGCCGAACGTTGGCCTTAAACTGGCATGAAAGTAGGGCCAATGTGTCAAAGAGGTAGCGCTCGGCCCAAATGCCAGTGTAGGACCGATGTTCGTGCCAATTTTCGCCGACAGTTGCCCGACGTTCGACCAATAGTGTTCTGCTGCCTGGGTTGTTTTATTCCGCACTCCTTGCTGTGTATTCTGCAATTTGTTTTTGGCAACAACAGCCAAGCTTTCATGCGGGACTGCAAGCAGCCGTTTGACACACGTGGACCACCAATAACAATACAGACTTTTTGTGCTTGTTGTCCACCAGCCGGTACTTGTATATGCAACATTTTACATATAAGCAGCCAGCGAACATGGAAAATGAAAGGAATAAAGGATTCAAGGATCGAAATTTATTGCATCTACGATGCCATTACATCGTGAGATGCTCTGTGCCGGGAGCTGCTGAGCTGATGAGTCATATGAGCACTAATCAGGGCACACCTCTTGTAAGAAAACTTTTGCGCTGCCTTAAAACAAATTCCTCGCCAAACTCTTGCACTGTGACCTCACTGCAATGAGATACACGATGTGATCATCAGTGTAAGTACGACTATGTCAGTTAAAATACGAGAACTAAAATAACGCAGTGAATTAAGTGGCGCAGAGTGTGCGAGCAGATACTCGCTACACGTTTTTATGGAGTAATTCCTAAATGATGCTTATAACTGCCCCACATTAATCGCAAAATATGGAACCTAATTTGCCATATATGCCTTCCTCTGTATGGCTAATTTCTGTATTAAGAAAAAGAACGCCGACCAAATTATTCTTTCGGTTACCCTCCCTGCCTTTCCTCTTTTATATCATCCTCCCCCTCCATGCGCAAGCCTTGATCAAGAGTTATCATGGCTTCCGTATGGAAGCCGGAACGTATTCGTATTAACAGCAATCTTTGGTCAGCGTTCCTTTTCTTAATGCACGAATCCTCAACCCGACCCGACGAGTTTTCAACAAACGTTACATTTCATGGCTAATTTGTGATCCTAATCTGCCGTGCCACACACTGAAATACATATTAAGCGTCACAAAAGGAGATAAACATAGTGGTTAATACAAATGAGTATTTTAGATTTGCTATCAAAATTCCGTCTCTATATTACGAGCTGGTCCTTGCCTTTTTGTTCAAGCAAAGTTATCGCAAAGGTGGTATCATCTGCTCGCTGTGGATGGTAGCACAACTTTGGAGAAACTTTTTCTGTCTGGAATGAATATATTCAACACAAAGACGACTTGCGTAATTTTGCGAAATGCGTTGAAAGCAGGAGGCTGAGTACACCTTTTTTTAAATTAAGCAGATTATCGATGTCTTTTCGCATGAATGTAACACGGGAGATGGAACACATGCTTGGAAAACCACACGAAAACACTCTTCAATAGTCCTTGGGTGATTAATTCAGAGACAACATGGGGTAAAATACGCTGGAACCAGGAAATCCGCATTTTCTGGTACACCTGCAAGTAGCCAAGACAAAGAGACACGGCACGGAAATATTACACATACCCTGACAGGCATGTTGCAGTGGAACAATGAGCGTTTCTGATACTCATCTTGCGCAAAAGTTAGACGACCAATGTCGTCATGAACGCAACATGAGTCGGCCCTCACGACACTCCACCTGGCTGATTGGAGAGGTAGTCAGCGTTCGGTAAATCCATCGCACCAACGACGAAAATTAAATTTCTCGCGATTCTGTGCACCGCTTCGCGCTAGGCATTTCGCAATGAGAGTTGGCATACAGGTGTCATTCCAGTGCTTTGTCGCTTTCTGTTTCCCTGCCGGAAAAAGAAACGGTTGGCGCTGAGTCAAAGCAGCAATTACGCCAAGAAACATATTCATTTCCGAACACATTTAAAGATAAAAGTATGGCGGTACTCACAAATAGAATCTTCCAGGCCGGGCTATTGAATTATTTTATAGTCTTCAAAACGTATCATATGTGGATTTTCGAATGCGGCGATAAGGGACGGTGTCAGCTTGAGCGCGCATGCTTCCTCGGCTCTGGTTGTGTAGCTTTTCGCCGCCTTGCTAGCTACAGGCGATACTCGTTGGCGATTGTCAGGGAGAGGAAAAGGCTACAATTGGACAGGTTTGTTGTATTTTTCGAAGAATTTGTTTTAGCAACAGAAAGAGCATCTGAAAAAGGGGTAGAGGGAAATCCAGGGAGGGTGGATGGGTGGCGCCACGCGTAGCTGAGCGCGAAGGAAAAACAGGTTAGAGAAAGTCAGAATATGTGAAATCACAAAGAAAAAACTCCTAGCATGCTGTGGGCCAGCGCTGTTCCAAGAAAGAGGCTTGGCCGAGGCAAAAGGCAGCTGTATGGGGCTTGAAGGAGAGCTGGAGGGGGGAAACAAGTGAAAGGATTCCAGAATGTTCGAAGGATGCGTCATAGGCAGCTGAGAAGGAACGTGGAGTTTGGTGATCGATTGTGTCAAAACGGCTCCAAACATTACCCTAATGTCTGCGGTCGTGTGTCTCTTTGCTTCAAGCTGAGATAAAAGTGGTACTATGAAAATACCGAAAATATAAAACAACTAAAATTAGCATGTACAATACCTGTTATTTGAGTGTTTCATATATGACACGTACATGTGGCAAACAAAGTACGTTAACTCACGTCCAAGCAACACCATTCATCAATACAATCCAATTATTCGCTTGTATAGTGACAAATACTCTAGATTTTATGCGCAACAATGTAGACGGGTCAGCGCAATCCATAGTCATGCGGCCTGCCCGTGCGTGTCAGCACAAGCTCGAAATGGCGAGAGGCGCTACTTAGCAATGCACCAGTTCCGGCTCATTGATATTAAAGATTCGCGCAAAGCAAAAGCCAACAAAAAAGAGTAAAATTGCGATTGGTAAAACCTTCCAATCTTTCATTTATTAAAGGTAATATTTATAAGCAAAAGCTAAGCAAGAACCATAAAAGCAGAATACCTAAAATCACAGTCAAATAACAAACAGTTTTCTACATTAAAAAAGCTAGCCACCTTAGCTTTGTGGCTTCAGAAGGCAGAGCCGTTTTCTGTTCATTTTTTTTTTTAAATCTAAGCTACATATCACTTTTTTTCTCTCGTCTCCTGGCGCTTCACGCTGTAAATGTGCATCAAGTTGTTGACGTCTGTTGTTATTTATTTGCGATAAAACCTAAATCAACTAAATCGAGGTTTTACGAAGTAGCCTTTATGTTACGCAACATAGCTCTTTGGAGTTGGTTTACAGCCGGCACTGTATGCGCTGAATTTTACCTCCACTCTGACGGAGGTTTGAAAGTCTATTGTCACGTGGCGGTGACAGCAGTCCGGCGAGCAGGAAGGCAGCGAGAGAGCTTCCAAGCAAAACTGTATATTGGGCAGACCTGAGCCCAAAAAGTACTGAATTACGGGGCGGCGGCGATAGCAACAAGCGTGCTCGGTGATCGTCTAACAGAATGCCTTCAGTTCTTGGCCGCGCTTATTCGAAGCTGGCAAGGAACCTTCGAGATAAGGAACCAAAGGCAACTACAACGATCTGGAAAAATGTGGAAGCAGCTACCCGTCGCGACGACCAATTGAGATAAGTCTCGTCGCATCGCGCGTCAGAAAGAATATGATAAAGCCGCCTTTCGGCGGCTTTGAGCGTGAACAAACAGCACAAAGTTTCGCGGAATTATTCCCGTCTCAAATAAGTATCGGCTCGATGCTTGAAAGTATAAAAACGGGATAGAGAAAAACAGAAGTAAACACATAAGAGAAAAAATTGGAGTATACTTAAGCTTCGCCTTCAAGAGTGGAACGCGACAGCGTGTTCTAGCGCTGCCAGGGTATTACTCAAGTGCGCATCAGTACCCTAAGACATTTCACGAAGTCAGTGAGTACCCAATGACACTTTACGAAGTCAAAGACCACAACCCAATCAGTAGATCCACTTTTATTCAGTTTGAACCAAAAAGCCTTGGCAAAGCTTTTTCGTTAATCATGGTACTCATTACAGTGAGGAAATGTTCTGATTACACGAACTGCAAGGAAAGAAGCCTTCGTAGCGTGTTCTGCGCGTGCTCGCCTCGCAGTGTAAAAGACCAGGGCTCGATTCGTCGTATCGCTCCCAAACTCTTTTTTTTTCTATTTGGACGGCATCGTTTTCCAACGCCGACAACGGCTTTATCTCCTACACTATCATCATCATCAGCCTTAGTGCGCCCACTGCAGGGCAAAGGCCTCTTCCGTGTCACTCCAATTAACCGTGTCATTGCCAGCTGCGGCCACCGTATCCACGCAAACTTCTTAATCGCATCCGCCCACCTAACTTTCGTCCGCCCCCTGCTACGCTTGCTTTCTATTGGAATCCGCTCCGTTACCCTGAAAGGACTAGCTATTATCTTGCCTTCAAATTACATGCTCGGACCAAGTCCATTTCTTCCTCTTGATTTCGACTAGGTTGTCATTAACGCACGTTTGTTCTGTCGCCCACTCCACCCGCTTCCGATCTCTTAGCGTTAGAGCTATCATTTTTCTTTTCATAGCTTGCTGTGTTCTCCTTGACTCAAGCTGAACCCTCTTTGTTAGCCTCCACGTTTCCCCTCCTTAGGTGAGTACCGGTAAGATACTGCTATTGTATACTTTCCTCTTGAGGGGTATTGGTAAACTGCCATTCATGATCTGAGAGAACCTGCCATATGCGCTCCACCCCATTCTTATTCTTCTAGTTATTTCCCTCTCATGATCCCGATCAGCGGCCACTGCCTGCCCTAAGTACACATATTCTCTTACTACTTCCAGCACCTCGCTACCAATTGTGAACTGCTGCTCCCTTGATAGACTGTTGGACATTACTTCGATTTTCTGCATGTTAATTTTTAGCCCCACCGTTCTGCTCAGCCTGACTAACTCATTGACCATGCTTTGCAATTAATGTCCTGAGTTACTTAGTAAGTACTTTGGTATTCTCCATTAACTCTTATCCCCAATTGTTCCCAGTTGAGGCCCCGGAATACTTCCTGTAAAAAGCGGTGAATAGCATTGGCGAGATCGTGTCTCCCTGCCCGATACCATTCTTTATTGAAATTTCATTGCTGATTTATGAAGGACTATGGTAGCTGTGCAGTCGTTATAAATATCTTCCAATATATTCACATAACACTCTTCCACACCCTGATTCCGCAATGCCTGCGTTACAGCAGAGGTTTCCACTGAGTCAAATGCTTTCTCGTAATCCATGAAGGCTATATATAGGGGTTGGTTATATTCTGCGCAATTCTCTATCACCTGATTGATCGTGTGAATGTAGTCTGTTGTCGAGTATCCTTTACGAAAGCCTGCCTGATAATTTGGTTGATTCAAGTTTAAGGTTGTCCTGACTCTATTAACGATTACCTTAGTAAATACCTTGTAGGTGACGGAGAGTAAGCTGATCGGTATGTAATTTTTCAAGTCCTTGGCGTCTTCATTCTTATGAATTGAGATAATGTTAGCGTTCTTCCAAGCTTCTGGTACTCTCGAGGTCACAATGCATTCCATATACAGGGTGGCTAGTTTTTCTAGCAGAATTTCTCCTCCGTCCTTCAACAAATCTGCTGTTACTTCATCCGCACCAGCTGCTTTCCCCCTTTGCATTGTTCCTTAGGCTTTCTTTACCATCCTTCGTTACTGGCGGGATGTCCCATTGCTGTGCTCTACTGCCTCTCTCAGTAAATTGATGATTACATTCGCTACTGTATAGATTTGTATAGAACTCTTCGGCAACTTTAACTATCTTATCCATATTGCTAATGACATTGCCCTCTTTGTCTTTTAGCACATACATCTGGTTTTTACCTATGGCCACTTTTTTCTTCACTGATTTTAGGCTACCTCCATTCCTTAGAGCATGCTCGATTTTCTCCAATTTAAACTTTCTGATGTCGGCTACCTAGCGCTTATTTATTAACTTTGTTAGCTCTGCTAGTTCTATCCTGTCTGTGGAGTTAGACATCCTCATGCTTTGGCGTTTCTTAATCAGATATTTAGCCTCCTGAGATAGCTTGCTGGTATCCTGCCGAACCATCCTACCACCTACTTTTGCGGCCCACTCTGTAATGATAGCTTTGAGATTATCATTCGTTGTGTCAACACTACGGTCGTCTTCTTGAGTTAAAGCGGAAAATCTGTTCTGCAGCGATATTCTGAATTCATCTGCCTTACCTCTTAACGCTAACTCGTTAATAGCCTTTCGCTTCACTAGTTTCCTCCGTTCTCTCTTCAAATCTAAGCTAATACGAGACCTTACCCTTCTGTGGTCGCTACAACGGACCTTACCGAGGACCTCCACATCCCCTACGATGCCAGGGTGAGCGCACAGTATGAAGTCTATTTCATTTTTAGTCTCGCCATTGGGGCTCTTCCACGTCCACTTCCTGTTGGCTCGTTTGCGGAAGAAGGTATTCACGATCTGTAAATTATTTCTATCTGTGAACTCTACTAATAAATCTCCCCTACCATTCCTAGAACCTATGCCATAGTCATCTACCGCCTGGTCTCCAGCCTGCTTTTTACCTACCTTCGCATTAAAGTCGCCCATCAGTACAGTGTACTGTGATTTTACTTTGGTCATTGCCAATTCCATATCCTCATAGAAGCTTTCAACTATCTGGTCATCATGGCTTTATGTAGGCACGTAGGCATGCACCACCTTCACCTTGTACCTCTTATTAAGCCTAATTACGATAGCTACCACTCTCTCGTTAATACTATAAAACTCCTCGATGTCGCCTGCTATAACCTGATTCATGAGGAATCCCACAACTAGTTCTCGCCTACCTGCTAATCCACGATAGCAGAGTACGTGCCCGCCCTTTAGTACTGTATACGCCTCATCTGTCCTCCTAACATCGCTAAGGCCTATGACATCCCTTTTAGTACCGGCTAATTCCTCCATCAGCACTGCTAAGCTAGCCTCACTTGATAAGGTTCTAGCGCTAAACGTTGCCAGGTTCAGTTTCCAATGGCGGCCTGTCCGGAGTCAGAGATTCTTAGCAACCTCCGCTGCGTCACGGATCTGACCGCCGCCGTGGTCAGTGGCACCGCAGCTGCTGCAGACTGAGGGCCGAGGGTTAATTGGTTTATCCATTGAAGGTTGCGGCCAAGTACTACACCAGGGGGGCCAAATCCTGTTCTGGTGAGGAAGTGCGTTGCCGGTTCTGATCACCGAGATCAGGCCGGACTACAGGCCTGGTTATGCAATTCCATCGACATACGGAGTTTATTTTTATCCGGTGGAGAATTGCGTGGCACCGGGATTCAAAACCCGGTCCTCTTGCACGCGAGGCGGAAGTTCTACCTCGACGCCACCGCTGCCTGCTACTCCAAACTCACCCATTTGGCCTTAAATCGTGGTATTGCAGCAGATACGAGCAGAAGTTCGTGTTCGTCAAAGGGATGCCCAATCCTGCAGCGTAGACATAAAAAAGGTCTGTTTTTCGGCTGCAGCTGATGACAGTATTGCGTGCGTGGCATCATGTACACGATCTTTTAATTTTTTTTTTCTAGCAGAAATATGCACCGCTGAAGGAAGAAATTCTTACTATTCCAGAAAGCGCAACACCAAACGCTTACACACGTTGTGTTCTGCATAGTGTCTTACCGTTTCTGGATGCCGTTCAGAAATGCGTCGGTAAGGGTTGTGCAGAAGCGGAGACCCTTCATGCGCAGACGTTCAATGCGAAACGGAACGCTGGACGAGCCGATTATTTACTCCTAAACTAGTTTGTTGACAACGAATTATGGTTGGCGGTTAGAGAAACCTTAGGTAAATATCATCACAGGGTGTGGAGAAACTACAGCCTGTTGTGGCGTACTACACAAAAAGGATTGGGCACGGAGTCAACTGTGCGGGCACACAAAGATTTTAAGGACGCAACAGTCAATAGACTGGAACTGAAAAGAGCAAAACATGCGAAGTAACAATCACGCACTCAGTAGTGCCGCTCGAAAGGCCTAACGCCTACAGAAAACGCCTCACAGTATGATGTTGATCCGGTAGCATGGCTTAGGGACGTGGCGTTGATCCTATGGTGCCTGGCGACCCAGCATCTCCTCGGCGGTCCTCTTAGACAGCGACGAGGTCTCTCCGGCCTGGCTGGCTCCAGGCACGGTCCGGCTGGCTCCTGGAGCTGCTACCACGGCCCGGGTAGCTGTAGGGAAGTGCAATAAAACTTGGGTTGGGCCTAGTTGGTGTGAAAGTGTAGGTTTCGCAACCACGGGACGAACCACGAAGAAAGACACAGAGACACACACAAGCGCTACTACACCAGGGGGGCCAAATCCTGTTCTGGTGAGGATGTGCGTTGCCAGTTCTGGTCACCGAGATCAGGCCGCACTCATGGCCTGGTTACGCAATTCCATCGACACACGGAGTTTATTTTTATCCGGTGGAGAATTGCGTGGCACCGGGATTCAAACCCCGGTCCTCTTGCACGCGAGGCGGAAGTTCTACCTCGACGCCACCGCTGCCTGCTACTCCAAACTCACCAATTAGGTCTTAAATCGTGGTATTGCAGCAGATACGAGCAGAAGTTCGTGTTCGTCAAAGGGATGCCCAATCCTGCAGTGTAGACATAAAAAAGGTCTGTTTCTCGGCTTCAGCTGATGACAGTATTGCGTGCGTGGCATCACGTACACTATCTTTTAAAGTTTTAAAAGTTTTTAAAGTTTTAAAACGCTGGACGAGCCGATTATTTACTCCTAAACTAGTTTGTTGATAACGAATTATGGTTGGCGTTAGAGAAACCTGTCGTGTCCGGTCGCTGTGTTGAATGCAGCGAAAGACGCACACGGTACTTTAAGACTTCGTTTATTTAAAGCCGATGAGGGTGCGACCAGCGTCGACCGAGGCAGGAGCCGAACTGGCCGCCCGAAGAAAGGAGGGAGTGGAGAAGCGTCCACGGCAGGGAGTGGCTTCCCAGAACAGGAGGAGGGTGCGGGGGCGCACCGTGGGGGGGCATCCGGCGACAGCGTGCGACGAGGGGCAAGCGGTCGTTAGGAGGAGGATTGAGTGGTCGTTAGGAGGAGGATGCGAACTGTCGTTAGGAGGAGGACGCGGGGGCGCACACACACAAAAGCAATAAGGGGACACAACACTTCCTTCCCCCTTAGAAGGTTGCCTGGTATCGTGCAGGGGGTCGGCGCTCACGCGTGGAGGCGCGCTGGCTTTGTGCGCTCGGGGGAGAAACACTTGTAGGCTGGCTGTTGTTCGCTGTGTCTCCTAGGTCTGTCCTGGGCGAAGTCTCTTTTTCCGAGAAGAGGTGCCAGGCTATGTGGGAAGATGGTGCACGTGTTCTCTCCGCTGGCGGACAGCTCTCAGACGGCGTCGTAAATCTACGCAGCTGGTTGAGATGTCGGCGTGCTACTGTGCCATGTATGTTGACGAGCCAAGAGCGCAGGCCTATGCGTCTGACAATTGTAGCTTCCTCCCAGCGTGGCTTTTTCAGAAACTGTCGGGCGAGGACGCGCTGCCCCTCATCAAGCGTGCCGCAGCGCGGAATTGCTTTTTCTTCCCGGAACGTCTCTGCCTTTGGCTCGGGGAGGATGGCTGTGAGCTGGGTTCGCATTTCACGCTCGAACATCATTTTCGAGGGGGTCTCGCCTGTTGTGCTCTGAACCGTCGTGTGCTGCTTGAAGAGAAAGCGCGCAAGGCGGCGCTGCAGCGAGCCTGTCTGATCTCTTTCAAGGGCGCGTTTTAGCTCGGCTACGTAGCGCTCGGCTTGTCCGTTTGTCGCTGGGTGGTAGGGGGCCGAAGTAACTGATGAGATCCCGTTGTCGCGATAAAACTTGAGGATCTCCGCAGACACAAACGGTGTTCCGTTGTCCGACACTACCTTGCGCGGCAGGCCGAACGTTGCAAATAGTGATCGGAGGTTGTCAATGACTGCTGCCGAAGTCGTCTGTCCCATTTGCCTTATCTCAAGCCACTTTGTGTAGGCATCTACGACCACAAGGAAAGTGCAGCCCTCAATTGGTCCTGCAAAATCAATGTGCAGTGTGTGCCATGGTGTGTCTGGCTTTTCCCATTCTGGGACAGGAGCTTTCGGCGGGGCGCTCCGGCTGCTCTGGCAAGGCTTGCATTCTCGCACCACTGTTTCGATGTCGTTGTCAATGCCAGGCCACCACATGTAGCTTCTGGCACACTTTTTCATTGCAACGATGCCCCGATGTCCGGCGTGGATGAGAGACATAGCTTGTGCGCGTAGTTCTCTCGGCATCACAACTCGGGACCCAAATATGATGCAGCCGCGATGGGTGCTCAACTCTGTAGCTCGCCTGCGGTAAGCGTCGAAGTTGTCCCCTTTGAGTTTATGCACGTTGCCTTGTTGAACAGCTGTGTAAACTAGCCGGAGAGCTGCGCACTTCTGCGTAGATGCTGCAACTGTGCCTGCTGTAAGCGGAGGTTCTGGCAGTGCTTCGAACATCAGAACGTCTCCTGGTGGAAATGGTTCGTCAACAGTTGCGTCTAGTGGCAGACGGCTTAGCGCATCGGCGTTTTGATGTTTACTCCCATTGCGGTAGACCAGAGCGTAGTCGTACGCTGAGAGTTTGATGGAATGCTGCGTCGGCTCGATGACACCTTGCTGCTCCAGTTTGTCCAACTCTTTTTCAACTGAATCTCGGAGAGCAAACAGCACCGGCCTGGCCTTCAGAAATTTGGGTTGCGCGTTGTCCAACAACTCCAGTGTGACCGGGGGCCCTTCGTTTCCTGGAATCTCTTCCGAGAATACTCTTTCGTATTTCTCTTGCAGTTGCTCAACCATGTTCTGGCTCGGCGTCTGGTGTATGCCGCATATCATCACGCCTAGTGGAGAAAACCAGTTTCTCCCTAGAAGGCTTGATCCTGTGCCCTTCACAACAAGCAGAGGTAGCGTATGGGTCTGGCCGTTGTAGTTAACCTGCACGTTGGCAGAGCCCAATAGTGGCAGATTCTGTCCTGACCACGTTCGCAGGTGCGTGTCGTCTTGTTGCAGGGCGGGTGCGTCAGATGGCCATGAAGTTCGGAACGTGTCCTCACTGATCAGAGTACAGGCTGCGCCGGAGTCCACCTCGAACTTAATCAGCTGGTGATGTACGCTTACTTCTGTAAAAATCTTCGGTCGCGTGCCGAGATTCATGGTGTTCAGGTCGTACAACACAGATGGTGTTGCTGATGTTGTTCCATGGAGATCAGATAGCGGCGTATTCTCTGAGGCGTTGACGCTGTGATTAGGCTGGGAAGGTGACTTTATCTTGGCAAGTCTCCGTTTCGTAATGCATGCTCTTTCGATATGCCCTCGCTTGTGGCAAAAATTACACGTGGCTGACTGGAATCGACATCCCTGGGGGTTGTGTTGGTCGTCACACCGCCAGCAGCGTTGTGCCTTTTTGACCGATTTTACAACAACAGAAGGCTTGCGCACCTGGTTGCTTGTCTGGTGTACCGGCTCGGTGTTCCGGCGAATCCCTCTCTGCTGGTGACCGGCGCTCTCCGCTCGAACGGCGATGTCGTAAGCTTTGCTGAATGTGAGGTCCTTCTCAGCGAACAGGCGCTGCTGCAGTGACTCGTCACTCAGTCCGCACACAAATCTGTCGCGTAACATCACGTCCAAGGGAAGCATGGTGGTGTTAGCAGAAGAAGCTGCGTCTCCCTCCTGCCCGGTAGCTGTTGTCGACAGCGTTCCAAAATTGCAGTCGGCAGCGAGCTTCTTGAGCGCGGCTTCGTAGGCGCTCACAGTTTCTCCTCCCAGTTGATCTCGTCGTTGGAAGCGAGCCCGGCTGTAGACCTCGGATGGCCTTGGGTCGTAGTGCTTTTGCAGCGCTTTTACGATGTCGTCGTAAGACACTGCCGCTGGTGTGCTTGGCTGAATAAGGGCGCAGACAGTATCGTAGGTCTGCTCCCCGCACAGCGTCAGCAGGTTGGCCCTCTTCAAGGCTGGGTCTGTGATGTTGTTAGCTTCAAAGTAGAACTGAAGGCGTCCAACCCACGATGACCACGATGAGCCGTTGAACTCTGGTATCTGATTGGGAAACCCTCGCGTAGCCATGGCTTGTCAATAGCGTTGCGTAGCGCGGGTCGAATCCACTTTCTCGTCGCCACTGTCGTGTCCGGTCGCTGTGTTGAATGCAGCGAAAGACGCACACGGTACTTTAAGACTTCGTTTATTTAAAGCCGATGAGGGTGCGACCAGCGTCGACCGAGGCAGGAGCCGAACTGGCCGCCCGAAGAAAGGAGGGAGTGGAGAAGCGTCCACGGCAGGGAGTGGCTTCCCAGAACAGGAGGAGGGTGCGGGGGCGCACCGTGGGGGGGCATCCGGCGACAGCGTGCGACGAGGGGCAAGCGGTCGTTAGGAGGAGGATTGAGTGGTCGTTAGGAGGAGGATGCGAACTGTCGTTAGGAGGAGGACGCGGGGGCGCACACACACAAAAGCAATAAGGGGACACAACAAAACCTTAGGTAAATATCATCACAGGGTGTGGAGAAACTACAGCCTGTTGGCGTGCTACACAAAAAGGATTGGGCACGGAGTCAACTGTGCGGGCACACAAAAATCACGTATCGCAAGGACACGTATCGCAAGATGGGGGCATACCCTGTCAATCCAGCTTTCTCACTCCACTCCCACCCCACTCGAGAGGACTGGGAGGCTGCCCTGCTCGGCTACTCAACGCTCCAGGACCAACAAGCCCTGGTGACAAAAGCCCAGGACGCCGCGGAAGCGACAGGGTCCCGGACTAGTGATCCCTCCTAGCGATTATGCGGTCCGGGCCCTTCAGGCACGGTCCAAGGTATACTTCTTTTGTAAATAGTACAAATAAATGTTTTACACCACCCCCACCACCGAGAAGCCCCCGCAGAGTGCGGGCGCGTCCGCTGTTCGGCGCTAAAATCGAACTGCCTCTGCCTTTTTAGTAAACGATCTTAGCATGTGCCATTAAAATTGTCTTCACCTCGCAGTGCTCTTTCAAGACCTGCAGGTCTTGTGGGAGCTCGAACGGTGGTACTCATAGAGCCCTGTAATAGCCATCTAAGTCTTTTCCTCCTGCATTTATGTTAGGGACATATTCCTGGGAGTCGAAGAACGAGATCCATCCAGTGACAACAGGTTTTAGAAGTGACCTGCCCTAATATTTCCGAGTCGTTTCGGAATTTTCCAGTTTTTTCTGCTTCGCAACTTGTGATTTGTTTGCAGCGCAGAATAAAGCAAGAACCTTGTTACGCGAGTTCTTTGTTTTTTTTTTATTCAGGTGCTTTAGATTCAGTGCGCAGAGGCCGCCAAAGTGTCGTCCATCTCGCTCTTACAACCACGTAAGGAACGGTTCTCAACGTTTCCTTCAACCTAACCTCCACTGTTGTTGCTGTTGCCTTAGTTACATTGGTACATACCCACGACGGGGGCTTGGCCATTCCATGTAGCTTCTTCCCAGAGCAGTCATCACATTCTCCTCGTCAAAAGCTGGTAGTTTTAAACCAGGTACTGCAATAAATTTACAAAGCTTGGAGCCAGTACGTCCGAAATGACTGCAAATAGTCGACGACAAAGTTGAGGACGAGCTTTTTGAGCTTGGTATGAGGCACAGTTTTGTTTCCGAACAATATCGTGCCCCTTAAATGAAAAATAAAAAGATTGTTAGTGAAATTGAATTACTTATCGCCTAAATATTGAAGCATAAGAGGTACTGTCTTGGTAAAAAATTCTTAAGTCCAAAGGCTTTTAGCTTCAGCCGTATAACAGAGCAATTAGAGTAAATTAACACCAAATGACCGTGGTATGCGAGCACAAGGTTTCTTCTAGCGGTATAGAAGCGCCCTAGGAATATTAATTTCGCTGCAGCTGGATCCTGTAGCCTTAAGACTTTTGACCAAGAGTGTGCATAATGCCACTCTTGCTGTACAATCTAGATCAATACACCGCGCCCACATGCCTTAAACTTCTTAAAATAAAAATCTGTAAAGGTAAAAAAAATCACAATGCTGAGCCGCGCTTTGTAAGCGCCATGTTGTGGCATCCATGCTTTCCCTTGTCAACGGAATGAAGGCTTCTATTCATTATTACATTACATTTTAGTGTGGTAGCATTGTCTTCTAAGTACACTGTCGCCACATAGAAAAGGACGACGCAGGCTGCAGTTTCTGAACGTGTTCTATGGTGGGAATAAACATGCGCCCAACGCCCTGTTTCAGATCAGGGCACATGGGTTTGAAAACCTGGGATTCAGAGCTAACGTAGAAAGTTAAGCACACTTTGAAAGCGAAGTGCGCAGCTAGGAACCAGCGACAGACTTCAGTAGGTTCCTACTCGGACCTTTTTCTAATGTGGTGTCAGCCGCGGAATAGGACAGATGGCTTATTCCATCAAAAAATTGTCCCTAAAATTGCCGTGGCAAGGCATTTCCTTAGAGCATGGCTTCGTCCACTACACTCAAGTGTTAAAAGGGGGCATAAACGTAATGGTAACATTCCGTTATTTAGTAGTCTTTCTTCAGTGTCCACACGTGGGTCGGTTCGCAGTCTAGGATAAAATGTATCTTCTGCATACGTGTCTGTCACCCTTGCAGTTTTTATTTTGGCAACATCAAAAGAAGGAGAAAATTGACGCAAACAAAAATCCAGTTACCCACAGATGCACATACGCACATATGCACAGGGAAAGTATGCACTACATTTGAAAAAAAGGCGCTTTGCAGATATCTGGGGACGTATACACACTTTTTTTGGGAATGATGGCCGCTCGCTGTTAACCCCTGGCAATTCTACTGGTAAATAGGCGATGTTAGGATTACGTAGTCAAATAACGCTTTTATTAAGCTGATTGAAGGCCAGAATAATAAAGTCCAACGGCAAATAAGTCTTCATTTGAATGTTGAAGCCCGTACGGCTAATTAAATATTTGTGCGAAATTATTTACTTAGCGATATACGTCGCGAAAAATACGCCGCAGTTACAATATGAACGTTTCTAGGTTCGTCCGCGACAAAGAAAGCGATGGTAGGGATAGCATACTCCCACAAAAAACTGACTACATTGCAGAACAAAACGTCTGAAATCGTTCACTTTTACCACCTCTTTCTCTGCAACGTGCATCACACAGAAGGCCTCTTTATTTCAGTGTTGTCAGAAAATATATAGAAAGGCAGTAGGTATGCATTCATTGTCTGATTTATATTATTATTTTCTAAAAGGGCATTTGCCTAATTCGAATCCAGAACCGTTTCAAACAAAAAAGTCGACAATGTCGCTTGATCCTCCTGGAGCAGTAGCGGTGGGCGATGTCGCCCAGGCCGTCCAGCGAGCGGCCTTCCCTCCTTGTGGGCTGCACAGAAAAGAAGGAAAACGAGTGGCAATGTAGTCCAGTATTATTTAAACCCCACCTCTGTGAATCCTCTTTACTTTAAGGCATACAGTCGATGATGTCTCCATTTCAGACCGTTACATCCACAAGAACTGGCGCACCGTGGCGATGCTCTCAAAGTGGCGGCATGGTTTTGTAAAGAATTTAGTGTCTGAGCTCAACTACTGAATAATACTGAAATTCAACCCTCTCTGCCCGACTGGAACAGTTTCATTGAAATGGCGCGCATCAGTTATCAATTAGCGACAGCGCTAGAAATTGCCATTTCTAAGAAACCTAGAGGCGCATTTAGCGCGTTTTCTTTTTCCTTTCCTCTCTTTGGACCGAGTAACCCAAGATTATGTGGAATAGTGAGCGGATTCATCACGTGCTTTAACCGTTAAGGGAAAGGATATTACAGGAAGGGCAGAGAACAAGCGCTAAGATTGCCAGTCTCGTGTCCTGTATTTGGGCTTGTCGCCCAGTTGCGCTTTACTCATTCTAAAAAGCTAACTCTCTAGCCAACTTGAATGTTCTCTTGATTTTTTTTAGTTTAGCGCGCTCAGAAGGCATCTTTAAATAGGGAATAGCAGGAACACAGAGGCACAACACTATCGAAAGCGTGGACGGGTTAGCAGGGCATACCACGTGGGCGGAGTTCTCAAATTGGTGTCATTGTTCTTTACCGACCATGTAGCTTCGCGTTCAACGCTGCCCCTCTATCGCGCGCACCGAGCTTGTGCTTCCACTTAAGCTCATTGCCGAACTGGTACACACCGGCACGCGGAGGTTGACCTAAATGGCAGAGTATATTGTCGGCGTACACTTGGCCGCCGGTTATCTACAATTTCGGAGCTGCCTTTTTTATTGCTCTCGAGGATGCGGCGGCGGCGCAGAGATAGGGCGTCAGCCTCGCGAGCACTATGAGCGCGGCTCTAACCTCGGTGACGCGTAATTCTCTACAGAATGAGTAAAAAAAAAATACGCGTGTCCATGGAATTGCATAACCAAGCTTCGGGTACGGCCACATCTTATTGACACAGAACCAACAAAGCACTCCGTCATCGGAACAGGATTTGGCTACCTTGGTGTGGTACTTGGTCGCAACCTTGTACGTACAGTCTTTGTCAAAAGTAACCAGGCTGCATGGTTTGCTTCTTAGTCGTATAGTAAAGCTATTGTGCCAGCCCTCAAGCTCTAAATCTGTGTATGGTAAGGAGAACCCCTGCACTAATCTTCAAAGAAGTTTTTGATCTTTAGAGAAGACGTGAGGGGTATACTATACGAATGAGAAGCAAACCATGCAGTTGAATAACACCATCTATCGGGCTAGTTGGTTGCGATTCATATCTATCAGCAGCGCGAACACAACAAAGGAAGAAGGAGGAGAAGAAGGTAAAGAGCGCTGAACTTTCAACTTTTATTGGAGCAAAACTGAACCCGCACTTTTATACACATACCAGGTAAAATCCCACCAAGGGGGTAATGAAGGCCCGTGATCGAATTGGGACCAACACGATGTCCAGGGCATCAAAATGATAACTACAATCGCACTATACAATGACTTCCATGAAATGAAGCACGAATGACATGCGGAAAAACAAGACAATGTAAAAACAGGGTTGAGATTGCGCAAATGTAAAAATGGAAAAACAGGGTTGAGGGCGCGAATTTTGCTAAAAAAACATGAGTAGGCGAGACACGGTAAAAACGTAAGCGATGCGAAGGGTGAGCGCCAACAATTAACACGGTTAGAACGAAAATGCAGTGTGCCCCTAGAAACCAGGTAAAATCAGGTAAAACCAGAGAGAAAGGTGATTTCTTTTTCAGATAATGAGATGGAAGGGGTGCTTACGCGACCTTCCTTGAGCCGTGAGATGTAGGTAGCTTTAATGATTTCGCCTGTTAGTTGGTTTTTATGTGTTTTTAAGACGGTTGCTTTCTTAAAATGAGGAATGCATTTCTTTTGGCTGTCACATGCGCGGCAATGGGCGGGCAGTTTCCTCAACGGCGCCCCAGTTAGATCGTTCCTATGTTCCATTAACCTTTCGTTTAAGCATCTTCTTGTTTGGCCTATGTAAGCCTTACCGCAAGCTAAAGGTATAGATTATACAACACCCTCCGCACAAGGCACAAAAGGATCTCTGCGCCTGATTTTACAGCTACTGTTCTTTTTCTTTTTATTAACATTGTTGCACAGGCTTGACAGGCGCAGAGGTGCTGAAAAGACTACGTCTACGCCTGCTTTTCTGCCAATTTTCTTCAGATTATGCGAGATTTGGTGCAGGTATGGCAGAACGGCGACCCTTTTGTTCCGCTGTCGCGTATCATCCGGGGCTTTACATTCATGCTTCATACCTATCAGGTCTTTTTTTGCTACAGACGAAAGGAGAGATTGCGGGTATCCTGATTGCGTCAGCCTCAGCACTTGGCTCGAAAAACTGTCCTGCAACCTGTGTTCACAAGATTTTGTGAGTGCGTGCTTAAAAGTTCACATCACGATGTTCCTTTTTACAAGTTTTGAATAGAACATCGTGAAGTCAACTTTTAAGAACGCACTCACAACATCTTGTGAACACAGGTTGCAGGACAGTTTTTCGAGCCAAGTGCTGAGGCTGACGCAATCAGGATACCTGCAATCTCTCCTTTCGTCAATAGGAAAAAAAGTCCTGATAGGTATAAAGCATGAATGTAAAGCCCCGGATGATACGCGACAGCGGAACAAAAGGGTCGCCGTTCTGCCATACCTGCACCAAATCTCGCATAATCTGAAGAAAATTGGCAGAAAAGCAGGCGTAGACGTAGTCTTTTCAGCACCTCTGCGCCTGTCAAGCCTGTGCAACAAAGTTAATAAAAACAAAAAGAACAGTAGCCGTACAACCAGGCACAGAGATCATTTTGTGCCTTGTGCGGAGAGTGTGGTATACTCTATACCTTCAGCTTGCGGTAAGGCTTACATAGGCCAAACAGGAAGATGCTTAAACGAAAGGTTAATGGAACATAGGAACGGTTGGTTTGGTTTATGGGGTTTAACGTCCCAAAGCGACTGAGGCTATGAGAGACGCCGTAGTGAAGGGCTCCGGAAATTTCGACCACCTGGGGTTCTTTAACGTGCACCGACATCGCACAATACACGGGCCTCTAGAATTTCTCCTCCAAAGAAATTCTAGCCGCCGTGGCCGGGATCGAACCCGCGTCTTTCGGGTCAGCAGCCGAGCACAATAACCGCTGAGCCACCGCGGCGGCGGAACATAGGAACGATCTAACTGGGGCGCCGTTGAGGAAACTGCCCGCCCATTGCCGCGCATGTGACAGCCAAAAGAAATGCATTCCTCATTTTAAGAAAGCAACCGTCTTGAAGAAACATAAAAACCAACTAACACGCGAAATCATTGAAGCTATAGCTACATCTCAGGGCTCAAGGAAGGTTGCGTAAGCACCCCTTCCATCTCATTATCTGAAAAAGAAATCACCTTTCTCTCTGGTTTTACCTGATTTTACCTGGTTTTTAGGGGCGCACTGCATTTTCGTTCTAGCCGTGTTAATTGTTGGCGCTCACCCTTCGCATCGCTTACCTTTTTACTGTGTCTCGCCTACTCATGTTTTTATAGCAAAATTCGCGCCCTCAACTCTGTTTTTCCATTTTTCCATTTGCGCACACTCAACCGTGCTTTTATCTTTTTACCGTGTTCTTGCCTTCCCATGTGCTTTTTTAGCAAAATTCGCGCCCTTAACTCTGTTTTTTCATTTTTCCATTTGCGCACTCTCAACCCTGTTTTTACATTGTCCTGTTTTTCCGCATGTCATTCGTGCTTCATTTCATGGAAGTCATTGTATAGTGCGATTGTAGTTATCATTTTGATGCCCTGGACATCGTGTTGGTCCCAATTCGATCGCGTGCCTTGATTACCCCCTGGTGGGATTTTACCTGGTATGTGTATAAAAGTGCGGGTTCAATTTTGCTCAAATAAAAGTTGGAAGTTCAGCGCTGTTTACCTTCTTCTCCTCCTCCTTCCTGTTGTGTTCGTGCTGCTGATACATATAAACCATGCAGGCTGGCTACTTTTGACAAAGACTGTACATGAATGCAAGAGGACAGGGTAATTATAGAGATATGAGAGAGGGTTTTGTGCTGCCGTGGGATTAGTACGGCGGATGAGTACGAGTTCGCCACTTTATTTCTGGGAAGGAGTGCCGGAAACTTTGGATAAGCTTTAATTTCGGTCCTTGCGATTGCGCGAAACGGGAGTTTTCCTGCGAATGGGAGTCCAACTGCTCCCTTGTTCTCTACAGCCGAATGATGCGGCCACTGTTCATCGTTGTATCATAGCCGCCGCGTCCTCTTCTAATACGTATTTTCACAGCAGCAGCCCAGTAGTATGCGAGCACTCCGGATAACTGCAGCCGTTGTAAATGGGCTTGATTGTACTCAGAATGTATAAAATGGCGACTTTTCAATTCGGATACAAAGAACAGTAACAACCGAAATCTTTGTCGGAAGTTTCGGTTATTGGCACATTCCCAACATCAGCCCTTAAAATTGCTTAATTTTCAAGCACCCGCAGGTACAAATAATTAGCAAGGGGTGGAAGGCGCAGCAAAATATCGCTCTGCCATTTGCTTACGGGACGTTGAAACCGCTGTCTGGTCGGAAGCCTCACCTGAGAACAAAGATGCAGCGGCAGCCATTAGCGCACGGCCGACCAGCCTGAGCGACATCGCAGCAGCGATGGGGCCTGCTGTGCGACCCGCTGCTGCTTGCGTACGGACAGCTTCGTCGTGGCAGCAGTTGCGGCCGCTTCTGGGCACCTGCTTGGGTGACTCGGCTCCGACAAGAAGAGATGAGGAGCGTCGGCATTCAGCTAAAAAACGGAAGAAATTATATGGTGTTTAAACGGTAGAAAAACAAATTAAATGAAGACCTCATGAACAGCGCTGTGGCCTTTGAAACTGGATAATACTTGGGAGTACGTCTCTGCTCCATAGTTACTAAATGCTCAGACACGGCAATGCCGATTTGCACCAAAGATTCTGCAGCTGTTGCAAACTGCCTCATTGTGCAAGTCGGGCTTGTCTACAGAAGGAAAAGAACGAAGGTGTGTTGCCTGTTGTGCATTGCTGCTTCCCTTTCCTTTTTGAGCACAACACAGCGAAGAAATCGGGCATTTAGATTTTTGCAAAGTCGTATTCGGAAATTTTGCGATGTATCAAAGTCTCCAAGAGAGAGGATCCAAATTTCTGGTTTCTTAAAGCGCTCATCGGCTCCTACAAGCTTTACAGTGACCCAATGGTGTTCATCTGTCGAAAACAGTTGCCTTACTCAACAGATGACGTTTACTAGCCGTTTCAGGATAATTACGCTCAATAGTAGCATCCGTATCACTCAGTGGTTCTCCGACTGTGCTAATGAGTTAGAGGTGTGAGTGCGATCTCTGCAGCGGGGAAAGCCTGCGACTCTAACCAAATCCAAACACGTTCTTGCCCAGGAGCGTCCTTGTCCAAGTAATCCGGATACCTTCACTAAGAGACAACTTTTGCGCTCTGTATTCCGCGACATATTGATCCATGCTGAGGACAGACATATGCTAAATGGGGAGGTAATTTTCAGTGTTCCTATTCGCATTGAAGTGAAAACATAGTGAAAAACGGTGTGTGAACGCAGGTCTTCTTGCCTCCGCATCTCCTGTGTAAGGGTGACAAAAAACCTGTCTCCTCAATGAGGTATCGAGTTTCTCTGAATGAAAGGAATTTTCGCTGAAGAGCAGTGCAGGGGATCCTAATTAATAATTCTAGATGTATGAGCCAACCACTCCGCATGCTAATATTCGCGATGACCTCACCACTCTACCCCGCCACGGCGGCTCAGTCGTTACGGCGCTCGGCTGCTGACCCGAAAGACGCGGGTTCGATCCCGGCTGCGGCGGCTGAATTTCGATGAAGGCGAAATTCTAGACGCCCGTGTACTGTGCCATGTCAGTGCACGTTAAAGAACCCCCGGTGGTCGAAATTTCCGGAGCCCTTCACTACGGCGTCCCTCAAAGCCTGAGTCGCTTTGGGACGTTAAACCCCAATAAACCAACAAACCAAACTCACCACTCTGGTCGCAGCAGGAACGGTCGACGGCTGAGACAGGATTGGTGGGCTGCCACAAGTGCACTGCTCCTCCAGTTTCGACCAAGCCTGGGCATTATGCTCGGTGTCCTCAGACGCCACCACCGACGAGTGCTCCGTGTGCGCTGCTGCACAGTATGACCTGGATGACGAGGCTGTGGATGCCAGACGTCTGCCCTGAAGGCGTCGGCGTCCCATGGAGGGTGGTACACCCCCAGCACCCGCGGCAGCAGTCAAAGCGTGGTCTATCGTCGGCACAGCCAGCAAGGTAGACTCCATAATCGCCTTGTCAGGGATCGTTGGCGGCTTTGCCGTCTACGTGGGGCTAGAATCCACTGGGCAGCTTCCAGGGGAAAAGAACGCGAAGCGCAAACCACGAGCGAAGGTTCTTACTTCAGCTTCCTCTTTTGACGCGCCCGTTGCAGTTAAGCGCCACGAGGTAGAAACTGGGTGAAGACGGAAGGAAAGCATGTTTTAAAACACTCCTTAGAGATAAAAATCTGTCAACTTTGGTAAAGAGGGCAGAGGAACACAGGAACGCAAAGATAAAATATAAGGAAGCGATTTACAAACCACAGTAAACTCAAAAAGAGGTGAAGGATTAACGTATTGTGGAAACCCTGTCCCCCCCCCCCCCTTCCTGTTCGGCGCGGCCGACCATCATCACCGGGCCTCAAGACAGCTCCGGCTGGACGAGGAGGGAACTTTCCCTCATGGGGTAAGTGGAAGGAGTGACGGGAGCGCCGCCTTGAAGGCCACGCGGATCTGTTGAAAGTCTCTTCGGGATGCGGCCAGCGTCACGAGCGGTAGCAGCCGCACGCTGTCGTCACCTTCCCCGACAGGCGCACGGAGGTCTGTTCTGCCTTGCCGCTGGACTTCTGGTTCCCGGCAGCGAAGTGAGCGCAGCAAACGCGCGCTCTCGTCACCTCCCCCTGCAAATGCTCGGGGATGGTTTCCCCAAAGATTGCGGCGCGCATGGGAAAACCCGGCCGCTATTGTCCGCGCGTACAAACGTTCACCACCGATACCTCCGAAGTAGCACCCCCGCCCCAGCCGGTAAGTCGGAAACCCTTCTCACGGTAGCCTTCCATTTCCGAGGAAAGCCTCGTGGATGTTTTGTAGGTAGTTGGCACGCTCTGGGCATTAATTTCAAATGTAATAAATAGCATATGGGTGTTCACGCCTTGTCGTTCCTCCCTTTGTCCCTCGAGCACGAACCCCTCTGCGGTTAGCGAGCGGGAGCGCTGCATCCGCCGAGTGGGGATTCGGGGTGGAAGACTAGACCCCCCGTATTACCACAATGGCAACCCAACGTGTGGCAAGCTCTTGGGGCAAGGGACGACACTCAGTTCAGTTCATGGAATGCCCGCCCGGACTTGAACAGCGTTAGGCCTGACCCGAATTTGGAGTTGCTAGCAAGACTAATATGCTTGCTTGACAGCGAGATATGCTGAATAGCAGCATGAGGGAGTTGCCGTGCGTGCTACGCTTTGGATGACCCTTTCATCGGAACACCTTTGGAGGGTGAAGGTGCGAGGTTAGCACATGGAAAGCGAGACCGAGTCGTCCACGGAGAACGGCAAGCCAGAAGCGAGTGAATGCGGATGCCTGAAGGGCAGCCTGGTTTGTCTTGTATATAGTTGTAAATATTCTCCTTTCTGTCTCTTTGGCTCTACGAGCCGGGTGCCGTAATATGCTGGCTTGTAGTGCAGCTAGGATTGCAGGAAAAGCACCGAGGCGCTCCGACACTGCGGGAAGCGTTGGGCGTCGTTCGCTCAGAAGTTGCTGTTATAGCAGCGAGCGAGTACGGTCTCCATGGCAGAAATGTATCTCCTCGGAGCGGTGTGTACTGGCTGTTGTCCTTGGCCCTTTGTTGGCACGGGCAAGTGTCAGAGTAAGTAGGCCGAAGGATCTTGGGGAGCTGCCTGTCGCTTTTGGGAGGAAACAGCCGTACCGTGCCACAGACACGCGCAAACGGGTTTGCATGTTTTCTATTAACCTCGCTAAAGCCGAGAAGTCTCGCTTAACTACAGAAAGCTGACTTTGTTCAGACGAACTTGGCTTATATTTTTCGGGTGCAAAGCGAATTGAAAATTTCGCGGAACCAGAGATGCTAGTGCAGTTCAAGCGAGCTTAGCATCATCATGCCGTAAAGAGAACCGCGATTGCACTTCAACCGAAGACAGCCACCTAAGTTCAAATGAACCGAGTGTTTGGGCGGTGCCGGATAAAATTTTTTGCTCATCCCATTATCGAACATTTACCAAATGGTCAATTTGTGCGGTCTCCATTGCCTTTGACTTAAACTTTTGGAAATCGTGGGAGCGATATGCGGAGTTCGAGAGAAGCCGCCGTGGCCTGGCCTGCTGTCCTTTGTCTGCGTTCCTGCCTGCTGCCCTGCGGCTGTGAGCCATCGCAAGCTGTGGACTCTCGGGCGAGCAGTTTGCAGCGGCTACGAGAGGGGAGGCCAGCCCCTTACCTTCCAACAAAGCGTGTCTGCACGAACAATACCCTCCCAGCACACTAATTTGGGGTGCCTGTCGCTAGACAAGGGGGAGTACCCGGTGACCTTGCTCATCATCGGTCACCCTGGCAACTAGCCTGTACGAGCAGTCCTTCAGCCGTGTCCGCAGCCCTCGTGAACACTGCGATGGCCTCCATAGATTAGTTCATCCGTAGGCCAACATTTAAGGAGGGAGGGATGTGGAAAACTTGTTCCCCCCCTCCCCCTTTCGTGTTCGGCGCAGCCGACCATCATCACCTGCTTCAAGACAGCCCCGGATGGGCGAGGAGGGAAGTTTCCCTCATGGGGCAAACGGAAGCAGCGAGGGCAGCGCCACCTTGAAGGCGACGCGCAGCTGTTGAGAATCTCTTCGGGATGCAGCAAGCGTCACGAGTGGTTGCAGCCGCACGCTGTCGTCACCTTCCTGGCAGGCGCACGGAGATCTATTGTGTCTTTCCGCTGCACTTCTGGTTCCAGGCAGCGAATCGAGCGCAGTAAACGCACGCTCTCGTCACCTCCCCCAGCAAATGCTCGAGGATGGCTTTGCCCCAAAGAATGTGGCGCGCACGGGAGTACCCGGCCGTCACTGTAGGCGGGTAGAAACGTTCGCCGCCGATAACTCCAAAGTAGCGCCCCTGCCCCAGCCGGTAAGTCAAAACCCTTCTTAGGTAGCCTTCTATTTCCGAGGAACGCCTCGTTGATGTTTTGTAGCTAGCTGGCCCGCTCTGTGTATTAATTGCAAATTTAATAAATAGCATATGAGTGTTCCCGCCTTGTCGTTCCTCCCTCTGTCCCTCGAGCACAAAGCCCTCTGCTGTTGGCGCGCGGGAACGCTGCATCGGCGGAGTGGGAATGCGGGGCAGGAGGCTGTCCCCCAAAATTCCACAGTATGCTTCACCTACAGCGAGACCACAGCCTGCAACACGAACTGTAGCAGGTCATTTTGATTACATTTATCTTGAAAACGCGGCTGCGGACACCGGAGCTGTCCTGGTATTTCGTCCAGGTGTAGTGAAGGACGCTACTAGAAGGCGCTGTGCACGACGACAGACGGACGCGTGATTCGCAGCGCTGTTAGCACATGATGATGATTCTTTCACTGAAACAGCCTATTCCAGATCTGCCATTGAAGCCTTGCTGGCGCATTTAATGCAAGCCTCAATGCAGTTGCACTGGAACGATTCGAGCCACCAACAGGACCGCGTCTCTAAACTTGATGCCGACTCACGATTTCATCTGCCATCTAGGGTAATGCGTCGTCATGGGACTTTATTCCCCCGGTTTCGGCGTGGCGTTGCCACACCAGACACTACCTTCACAAGATCGGAATAGAAACTAGCCCAAATTGCGTACAGTGCCACACTCCAGACACTATTGGACACCTTCTTTCTGAGTGCCCGAACTACACTGATAGGAGGAGAACATTGGAAGCGACCGTGAGACAACTGGACTCTCACCCTCTCTCTGAAGAAACGCTTCTAGGCGCCAGGGCGAAAGGTTCTTATTGGTGGTGTCTGATAAAGGCGGTGCTCAAGTTTTTGCGTGAAACAGGCCTGGATACCCGTCTGTGACCGCCTGTGCACTACCTACATGGTTTACACAGTTTACACGTTTGAATTTGTGTTTTCATAAAGCCCCTACTCCAGTATGTGTTAATGACATGCGTCGGTGTGTGTGTTCAAGACATCAACTTCACGTGCGTCTACTCACGCGATGCCAGTGCCCGCCAGTATGTGTGTGCGTGGGTGTACATCATCCATGAAACTGATTGTATTAAGTCATCATCAACCGTCATTCGCACTTTCCCTTCGCTCTCCTTCCCTTTCCCCAGTGTGCAGGCCAGGACCATGTTACCACCGGCCGACCTCTCCTCCTTCTCTCATTAAAATTCCTTTCTCTATAACACATAGCGTTGTTCTGCATCATAGGCTGCATTTTTCAAACTTTCCTTCCAGATGCGACTATAGCCAGATTACACAGAGCAGAATAGGCAGCCAAGTTCCTAGTCGGGTCTTGTTGGCAAATCAGGCCACACTCTTTAAAGTGGTCTATGCCCTCTGCCGCTTTGAAGCAAAGAAACACGCATGAGTGGATAATTCTGCCGGTGGACGCCCCAATATCGCGTTGAGTCGAAAACGTGATGGCTAGCTGGAAACAAGCTTTCAGTCAGCGTTGGTGTTTTTCTCTCGAAGTTCGTTCGAGGTGTCCAGCGGTGGTGCTATCCGGTTATGACACTTCCTTTTCATCAAATCCAACGGAGGGTGTACACTAGGAACAAGGCAAGTCTGTGGAAATTGAGCTTTATATCTCATCTGCGGTTTCAACAGTGGCTTGATTCTAAGGAAAGGAAACGCTCAGAACTCGTTCACTTTGTAGGTGGACGCTTGAATCGCGTAGTTATAAATAAGTATCCCCTGTTCCCGTGCCAAACTTTGCTCCTATCCACAGAGTAGCCCGCGACATTGACTCCTCCGTAGTACCCGCTGTCTTTGGCTTTTTGACTCAGCTATTACTGATTTTATTAACAAACCACGATAATGAGAATTGTGATCCATTCCTATCACTCCATCTTTATAAAGAACTGATGCTTCATTTTTTTACCTTAGTGTACTTGTACCCACTGCCCATAAATTGCATTGGCCAGCACTTGTTTTCTCTGGGCAGTTTAAACTAATTGGGAAACGTTGGTGCCACGCTGAAGGGTAAGGCCATTACTCGTTATGAATGACAACGCAGAGGGGTTGCCATCTATAGGATGGATTTGCGAGGAAGGGAACTCAGGGTGCCACAGTCAACACAACTGGGCTCTTTGAAGAAGGCGCGCGCCCTCTAAATTTCTCTTTCACAACTTCTTATTTTTAAAAACGAGGTGTCATTGCAATGACAGAGGTGCGGAGCAGTGCTTTAAGCCATCAGATGTCTTTGTCAAGTGTTTGAAATCACCTCTGATTTTAGCACGCTGAGTAAGCAAATTAAAGTTGGCCCTAGATTTCCCCAACAGCTCCCTCCTTGGCATTCTAATGCTGACAGCACATTACAGATTGTCTGGAAATGAGTCTACCGTGTCCGCAATGTTTCACACCATATCTCCCTTATAACACATCCGAAGAAACCAATTTTGGTATTCAAGTTTAATGGCATAGGTTTGATGCCTACTTCTTAAGAATTTTCAAGAATATTTATGAGACGGTTTTCTGACCATTAACTAAACGTAGCTCATTGTGTTGTTTTAATTATATTCACCATTCTGTCTGCTTTCGACAAACCAGAAATATTGTTTGCGTAGAAACTTTCAGTTTTCCTAAATTCTTCTTGGAAATCGCAATGTCCAATTGGGAAAAAAATAACATTAGGTGTTTACGTTGACTTTTCAAAGGCTTTCGACAGAGTTAATCATCAAACTCTTTTCGCTAAATTACAGCACTACGGTTTTCGTGGCATTGTCCTTGCTCTCCTAAGATCTTATTTATAAAACAGAAAACAATGCGTTTCTATCGGAGAAGAGCAGTCCACGTTACGAAGCATAACATGCGGAGTACCACAGGGCAGTGTCCTCGGACCGGTACTCTTCAATATATACATTAAAACACGGGTATCCCCAGAAGCCTCTTTGGTAATTTATGCAGATGACACGAGCTTTTTCATTCAACGTGACGATACGACGGAACTCGAGAAATTAGGAAATATTACCCAGAATAAATTGTCAGAATGGAGCAAAATTAATTCTTTAGCAATAAACAATAAGGAAACAAAGGCTGTCATTTTCTCGCCATCACAAAAATTTGTTGAACATTATCTTAATCTCCATTTAGGATCGGAGAAGATAGAAATAACAAAAGAAGGTAAAACTCTCGGTGTCACCTTTCACGAGAACTTGATCTGGGATATCCATGTAGACTGTGTGATTAAATGTCTGGCCAAGGCTTGCGGGATACTTTGTCGATTTAGACAAGTTCTTCCACTAAAAATAAAGCTGCCACTTTATGACGCTATTTTCAATCCTCATCTAAACTATTGTAATCTTCTATGGGGAACTACATCACTAACGAACATCAACAAACTCCTTTTACAAAAAAGAGCTCTCCGTCACATAGCAGATGTTCCATACGACGCTCACAAAGGTGACCTGTTCCCCTTACTTGGTGTTCTTCCTGTGACACATATGTACGAGCTGAATGCCCTATTAAAATACAAATATTCCCTGAAATTTAATCGGACGCTTTTCTACGATGATGCAATTTAACAAAACCACCCGAGGTACCGTACAATATAAGAACAAGAGAAGTATGGTTGGTGCCGTTTTCCCTCACGAATCATGGTCAGAACAGACTACAATATATTATGCCTACTTTACTTAACAACTATCGTAATTCAAACACGGACATCCTCACACTATCGAAACAACACCTTAAGCGTTTGTTCACTTACAATTTAGGGAGGTAACGTCAATGTTTTGAAATCTTGTTTTAGTATTGCAGCCTTTTGTGCTCGTATTTTCAATGATGGCTGCATTACATCTGTGTGGGGTAACTGTGGTCTGTGCTTCTATGCCTGCAAATGTAGTTGGAAATGTTTAGGCCTGTACAGCCATATGTCAATTTCGCCGTTACATGTTCTTCAGTGTGCAAAATATTGGTGATTAAGTATTAGTATTCGTCGTATTGAATCCAAGTCTATCAGTTACATTGAACCTGTATTACTACTTTTTACTAATATGTGGCATTTTGTGTTCTCAATTACTATGTATACTATATGTATTTTGTGTTTACTATATATTTTGTGTCTACATTTACAATGTATACTGCATGCTCTTATCTTCGTACAATTTTAATCGCAGCTTTGTTTTATTTCTGCTGTTATCCGTTGTCAAGAGGAAAAAAGGGGTAAGAACTGTTGTCAGGCTGCTCGAGAAGCAGCTTTTTGTTCTTATCCTTGCATTTGTTTCTGTATTGAAAAAAATGCTAAATAAATTGATTGATTGATTGTTTTTTTTTCACGATATTTTCTTTCTAGGAAAATCATTGGATAGCTGCGTACCATTCCAGCTTAGTGCGTTTGCATCTCTGTGTAAATAAAGCTAGAAAAACCTCAGCCTTCTATATTTCTTTTCCTAATAACAGATTCAATGAAGCAAAAATCTGCTCCGTTCGGGAGCTTTGCGACGGGAGGAAACGCACCCCACTCCCACTTCGTTTCGCATCGTTGTGGCGACGTCACCGCGGTTGCTTTCCTCCTTTCCCCTTTTAGAACGGAGAGATCTCCTGGCCACAGCTTGGGACGAACAAGTTTCTCTCGAAGGGCTCGTGTCTTCTGGAGGGGAAGCCGTGCCCTCGCGGAGATCACACGACTGCCCAGCAGAACGCTGCCGTCACTGTATCCGACTTTATCCGAAAAGTATCCGACTTTATTTTTTTTTGCGAACACCTAATGGATATGAAACAAGCGCGCTTGCATCAGCCGACCTTGACCCTTCGTGCGCATGCACGAATTTTTTCCCGCCTGCCGATATCGTCAGTCGCTGGGACGCATCGTTTGAGTGAGGTAGTGCGCAGTGCTCTCGTCGGTTTTTTATTGCAAGGAAAATGGCGGAGTTACAGGAGCAGCGCTGCTGCATCAAATTTTGCCAGAAACGGGGCGACAGCCAAGTGGAAACCATTCGGAAAATTCAGACTGCTTTCGGTGACGATGCTATGAGCAGCACACAGATTAAGCGGTGGTACAATTGGTTTAAAGACGGCCGCACATCGCTGGAGAGAGAGCCACGCTCCGGTCGGCCATCAACACGCCGAAATGATCAGGTCACTGCCGAAGTGGACGCTGTGGTGATGCGGGACCGTCGTGTGACTATCCGAGAAATTGCGGAAGAGGTGGACATCAGCAATTTTTCCGCACATTCCTTTATCACCGAAGATTTGGCCATGGAGAGAGTTGCGGCGAAATTCGTGCCGAAGCTGCTCACGGTGGAGCAAAAGCAGCTTCGTGTTCAAGTCCCACAGGACATGCTGGATACCACAAACTGTGATCCCGACTTCATCAACACCATAATCACTGGTGAGGAGTCTTGGGTGTACGGGTACGACCCGGAAACCAAATCCCAGTAGTCACAGTGGACGCATTCCACGCCACCAAAACCAAACAAGGCCCGCCAAGTTCGCAGCAATGTCAGTGATGCTGGCAGCTTTCTTTGACTCCCTCTGTGTGGCACACCACGCGTACGCACCCCACAGGGTCAAACAATGACCAAAAGAGTATTACAGGGATGTCCTCCGTCGCCTGCGTGGTGCTGTGCGGCGCAAGAGACCGGAGTTGAGGTCAACAGGAAATTGGCGCATTTATCACGACAATGCTCCTGCACATTCCTCGCACTTGATTCAGAGTTTTTTCGCGAAAAACCAGACTGCTGTAGTTCAACAGACTCCTTACTCTCCTGATATGGCCTCCTGTGACTTCTGGCTGTTTCCCAAAATCAAGAGGCCATTAAAAGGAGCGCGATTTCAGACAACAAAGGACATTATGGCTCCAACGACAGCTGAGCTAAACTCCATTCCGAAAGGGGCCTTTTCGAAATACTTCCAACAATGGCAACACCGCTAGGAGAAGTGTGTGGAGTCCCAAGGGGTCTACTTTGAAGGTGATTAAGTTTACAACGCTCCAGTTATGCCAGTTTTTTTTCTTCGGCCAAAGGTCGGATACTTTTCTAACAGACCGGCCAACATGCACGAGTGATCGCCGAGGGCCGGGAGCGCGGAGCAACGCAAGGTGAGCGGAACGATCCTTCCTCCTTTGGTATGTTTCCCCTCTTTTTTTTTTTTGCTTTTTCAAACACATGCGCAAGCGAAGCGCTCCCTCACTACTGTGGTTCTTTGTTACTGTCTGTCCTGCTTGGGAGCAGTAAAATCTCTTTCGAGAAGACAGATCTTATTTGTACCCTCTGGCCCGAGCCGCCATGGTGGCGGCCAATTGCAGCAGAGGTTGGGTGTGACAGCTTGGACAGTTAGGGCTCGGGCATTGGTTCTAGATTGGGACTACCGCTTTTAGCCCCCTGAGTGTTATTACAATACAAGGGCTATGGAAGACGTGTACGGTATACAGTATTTCAGGGTACATATCCGGCGGTGCATCTGAATCATCAAATTTTCTAGTACATTTGATGGAAGATCTGAGGTTAGTTTATTAAAAACTTTTTCCACTTCAGCTACGGAATTTTTTAGGAGACCTGAGCTCTTAATGATCTCCCGTAGTCCTCAACTGAATCCACAGATTTATTTCAGACCAGCCTTTCGAAACCTACGACATCATGTGTACCTGGAAAAACGCTAGCAATCTAATCTCTCATTTATATGAGCAAGAGTATGGCTACACTCGCATATTGTCTCAGTGTAGCCATAAGGTAAAAAAAAGGCAGTGTGTCAGCTAACTGAATCTACGGGCCTCATGGCCACCTTTTAAACGCATGAGACGTGAGCTTGTTGGTATTTCGATTTTGGTCACCACGTACGGGGGACCCCACCCCCGCCCCCCCCCCCAAAAAAAAAACGAATTTTTTAGAATAAAAACTTCACTTTTGTATAAATTCCTTCAGTCACCACCGAAGGAATTTATACATGGAGAGCCCATAAGGACTCTCCCTTAAATGCGATGCACTTGTCAAGTCTTTTTTCCCACTGTTTGAAGCATCTCTGGAACTCTTTAACTTTAATATTGTCCAGTGCCCTTTGCAAAGCTTTTTTTTTTTACCGCCTCGTCATCACCAAAGCACTTCCATTTTAGATTTTTCTTCATTCCCTGAAAGAGAAAAAAGTCGCATGGAGCCAGGTCTGGTGAATACGGAGGGTAGGGAAGGACCGTTCATCTCCGAAAGGCCAAATATTGGGTCACTCGTAAGGCCGTGTATGCGGGGGCGTCGTCGTGATGAAGAAACCAATCACCATATCGCCAAAGTACGGGTGTTTCCTCCGCACATCCTCTTGCAGACGTCTTAAAACTTCCAAATAAAAGTGCTTGTTAGCAGTCTCACTTGGGGGTACAAATTCCCGATGCACAAATCCACGCACATAAAAAAAAACAATAATAATCGACCTCACATTCGACTTGAATTTTCTTGCTTTTTTTGGTCTGCCAGAGTTGAGAGTCTTCCACTGGCATGGCGCTTGCTTAGTTTCTGGGTCATACCCATAACAACAACTCTCATCACCTGTAATGACTTTGGTGAAAAAGTCTAAATCACTTTCAATTTCTTTTTTTAAGCCCCGGCTCAAATTCATTCGAATGTTTTTTCATCCTATGTGAGAAGGAGAGGAACAAATTAGCGGAAACACGTCTCAAATGCGAGCGCCAATGCTCAGTCAACATCCGCTAGCACAAGCTCCAACTCTCTCCTGTCTCTTTAGAAATTTAGTCGATAGCGAAAGGATGATATTCGTTTATTTTTTGGCGGAATTTTTTAACGTTTTCATCGTTTCAAGACGTTGAAAGGACGCCCAGAAAACCATGGTCTTCAACACTCATCTCCCCGCGTTTAAAGCGCTTGAGCCACTCCAAAACTTCTGTGTGGCTCATAGTATCCTGTTAAAAAGCCTGTTGCAACATTTGGTAAGCTTCGGTTATTTCTCAAGCAGGAAACAAAATGTCAAACGCACTCTTTTTTCTTTTGAATTTGCCATAAGGACTTTGCAGGCGGAACAAAATAACAGTAAGAAAAACACAACCCTACCCTAAAACGCTAACCTACAAACAAAAACCGTCTGCACAGCTGTGTCGTGAAGGTGTCTACTAACCCCATTTACGAGACAACTCTCTACTGCATCTACGAATGGCAACGCCTTCTCAGTTTTTTTTTCGGGGTGTTGGGGGGGGTCCCTTCTATTTTCATTCCTCACAACCACATCCACTTTGCAATGATAAGCGCAACCGAGCGAAGAAATGCCGAGCTACTGGCGCCATAGCATACGTACCTTTCCTATCATTCTAACGTCGTCGTCCTCACGACGCTAACATCGACCCAATGAGTAGAAGTGGGAGGCTTCATGAGAAAGGCGCATAGGTTATCCTCTACTCACAGTCTGCTCACAAAGAACAAGCGCCTGATCGCTACCTCTCAACACCGACTCACAGGAACTCTTTATTTCCTAAATATAAAAGTTCATGTCTTCAATCAAGGCTTTTCTACCATTGCAACGGCTGTCCTTATAGCGGGTAACCGGTTGTGAAACGAAATCATCTTGCATGTTTAAACGCAGCCCATACCCAGCCTGTATCCACCTTGTGTTCGGACGAGCAATTTAAAAAAAAAATTGCTAAAACAGTTTTCAGAAATTTCCTGTAAATCTCTTTTGTTTTCAGCTTCCCTAGTTTCTTAAAACATATTTTTAGTTTTCATGTCCAAGAAAACAGTGTTAAATTTATTATTTGTGTTTTTTCTCTTATTTACGAAAATGCATGTTTTAGGCTGATATTTTGAGTAAATTTTTTTCTCCTATGTAAAATTGTCCCAATAATCTGAGTTGCTTTCAACCGTTAAGCTCTATAAAAACAAACCAAATCAGCATCAGCGTTGCTTGAAAATATAAAAAAGCCGGGATTTCTTTCTTTCGAAATTATTCCTATTTGCATTTTCTCAAAATGTATTGAAAGCATAACAAGAAGAAAAAACTTGACAACATCGCTTCATTTCACCATGAGACGTTAAAGGTGGGCGATTCAGCCCTGGGCGTCCAGCGAGTCGACCTTCGATCCTTGTCTTCTGCGTAGAAACGAAGGGAAAAGAGCAGCAGCAAACTTTAACGTTACTTCTTCCACAGCTCTCATGTAGGCTCTTTATCTAAAGGCATACAATCCACGAGAGCTCCAGTGCAGATATTCACATCCACAACGACAGTTGGTGCGCCGCCGAGATGCACTAAATTAGGACACAAGGTTTATATCAACATTTCGGTCACAGAGCTCTACCACTGAATGAGGATGAAAATGTCCCGAACTGTCCAAATGGAACAGTTCACAGCCAAGTGACATACACCAATTATCACGTGCCCTCAAAGACAGAAATGGTGACTTTTGGAAAGCTAGGGGTTGCATTCTTTGGGAGCTTGTTTGACTTCTGCAGAGTAACCCAAGAATACGCAGAATAGTTAAAATAACATAGTTAGATTGATCACGTGCTATAACTTTCTAACGCTCAGGATATTGCAATACGGGCATAGAACAAATGTTAAAAGTGCTTGTCCGTGTCCCCTCTTCCGGTTCGTCTGCCAGTTCCGCTTTACTACTTGCAAGTCACTAACCATCAAGCCCACCTGAACATTTTGATGAATTTTTTGGTTGCTAGGCTGAGAAGATACATTCAAACGGTACAAGAAGAACAGGAACTCGCAGGCACCGTACGGGTGGAGATGTAGAAGAATCTAGCACATTAGAGACACGTACACAGATGCCCGACAAACGCCGCGAGGTACAGCCTCGGAGTCTGTCTTTGTCCGATTATTCTGAACATCGTTAGATATTTAATTTCTTTAGTGCGAGTGTGTGCGTGTCATTGTGCAAACTAGACACCAGTTTGGAACGCACTTAATTCTATGCACGTAGAAGATGCGCGCGGTGGCATGTTTTCGCCTTCATCATGACCAGGGTTTAAAGTCTATAAAGTATTCGCTGTCTATAAAGTCTATAAAGTATTAAAGTCTTTCAACTATTCGCTGTAAAATGCAAACGCCTATGAAAAGCTTGTCCCCAGATAGCGTTCGTGTTGTACCCTCGTTGCGTGGTTCAGGAGTGCACTGGAAAAGTCAGCCAGTTGTGCCCCTTTCGCATTTTCGTTTTTCGAAATGGAACGCGAAAAGACGGGCACACAGAAGAAGGCAGAGACGCGACACGATTCACGGCAGATACACGAGTAAGGGTGCTAAAGATGGTGATGTCCTCAGGCTTAATGGCATATATCCGCGTCGCAGGATTGGGCAGGGTGCATAGCGGATACAAACACACTCATGAACAAGCACGCACAAGTGTTGTCTCGTTTTTCCGCGCTACATTTCGAAAAATCTAAATGCTTCAACTCGCCCAGTTTCGCATACTTATGCCTTTTTCCTTTCCTCAAACCTATCGGAAGGCACAAACTGCGAATAAGACTAGACTGCGAACTAGACTGTCTAATCTTATATAAAGTCTAAACAGAACTCTGCCTCCGTCTAGACTGCGTTCAGCGTGTGGTGCTCATGCGTTACACAGCTGACGTTAAACCCCCACAGGTGTATTTGGCTTGAGCTGGACTATTAAAGATTTCGCTGTAAAACACCCGTTATATTTAGGCGCAGGCCGTCTGCCTCATAAGCGATCTGGAGCGCTGAGTCCACTATAACACCCACCAGTGCCGGCCAACCCGAATTCCGACGCGCAGCGCTCCTGCGGTCGCCTCATTCAGGAAACGAGCTGCAGAAAAGTCATCGGGATGGGATGCATCATGGCGGAGCACATCACGAAGAAGAGCCTACAGGCTGAGGAGATGCATGCCCATAATGGTCTGGTGATCGTAAACAGTAGGCAGATGGCGTCGGTGGAGAGAATGGCCAAGAGAGTGGCAAGACGGCAGAAGAGCATGTCCTTTTCCTCAACAGCTCACCACCTTTTAAGATAATCTCCAAACGAAATTATGTTCATCAACAACTGCATCACTAGGGCATATGCATGCCGCCGTGGTAAAGGACGCCTAGTGTTTCTCGTGTCTGCAAGTATATTAACAACATGTGGATGGTGGACGCTGCACATTGCCTTAGAGAGGTTGTGAAAGGGGGTGGGGGGGTGGGGGGGGGGCAGGAACTTTTTCCTAGCTGTAGCTTTTCTGCTTCACTTCGAAAACAGCTTAGTATAGGGTAGTACTTCAAAACAAAGCGAAAATCAAATGTTTGACAGTGTTTATGCAGTCAGTAGTCGTAACTGCGAGTTTGGTTTCAGAAACTGGCAACACATTGTGCGGGGTTGAAATTTCGTGTTTCCGACACTTTTCAGTCTCTTGGCGCTCTTTCCAATCACGGATAATGCATTCCACACTCGTTCACAGGAGTTTACGCATTCGGAGTGGGTGAGAATTTCATAGTGAAAAGGGGACAATCTTAGCCTCCTTCCCCACCTATCCTCTTAAGTTAGTAATGATGTGCCTAGCTACGGTCACTGCCCGCTGGTGCCGCTTGTTGGTTTGACCTGCTTTCTTAGCGTCATCGGGACTTTTCTTAGATATAACAAGTGGGAGAGCAGCCAGTGCGATCTTTGGCCGCAACAAGACCATAAATATGCCGTTGTCGAAAGCTGTTTTTTCTTTGCAAAGGGAGGTTCTGACTTTGGTGGCTCAAACAGTTCTTGTTGACTGCTTGACTGGCCGATTACAGCCAGCGGAATGAGCTCATTTGGTTAAATGGGAAGAATGTGCGCTAGCACGTTGGGTTTCATTTCCCTTTAGGCTCGAGGATAAGATTTCGAGGTCAGGCTTGTGGCTAAGGTCGGTGAAATTGGTGATTATAGCCTATGAAATTTTGCCACTAAAATTTTGAGACCGCTTAGTGTACCTTAAGAGGGCACTGCGATAGCAGTGTGTCCGGGATCCATTCTGATTTATGGTTTATAATGGTTTATGGGGGTTTAACGTCCTAAAGGCGCTCAGGCTATGAGGGACGTCGTAGTGAAGAGCACAGGAAATTTCGTCCACCTCGGGTTCTTTAACGTGCACTGACATCGCACAGTGCATGGGCCTCTGGATGGGAGTTGCTGAAGACAATGACATGCAATCAATGCTCAGCACTAGTGTGTGGCAGTTAAACTCGAGGGGGGATCGTTTGTGGCGATAGCATGGTGCTCTTATGCAGTGGACAGCGAACCTTACCTGTTCAAGCCACGGCGAGTTCGAAACGCAGTGGTGCAGTTGCTGCAATAATTACGAGGTCTGTTAGAAAAGTATCCGAACTTAATTTTTTTGCGAACACCGATAGATATGAAACAAGCGCGCTTGCAGCAGCCGACCTTGAACCTTCGTGCGCATGCACGAATTTTTTCTCGCCTGCTGATAGCGTCAGTCCCTGGGACGCATCGTTTTAGTGAGGTAGTGCGCAGTGCTCTCGTTGGTTTTTTTATTGCAAGGAAAATGGCGGAGTGACTGGAGCAGCGCTACTGCATCAACTTTTGCCAGAAACTGATCGACAGCCAAATGGAAACCATTCGGAATATTCAGACAGCTTTCGGTGATGATGCTATGAGCAACACGCAGATTAAGCAGTGGTACAACTGGTTTAAAGACGGCCGCACACCGGTGGAGAGTGAGCCACGCTCCGGTCGACCATCAACATGCCGAAATGACCAGGTCATTGCCGAAGTGAACGCTGTGGTGATTCGGGGCCGTCGTGTGACTATCCGAGAAGTTGCGGGAGTGGTGGACATCAGCCCTTTTTCTGCGCATTAATTCCATTATCACTGAAGATTTGGCCATGAAGAGCATTGCGGAGAAATTCATACCGAAGCTGCTCATGGTAGAGCAAAAGCAGCTTCGTGTTGAAGTCTTACAGGACATTCTGAATTCCACAAACAGTGACCCCGACTTCATGAACACCATAATCACTGGTGATGAGTCTTGGGTGTACGGGTACGAACCGGAAACCAAATCCCAGTCGTCAGAGTGGAAGCAATCCACGTCATCAATACCCAAGAAGGCCCGCCAAGTGCGCAGCAACGTAAGAGTAATGCTGACTGCTTTCTTTCACTACCCCTGTGTGGTACACCACGAATACGCACCACAGGGTCAAACAATCACCAAAGAGTACTACCGGGATGTCCTCCGTCGCCTACGTGACGCTGTGCGGCGCAAGAGACCGCAGTTGAGATCAACAGGAAGCTGGCGCATCCATCACGACAATGCTCCTGCTCATTCCTCGCACTTGATTCAGACTTTCTTGGTGAAAAACCAGACTCCTGTAGTTAAAAAGGCTCCTTACTCTCCTGATATGGCCAACTGGGACTTTTGCCTGTTTCTAAAAATCAAGAGGTCAATGAAAGGAGCGCGATTTCAGACAAGAGAGAGCATTATGGCTGCAACGACAGCTGAGCTAAACTCTATTCCGAAAGAGGCCTTTTCGGAATGCTTCCAACAATGGCAGCACCGTGTGTGGAGTGTGTGTAGAGTGTGTGGAGTCCCAAGAAGACTACTTTGAGGATGATTAGGTTGCCAACGCTCCAGTTCTGTCAGTTTTTTTCTGCCAACGCTCCAGTTCAGCCAAAGGTCCGATACTTTTCTAATAGACCTCGTATTTTGTTCCTGCAGGTCAACCCGGCTTCAGGAAGAAAGACATCCGGGTGTTTCGCGATTAGAAGCCTTATTGCTAGCGCACTAAAGAAACGAAAAAATTAATTCGCCCTTCCGACGATTCTAGATATGGAGCAGGCGGGAATGCAATAGGCATGCTAGCGCAGTTGCGAAAATATACACCACATTCACCAAACTCTGCTCATTTTTCCCGGCCTAGCACCGTTCTTGCCAGCCAGTCTTAAGCATTTTTATCATGTAAGAAATTTGCCGGCTCGTACCTTCGTCCTAGTTGCCAATTAGTTTTTCAGTAATTTTCACAAATAACAAAATAAAACAACAAGCACGAAGTTGAAGTATATCTCACATATTTATGCGTTAGAAAGAAAAGGTGTAGAATAGATCTAAATCGGCCGGAAACGCCAGCATAATAACTTTGAAATATGACAATTAAAATATCGAAAAAATCGTCCGGTGTTGCTTTGCGCCCCTCGATGACCTCGTCAAAGCATCCATACGACAAGTCCTTTTCTTGTGCACGACGGGATAGGGCGTGCTTTCAAGGCTGTGTTGCAGAAGCATCGCAGCCTACAATTTGACACCGTGGCAGCGGCACCACGACGACCGTAGGATGTGCAGCAGTGCCCAAAAGCTGCGCATCACCGCAATCGCTGAGAGCTGGGCGAATGCCTTGTCAGCGATCAACGCCCCTTGCAACGCAGGAGGGAGGTCAGGTAGACCTGCAGTACACGCCATCAGCGAGACAGGTGTTATACACCTTGTGCGCGGCCGGGGAGGACGTAGCGTGCCGGACACGGCCTGCGAGCATGTTCCGTAGTAAGTTAAGAAGCAACACTACAACTTTACGTATTCTATTGGAGGACAAATTAAATTTAAACATGAGCAATAACAATGGGCACATTTCTGTTTTGTTCCCAGTCTTTGTGACATGGCTGTAAATACTGAATTCCATTTTCGAGCAATTACTCTGGTTGGGAGCGTAAATAAAACCACCCTAAAGGAGAAAAAAAATGGGAGCTTTAGTCAGCCAGAGAACAGGGGTTTTACTAAAAAGACTAGGCTCGTAGGCTTAAAGGTTTAAATATTTTAATGGACGTTAGGATCCCGCAGATCAAGCAAGACTTTCTATACCTCACGGTCTTGCATGCCTGTTAGCTGCAGGAACAACAAAACGAAATTCCCAAGGCACACAGTCGACGTAATGGTAAGATAAATATATGAGAGTCATCTAAGACCAGTTCTTTGTTGATGTTCACCTGTGAAGAAGAATTCGCCTTATAGCATAGCAGCTGTGCAGACACCTTTGTCTCCCCTGATAGAAATGTTCTATAGACAATCTATATACAAAAGGCTACAAAAAGTGTATGGCCATAAATCTCCTCTAGGATTTGTCTATAGAAAGTCATACACTTTATAGACAGTAGTCTATGGACAGTCTATAGACTGTCCAAAAAAGTTTTGTAAGGGATCAGTCAGCTTCAAGAGTGCAGTTACCGTATTCAGATCCTTCGCTACAGGCCTAGTGTTCGTTAGAGATGCTAGTGTTTCTCCGCACTCCGAACCGCGCATCCTCAGAACAACGAGAGCCTTCAGGAATATTCCTGTGACCGGCACTCAGCTTCACACAAAGGGAGCAGGCGGTGAAAATGAACAAAAAAAATTGTGCCTGCCGTGAACAGTAAATTTAGGCCGTAATGTTCAGAAGCAATGATGTTTTTGGTAGTTAACATTATTTTTAACATCGTTAGTACAAAATAATATGAAAGGCGGTGCTCCATGGGAGGGCTTGCATTCAGCGCAAAATCGGGGTAGCGAAAAAAAAATGAAACACGGTTTTACGATAGTCGGTAATGCGAAATTTTACCGCAGCCCTTCAAACGCCACCTGCCTCCACCGGCAGGTGGCTAGCCGCCTTCCGGCTCCGTTTCGCGTTGCTACCAGCTGCCACGGTTGTCACGTGGCGTGTTACGCCGACTACGCCGACAACCCTGACGCCGGCAACGTGCAATGCACGAACGGGCGCCTAAAATCTGTGCTGTAAAAGAAATATTTTAAGCTAAAAGTACAAAACACACCCCCAGCAGTCACCTGAAACGAAAGCAGCTCTCAAGCCGTGACTACATGCGAGCTGTGCTTTCGCAGCTCTGGAAGCTCTGAAACTACCACATACGTTGCGTGGATATGTCGTACTAAATAACGTATACATAGATCAAGTTGCGAATGTTCGCAGATTGAAAGTATGGCGCTGCTGTGTTTCGCAAGCTGACAGTTCCAGGAGTGCAGTTTCCGAAGTTTAGTGGATTAAACTTGCCAAATGCGCTGTCCATGGAAGATTTCTGAAAGGTTCTTTTAACTAGGACTATTTTGAGGAGAATTTCGCTTCAACAAGTATTTCACTGTAATGGCGGCTATTTGCCTCTACTCACCAATACTGCACAAAGTTGGACGTTAACGAAAAGGGTTGATATTTAGCACAAGGCTGAAACGTACAGAATATAAAACTGGGCAACATCAAAGGGAAAGAACAGAACAGATTGTGTTAAAGAAGAAATGTGAGATAGTGGTATTCTAGCTCAAAATAACGAATATATTGGTATTTACGGGGCGTCCATTGGGAAGAACAGATACTCCCGGTTGTCGAACACATTGTACGGCAGGGGCAGCACTGAGATAGTGGGCTCGGGAGAATAGGAAATTTGCAGCCCGAAAGCCAAGACTCACTGGAGACCTCTAGGAGCGCCCTCATGTGGACTGATCGGGACGGTTGTATTACGCCTCGTTTTTTCTGTACAAACTCTGGAGCTCTCAACGACTGCACTTCGAAGAGCGCCCACAGTAGCTGCCGGCTTGGATGAGATTATTACTTACGGTGTCCAAATGCGCAATTTTGTTGAATCAAAGAGAATAATAAGCTCCGAACATTGAGTAATAAATGATGCGATAGTAGTATTGAATTGATAAATGAACATTAAAGTTGTGCGCGTGGGTTGAACCAGTAAGATCACTGCTTCAAACAGCGTTGAAACAATTCAGTGTAAAAAAAATTGGCATTGGTGTAGCTCTGCTTAAACCTGGAGGATTGCTAAATCAACGAGGAGGGAGAGAAAAACGACGGAGAGCGTGCGGCGGTGGCCCTGGCACGCCTGCTATGCGCCGCTACTGCGCATGCGAAACTGGACAGCGCGGCGGCGGCACCTCTGAGTCACCCGCGCAGCGAAGGCTGCGGTGCGCCAGCTGTACGCCGTCCTCGCGCATGCGCAGTATGGTCTTGCCTCAGCTCAGCGAAATTGCTCGGTGACGCGCGTAGTGTTGCTTTCGCAGCAAAACTTCCTTTACTCGCGCACCCAACAATTCAGGACAAAAACGTTGTTGAGAGGGAACCTTTTACGAACGCAATTAATTCATAATTATTAATGCAAGATTTCACTATAACAATCAATATATGCGCACATCACCCGATGGTAGTCTCTTATTTTTTTTTCCTATTAACGTTTTTGCTATCGTCAAAAGCATTCCCCATTGGCTTTCTACGGCAGTCTTACCTGTTCCATGCGATAGATGGAAACATTTTAATAGAAAGATCTTGCCACATATCAGAAGAATGGACCATTACCTTCAATAGTTCCGTATCAGTATCGTACATTTTTTTCAATTTTCGAAACTTTGCACAGAGAGTTTTCGACATCGGCGAGAACGCAGCAGCTGATGCTAACGTAACTTTCGTTATCATGCGAAGTTCACATCTTGCTAGCGAACAGAATAGTCGCGGAGCAATCCTTACAGTAACGGGTTATTGCTGGTTTCACTTCCTGTACCGAGTTGGCACGCATGAACAGCAAACGTAGAAGCAAGTTTGCGGAGTTTCGCGCCTTGCCTAGCATGAGCGGCGAAATTAAGAGAACCAGCGCAGAGTGACATAACATTTGACAAAAACAGCCTGTGCCGTAAGTTTGCAAAACAGGAGGCCGTTCGGCACACCGCTCTTAATGCAGTGCGCCGTCGACGATCGACGGCTCCCCAGAAAAATATCTCCGACGCTTTACTTCGCTTTCGGGCCCTACATCCATTGTTTGGTTTTCGTCCTTCGTTAACCACCCGCCGCTATTTTGTCAGTCCTCTCTTGATGAAAAACCCGAAGTTTTGCGAAATGGACGCACAGTAACTGTACACACTCGAAAAAGAAATAAAAGCTACCCCTTGACACACAGGATGGTGCACTGAGCCCCGTTGTTACGGTGTTGACTTCGGTCAAGGTCTCCAAAGCATGTACACATACAAGAATGCTAAGGCTCGTGAAAGCACTTCCTGTTACGCAATCAGTTTAGAAAAGTCGCGTCCTTCAGGATAATCGAAATACACTCGAGGCTAAGCTCACAAATTGATTATGCATACAACAAACGTAAAATATTAGCTTCCTATTTGATATTTTCGAAATCTAGTAAAACCTTATGAATGAAAACAGTAGCGCTGGTCAGCGCAGCATCTCTCTTTTACGACTTACGACCGCAATGTCGCCGCCGCTTAGCCTGTTGCGAGTACCCTGCACGACAGTATAAAATGCGCCTCTTGTTCATTGAAGCGCCTCGCTCTCCACCTGATACATTTAGATAGTGAGTACAAAGAATGTTCCCAAGACCAGAATGAGTGGTAGAGCATTGCCTCATGCCGCTTGTTTGCTTTCCTTGCTCTGGGAAAATGAGCACGGGGAAACAGCTGTCATTACGTTGACTCTTCGTCTTTATGGGCGCCGAGGGTTTTTTGCCTTACATGCCCATATACACGCATCGTTCGCATTTCCTCACATACCCGTCCTCCGATTGACTACAATTCACCTTCGCTAAGACGAGCCAAATGGCCGCTGTAACACTCACCTTGACCTGCACGCACAGTCCTGTGCTTGGCGGGGCCTCAGCACTCGTAGGCGCCGAGGAAGTGGTCGCGAAAATTCCACCACCCTGAATCGGCGCAAGAGCTTATGTTGTCCACTGGGTCTTTCAAAGGGCCCACGATCCAGTCGTTGTGCAGATGCGCCCTACTGTTTCCGCCTGCATTAAAGGCATATCAGTCTTTTCAGTCCATAGGCCGCGGGAACAGCCACTTTGATGTCGGTTTGAATTGTTCTTAATACCGAGACAGCTGGAATTCAGACGTTTTGCGGGGTAAGTGTGCAGGAGATGCTAGCCGAACCAAAAGCTCTCCGGCTGTCCAGCACGCCATTGAAAAATATATTATGGTTCGCTTTTACAGAGTGGCAGAAGGGGTGATAGCAGTAAGAATTAAGTTGTCTCTTCGTTATCAATGTGCGAACATTACTTGGATCAGAGGGCGAAAACCCCGCCTTAGGCAGAAAGCCTTGGCAGGCACGCATTGCAAAAAAGCGTGGCAGAGACGCGCACGCGAGTGATGTCATCAGCTTCAATTCGACTCCCCCCTCCGACAAGGGCAAGTCAATTGCGCAATGAATGAAAACAGGTCTGGGGGCGCCCCCCTTTTACCTGGAGACTCCATACAATATCCCCACACTCGGTTAACAAAGCAGACCTGGCTCAAGATGGGAGCAGCTGGCCCCCTCCGCCGCATGCACTGGGCGAGGTGCCACCACTGTCGTGCCTGACTTAACGTGGTATAAGTAAACAATTGAGTGTCGCCTCCGTGAGGTACACTAGCAACTTGATGCACACTTTCGCATCCACGTAAACGCGGATACAGATTGCATACAAAAAATCTCCCCGCCGCCGCCGTCATTTGGCCTTCAGCTTTCGGAGAGTGAGGTTGGGGCGCTATGGAGTCTTCATCTTCCAAGCTGAATCGCTCGCGTCTGAGTCATCTGGCCAGGCAGGAAAGCGTGGCCGAGGTGAAAGTTCCCTGCCGATCAAGTACGCGAATATCGAAACGCAGCGAAACGTACAAAGCGAGCTGCTAGAGCAAAGCAACCTCCAGGTCCACGACAACTCAGCAACGCACTCGGCGACAGCAGTGGTCACAGATTTACGCTTCATAAAAGTTGGTTAGGTGCTCCATAACGTTTGGTTCAAATCAGGTTTCTTTTCAAGCTTTATTGAAACCTTTGTGATGCTGCTGATCTGGTATGAAAAAAGTTTAAACTCTCGTTCTCGTTCAGTTTCGTCATCGCTCCTTTAACAAGTTTTATTCTGGAAGATTAACTGTAGTACCTGAACAGATAGGTTTTTTCTTACTTTATATGTTCATGTTGCACAAACTTATATCTTTTCTTAGATGCCTACAAGCTATATGAAAGTCAATTACCTTGAGTTCTGCTCATGCCTGTCAATAGGTAACTGATTTCGCTGTTTCTGTGGACGATTCAACACAATAACGGTGAAGAAGTGACATACTGATGGGGTCCACAAAAAAAATTCAAGGGGGCACTTTGTTGACCTAAACTGCGGTGAGCGAAAGCCTTAAGCGCGGTGCTGCTGCTTGTGTCACTGATATGTGGTTAAGGTGTTAATTAAGTACACAATTGTTTGCGAATCCTAAATGCTGGAGACACGGGAGGGCGTTTAGGAGGCATCCGTCTGATTCGACGCCTTTCAGCACTCTCCAGCGTCCTAGACAAGGAAAACTACATATGCGTTGGAAGGAAGTAGCGTAGCCATTAGCATCCTCGGTTGTTCGAATCCAATCGCGCACAAAGATTTTTTTTTTTGGTCTGACTAGAAAAAGCGTGACACCTCTGCTACCCACCTTCTGCTGACAACCTCCTGTCGACAACGCTGAGGCATTAATATCTCTGTGGCGTGAATGGATGCTTCAATAACTCGGGCAACCCGGACTGGTAAGGGTGTTTTTGTGAATGAAACGAAGCATGAAGTATTGTCAAAACCATCGTTCGATCAGCATGCCATTATTCTGTGCAAGTCTGAGCTCCTTCTGCTTCCACTTAATTTCGGCAACATACGCAGGGCCAATGCACATCGCAGGCGCAAACTACCATCTTTTCCAAAAGTCTCCACGCTGCGCGGTTTTAATTTTCCCTTGTAATAGTGGAGTTCTTACTACTTCCTTGAACCCCCAAGGATATTTAATGGTGAGGATTCGGGTGCTACATACCTAACAGACATTTAACATTGCATAAGTAGCATAAATGCTCCATTTTACGTCAGAGAACAAATCATGCAGGCTGGAAACTTATGTCAAAGATGGCATGTAGTGGATACCTCCTACCTGCTTCATGGCGTCGGCTGTGGTGGGTGGTGAGCCGGCACATAGGAGCACGGCGTGCAGGTGAGCGTCCTCGAACTACTCGCAGCTGCGGGCAGCGCTCCATGCGACCAATATGGGCAGCGTGATATTGTGCCCACCGACCACCCCGAAGCCGCGTCGCCGCCTCGTCTGATAACAGTGGCTGGAGTAATATGAGGCCAGGTGCTGCCGCCCCTTGATTAGGTTGAGATCGAGGGTGGTGTTGCCGTGGTACCGCATGGAGGCGCCGAGCCTGACCTTGCATCCAAGGCATTCGCTTTGTCTGCGCTTGATGGCGAAGTCGGTTGCCTGAGAACCTGGAAAATAGCGTACTACAGTTAACTTGGCTATTGTGGCAACTAAGCGATTGGGTCAGTTTGCACCAACCGCTGATTATAAAAGGTAGAAACACCGAACCTATAGGGAGGTGTCAAAGCCAAGTTTCGAATGAATAAGCACAGGCTGTAACAACCAATTCATTCCGTATGAGCGCTAAGTGGCGGGATCTGTATGCTCAATACTTCATCTGTGCAGAAACAAAGCGTTGGTAAAATATTTAGGGGAATCCCCCAAGGTGGAGTAGATTTGTAATAAGGGAGTAATTACTCATTGACATCCACCCAAGCGCAGCCATACGGCTACAAAGGAAAGCTATACAGCTTTCTCAGAAACTTCGCAGTTAAAGAAAAATTCGTCCTGGTTTGGGGATCGAACCCGGGACCACCGCTTCACCGGAGCAGTCGCTCTACCAATTGAGGTAACCGGGACGGCAAGCTTATGGTAGGGCGAGAGCGAATTGATCAATAACTCGAAGTGAGAACAGTGTTGACCAAATGATTAGGGGACGAATTTAGGGGACCAGGACGATTTTTTCTTTAACTACAAAGTTTCTGAGAAAGCTGTGTAGCTTTCCTTTGTAGCCGTATGGCTGCGCTCGGGTGGACGTCAATGAGTAATTACTCCCTTAATATAAATCTACTCCACCTTGGGGGATTCCCCTAGACATTTGAGCAACGCTGTTCCCACTTCGAGTTATTGATCAATTCGCTCTCGCCCTACCATAAGCTTGCCGTCCCGGTTAGCTCAGTTGGTAGAGCGACTGCTCCGGTGAAGCGGTGGTCCCGGGTTCGATCCCCGGACCAGGACGAATTTTTCTTTAACTGCGAAGTTTCTGAGAAAGCTGTATAGCTTTCCTTTGTAGCCGTATGGCTGCGCTTCGGTGGATGTCAATGAGTAATTACTCCCTTATTAGAAACAAAGCGTGTCTGTCTAATGCATTGGTGATGCCAGCAGCACTCACCGACAGCCTGATGCCTAAAGCGCTCCTTTTTTCAATGATGAATGAGCAGCTGTAGCCAAAGCAACATTTCAGACTATGAAGTTAAACCAAAAATTTGGTGCAAAAACCATCTCTGCTAAAATTATCAAAATGGAATACTATTTACGACTTAACCGCGTGGCTTTGGCTCCCAGCGCAGAATACCGTTTGATGTAGTACATCTTGCTTGAAACAGATGATTGCCTATCGGGTGCTATAAAGATTATTTGGAGTAAAATCAGTAAAATCTAAACACTCTGTGATGTATTGTAACGGAGCTTCTGGTTTCCCGTAGATATTCTTAACAGACGTCTGTAATGTCTTTTTTTTCTTACTGCGCTGTTTAATTTCATGAACAATTCTTCAGGAGTTGCACCAGAGCGGGGGCTCCAAAAGGGCATTGCCAAAATTGTTGTTTGGCCATCACTGCGTTCCTTGCAATCTAAAAGTATTCATTGCGCGGCCCAAGCGGTCAATTAACACAGCATAAGCGCTGCGGCATTCCATAGGGACCCCTGGCTCCATACTGGGGCTTAAGGGTCGTACAGCAGTTTCTAGCAGCAAGAATCCTCTCTCCACGCCTCAAAGCACTCCTTGCACTCTCAAAGCAGTCCTTGCCGAAGGCGTCGCTATTCCCGCGCTACGCCATATTTGTGCTGTGTGTGTCTCTGTGTCTTTCTTCGTGGTTCGTCCTTTGAATGCGCATCCTATACCTTCACAACATCATGTACCAACTAGGCCCAACCCAAGTTTTATTGAAGTGCCATATTTAAATCCCACTCCGCACGCGCTCAGAGGCACAGAAGGAAATGAGTGACGTCATCGTCTCTGATTTCATTTAATGCGAACCTAGTGATCTTTGCTTCAAACACATAGACAAATGGTATGCTTCGAGGGCTCCGAAAATACACTACCAATTTTTCACTAATAATCATAAGCTTTGCGCGTGAAATGCCCGTTATATTACTCCACGCGAAAACTAATGACCCCAGACTATTCACAGCGGCTCCCAGAGCGCCCGGCGTATACCCTTTGTTGAGTTTCACATTCATACACATTCGATGTGGAGGCGCCTCACACAAGCACACTCGTCTATGACACCTTACATAAATAAGCTTCTCTAAAATGTCCGCTTTGCCTCTAGTGGCAGCTGCCTGAGGCCCCAACGGACTTGATGCTCGAAATAATTTTTCCTCGGTCTCTCACCTCCCCTTCCGGCAACCAGGTGCCTCACCTGCTCGAATCAAAGTTGCCCTAATACCTGTTTTCTTGTTCGAGAAGAAAGGAGAGCCCATTCTCGCTTGTTTCGTTAAAAGAAGTCAAGGCTGCAAAAGATTATCACAACGGCGTATCACTCGCCAATGATCACATACACTGGTCGTGCTGTGCCTGAGTTGCCTATGCAAGATAAACATGGTTTAGAAATGCACGGCAGGAAATGCTGGAGGAAGAGATACGGAAGCGTAGTGTTGTAATGTTTTTGTGAGTTAAAAGTCTTGTTGTATACGAAAGGTAAATGCGAGGGCTTGTTCACAGCGTTCGTCATCTGTGCTACGTAAAAATGGTAACCATACTGACGTCATTGCAGCGCCAGCCGACCATAGATGAAATGGTAGTACATCTAGATAGCGAATCGTCACTGACCTGACCTTCAGCCCGAGGAGAACGCGACCCGGGCATCCACGAGAGGGGCTCGTTGGCGCTGGCCTTCACGCATCCACGGTGGTCGCCGGGGCGGGATGGCAGCGCTCGGTTAAGCGCAGGGCCACGAGAAGCGCTTCCAAGCTGCAGGCACGGCAGTGCGAGCCGTCAAGGAAGCAATCCTTGGAACACGGCAGAGTGTAATATCGACAAATTGAGAATCTCGACTCTTGGCGCCACCTGCAGGGTACCGAAGCAATGCTCTGAAGTTTTAAAATGCTACAACACGTTCGTTGGCTGTAAACTCAACTCCTGAGTGCAAGACCCGTGCAAGAGCAAGTTCCGTCGAGGGTGTAGTAAGATCTATGGATCAGGTGCCGTTTCCCGTCCCAGCGATCGTACGCTGGTGCAAGCTGTAGGCAAAAACTCGTGTACCGAGACAGTGCCACGCGTGAAGTAAGAGTTAACGCATAGAACTTACCGCTCAGCCCCTAAAAGCTTAAGCTAAGCTTTGGAGTGACAAAAATATAAATCACGGAAGTTAACTCACGGTTATTTAGATCCGAACACGGAAACAGCTAGTCAGCTTGCTACGCTACGGAGTAATGCGTCTGGAGCACGAAGGAATGCCAGAAATAAAAGGTTTTTCCCTTACCTTGTCACAGTCGAAGTGAAGCCACGCAAGGACACGCCAGACCAGCCGCCATGTTGCACGCGTAGAAGGCGCGAGGACGGCCGCTCTCGGAGATTCGATGCGCGTGCTTCTCCAGCATTCGGAAACGGAAGAAAAGAAGAAAAAGAAGCAAAGGAAGCAAGGGATAATAGAAATAATTATTGCAGTGATTGGCTCACGGAAAGTACTGTTAATCGCTGGCTGCTCGTGGGAACTATTCGTTATACAGAATTCAGCGCAAAAAAAAACAGACAGGGGCGAAGTAAGGGACACAGAGACGTTCACGAGCGCTTACTACAAACTGTTTATTCATGCTGAAGTACAGGGGATGTATAGGAAGGGAAGGGAGAGCATGCGTGTAGAGTGGTACAGAAAATGCACATCCGTCAAGCAAACAAGTTAATCAATAAACGAATCTAAAAGAGTGCATTCAGCTGAGTATATGTGTACAGACGTGTCACTGACACAACGTTCGGACAGCTTTCTGACATGATAAGATTCTAAAACGAGCCTTGCCTTATCATTACCGCTCTTTCCAAGAATCGTGGTCTTCTGTAATCCCGCCCTACATTTACACGAAACACGGTGCCGCACAAGATTCACATTAGTTTCGTTATTTTCTATTTTTGACATGCTCCCGTAGCCGGTCATTAATACAGCGGCCAGTTTGGCCAACGTATGAAGCCCCAAATGAGAGGGGGATGCAGTACATCACACCTATTGCACATTTGGCGTAGGCGATCCCATGTTTTTTTATTGCAGCCCCTGCCGGCACAACCAGTGATGCGAGGGCATAGCTTGGACGGCTTGTTGGGCGCTGAGAACACCAAGGGCATGTGGTGCCTGCCAGCCACTTTTTTTTTTGAGGTTGTGAGAGAGTTGGTGTACACATAAGTTGGTGTGTCTCCTGCTTCCCCTTCACGCATCAATCTTCTTGGTCAGCACATCGTCAGCACAACATGTCAAGCACGTCAGTTAGCCTTCTGCCTCCGGAAAGGGGTCACGCCGGACATTGTGACTGCTCTTTTTGGTCCCGTGAAGCCGTCGTGGGGCCATGTGAAAATCTCAGTTTAATTCAGTTTAATTCATTCGCATCTTCAATATTGTTTGCTGATATGGGGAGACTCAACACAGACTAATTTAAATGCTTTGTTTTTGTTGCAGAAAAAGGCCATACGAGCAACTGCTAATCTAGGTTACTTGAATAGCTCGAACCCGTGGTGGAACAGCTTGGGGTTACTGACAATTTTTCAATCAGAAACTCTTCTGCTAGCGCTTGAAACATATAACAGAATTCATCTTGAAACTCATTTTTTTTTAACCCCAGAGCTACCACAAAACCCATATCCCTTTCGGCACATGACAATAAGAGCACCAAAAGCAAGAACTAATTACGGATTCTAAACGATTAGATACCAAATGACTACCTTTTTGAATGAAAACAGAAATCTTCATGACCTCCTCCACCAATGCACAACTCAAAAAATATACAAGAGAAAAGTGATTTCACTGTTCACTGCATGACTAATCGGTACATCCTGTGACATATTGTAAATTAATAACAGTTAACATGATTCTATATTTTTTCCCTTTATAATTCCCTGCAACCCAACAGCACGCATCTGAGCAACTTTGAAGCTACCTTAACATTGCTGTACAGTTTTTTGTTTTCATTTTAACATGCCAACAAGTGTCATGGCGACCGCTACATTTATTGTATTTCTTTATTTTGTGTGTATATATGCTGAATGCAATTTTCTTACCACAGGGAGGAAGGCCCTCATCAGGCACCATGCCTTTCGGCCTCCTTCCTGAAGTGTATGAGACACACTTCAAATAAACACTTTTCAGACTTTTCAAAAGCTATTCCGGGAAGTCAGTCGGTAATGGCTACATAACCAGCACATTTTTAAATATTGCGGCTGCAATGAAGTTCCTCGCGCAGGCGTCAAATAGAAGTGCTCTTTATCGTGCAGTGTATGTGCGGTCAAAAACCGAACGTCATCTAAGATGTCTTTTAAGTAAACGAACAATTTATGAAATAATAACATGGCTCTCGAAAAGAAACCTTTTTACAACGGGTGCTTACGATCGCCGTTAGGATTCATTTCGCAGGGAAATTCATCCAAAAATCTGACGGATTTAGTTACCATGACTTCACTTTACGGCCTAATTTTGAAACCAGTATTTTAAAAAATCTGTTATAGTATTTTTGTTCACTTAATGTATTTTTGTAGTCGTTTTGTATTATCTTATGTTCCTCTCAAAATATTTTTTTCACTTACGGTAGTATTTCTGTTCCCTTACAAAAACGAGTTTTGAGCTTCAGTTGACGCCTTGATGAGTTCTTGTTGAATGAACTAGAAAGCAACAAGAACCCAATGTAAGTTGAGCCTACTCAACATCTGGTCAACAAAATTTTGGTTGGTTGTATTCAACATAGTCTATATTGGAGAATTTAAGTTTGTTTCCTCCTTCAAAAGCTTTTGCAGTTCATACAAGTCGTAAATTGAAACCCATAGGTGCATTAGCTGAAACTTGGAAGTGAACCTCTTTGAGAAACTATTCGATTGGGCAAGTTCTGGCTGCATTGCATATTTCGATAGATTACGGGTACGATCTCACAGAAATGGCAAGTTACGCGACAATGGCATATGTTGTGATTGTAATAAACACTGTTGAACATGACAATGTTTTGTGCTAACACATGATCTCATCTAGGTGTTCATATTGAGCGGGTTTCTAAAATAGATAGAACATCTTGTTTCTTGCATATGAATTTCTCGGTTTTGAAAATTCTGTGGAAGTCCACACTTTAATATTTCGCTTGCTAACTGCTATTAAAATATTGTTATGGCAAGCCTTGAAAACTATAACTTTAGTAAAGCTAGGACTGCGCGACTTGAACGTGCACAAGAGGCGAAGAAACGATTAGAACATCACGCGTGGGCTGCGGTAGTGTTCGTTTCCTTGCGTTTTCTCCGTGTTCTTCTCGCCGTCTTAACTTTCCTCAAAATGAAACATCTAGCTCGCAAGAATGTTCTACTGTAGCTTTAATTTTGTATTCGGCTTTTCTTTCGGAGGCTCTGTGAGCAGCAAACTGCCAGGGGTTCGCTGATGAGGGTGATGATTATAATATCGAAAACAGTGCCCCCTATGATAGCCAGAGAAATCAAGCAGAGCACGCATGCCCTGCTGTTGTTGTTGTTGTTGAAAGCCTTTGAAAAGATGGAACATACCCACACTGGGGGATCGGCCAAGAATCGGGAGGACAAGGTTCCTCATTATTTCTCTTAGCACCCTCTGCGTCCTCTGCTTAGACAATAGCAAGGGAACGAAGCCACCATGGTCACGGCGATTTCAATAAAATTTATGTTGAATTTATATTCAATCGTGTTTCATGGCAGTCGTGTGTAAGCCTAACTAAATGAAATCAGTTCGGCATGTGTCGTGTGAACATAACATTATACCTTATACTAGCCGCCTCGGTGGTTAAGTGGTTATTACGTTCGGCTACTGACCCCAAAGACGCTGGTTCGATCCCAACTGCGGCGATCTAAATTCGATGGAGGGGAAATTATAGAGGCCGGTTGACTGTGCGATGTCAGTACACGTTGTAGAACCCCATGTGGTCGAAATTTCCGGAGCCCTTCACTACGGCGTCTGTCATGTCTGTGTCGCATTGCGACGTTGAACTCCAATAAACCATTAACATGAAATTCTCAGTAGCTCCTGCAAAAAAATTCAGGGGGCACTTTGACGATCTGAATTGCGCGAGGCGAAAGCCTTTCCTCTTAACTTTGACTTCACGGCCGTATGCACACACGAGGCGGCTATGGGGCGACTTGGATTGGCTAGTCAGAATTAGTCATCACCCACGTCTAACTAGTCATGAGTAACTTTTCATGATTGGTTATTGAATAACTAGTCATGAATAATTAGTTGATTGCTGGTTAATTATTAGATAGCCATGACTAATTAGTTGATCACAAACTAGTCATGATTGGTTAACGATTAAGCAGTCATAACTAACTTGTCTTGACTGGTTAATAACTAGTCATGGCTAACCAGTCATGACTATCTAGTCACGACTGGTTAATGAATAGTTAGTCATGACTAACTAGTCATGACTAGTTAATGACTAACAAGTCATAACTAACCAGTCATGACTAACTAGCCACGACTGGTCAATGACTAGTTATGACTTGTGACTAGTAATGACTAGTTATGACTGACTTCAGATTTAACGGACAGACGGAGAGAGACACGGCCGCGAGTATGAGCCATTAAAGGCTTTCGGCTTAAAAATCTGTCACCCTGCCATATAGGCTAACCAACGAATCATTAACACATGAATGCCCGGTTTTCGCTATACAAAAAGCTGCCACTATCTCCCACGTCACTCGATCCCGGTGACGAAGCAGAACACTCGTTTTGGAGAATAGCGGAGAGCACCCATTCTTTCGCTTGCTACAACTGCCACTCTGCGGAGCTCCAAATTGCTCGAAGTATCACCATTTTTGAGGCAGTCAGTTCGCATGCTTCATGAGCCGCACATTGAAACATCATCCACTCCTGCCAACGTGCACCTTACCATGTGTCACCCACACTACTGCGACCTTGTAAGCAGCGAAACATCCCAAACGCCACAAGCCACTATTCTTTTTGTTGTGCCAAGCTCCTATTTTATTCAGTCAAATGACATAACATTAACGGTTTAATTGGGGCTGTAAACATGACTCGAACTCCATATCTGGCAGCAACTTTCTTAATCCCGTGTGATAGTCCACGAATATGTGGTATTACGACGGGCCTTCAGCGCTGGTGTCTTCCCGCTTTTGTCTTGGCACCTAACGCACAGAACAACATTCTCGCTTGGTCTGCTGACTACGTGACCTGGGTATCCACTTTGGTTACTTTGATGAGATGTAGGCAAGGCTTTCACACAGCGGACTTTGAGCACGAAACAGCGATGCCATCCTTGTAGGCGGTGAAGTGCACTGAAGCATAACAAACAACCCTTTTGCTGATCGTCAAAAGGGATATTAAAGCCTCTGAATAAAAATCTTAATTTCTGAATAAGCGCTGTAAACCCCCTCCCCCCTTAGTGTCGTTATTTTCTAGCCCTAGAATTTTTCACATGTAGATAAAGATGTCTGATTCTCAGTTACGTGTAATTTAGTGATATAAGAAAGGTAAAAAAGCCACAATGAAGACTGGATAAAATATCAGTGTAGTGCTGGTAAAAACAAAGAAAAATAAAAAGTTACTCAAACAAGATTCAATCTCAAGGAGGGGATGAATATATTGCAGATTATCTAGACTATGAACAACTTAGGTGTTTATTTTTTGTTTTATACCCATGCACCCATGATGGCCACGTACACTCCGATATCAGATGTTACGATATGACGTGTCACGTGCTGATCACATCACCAATCGAAAAATATTGTGTGCAGATGATTGCCGTATCTACCTTGAGGTCACTTGCGGCACGGACCGTCCACATTTTCAGATTACTAGAACTCTGTTTTATTTTGGTGCTACACCTGGGTGGTTTGGTTTGGTTTATTGGGGTTTAACGTACCAAAGCGACTGAGGCTATTAGAGACGCCGTAGTGAAGGGCTCCGGAAATTTCGACCACCTGGGGTTCTTTAATGTGCACTGACATCGCACAGCACACGGGCCTCTAGAATTTCGCCTTCAAGAAATTCAGCCGCCGCGGCCGGGATCGAACCCGCGTCTTTCGGGTCAGCAGCCGAGCGCCGTAACCACTGAGCCACCGCGGCGGGGCACACCTGGGTGGTGACTTAATTTATCCAAGAGTGACTTTATGAGATTTACAATGAAAAAATAGCCCGTGCTTAATAATCATGTCATAGAGGAAACCTCCCTATCGGTCCCAGCAGAGTACAAATATTTTACGGTTGTTTTTTCGGAAAACTTGGCCTGAAATCATCATATAAAGTTTAAACATCATATTAAGTTTAAGGCTAGCTGAATTTACAACTTCCCCAGGCGAAATTTTAAGAGGACCCCTTTATTCCAACGGAAATATATCTGTCAAATTACCGTCCCATCCTTGAGTGCGGTTGCAGTGCGCACGGTTCGTCAACTGAATCATACATGCCAAAGCTTGAACGCGAATAGGCACGTGGTAATCGCTGTGTGTCAGCAACTATGGCTTTTCAAAAAGATCTAAAGATATTTTAAGCGCCTGCGGTGGCCTGCTGCTCGATATAAACAAATACTTGCGCTTATCGTTACTTTATAATATTTCCAACTCCATAACAGGCACTCATGAAGAAAGGTATCTAAAAAAAGCCAACATATCTGCCTGCACGTGCAGACTATTCCAGATAAGTCTGTGAACAAGCTTGCACACTTAATATATTCATGTACTGCTCCTTTCCTAAGACAACACATGAGTCGAATGATTTGTCAGAAAAGATCCCAGATCTTATAAATGTTCTGCTTGCATCAGTTTCACACTTGTTTCTTTCAGCTGCATTTCATTCCCGTCTCAGTCCTAGTGCTATTGAAAGATGCAGACATCATGTTACGCACTTGTATTGGTCGGTTTTTTTTTGTCTGTCGTCGCCTTTGGCAACTAGATTCGCATTGTCGTCTGTCCTTTCATATTCCATCTTTGTCTCCCTTCTAATGACCGTAATAGCGTTGCAGGTATGAAGATACATAAATACACATACATACAAATAAATACTGGTTGACTACAGCCAGTTGAATGAGCTGATTTGGTTAAATGCGAAGAATGTGCCCCAGCACGTCGCGTTTCATTTCGCTTTAGGTTCTTGGATAACATTACAAGGTCAGGCTTCAAGAAAAGGTCGGCGAGATCGCCGATTTCAGCCTCTAAAATTTGGCCACTAAAATATTGGGAGCGCCTAACGCACCTTCAGCGGGCACTGCGATAGCGGTGCGTTCTGTATGCAGTCTGGTTTATGGTGTATAATGTTTTGTAGGAGTTCAACATCCGAAAGCTACTCAGGCTATGACGGACGTCGTAGTGAAGGGCACCGAAAATTTCGGCCGCCTGGGGTTCTTCGACTTGCACTTTCACCGCACAGTGCACGGGCCTCTGGGTGGAAGTTGATGAAGACGATGACATGCAATCAATGCTCAGCACGAGTGTGTGGCAGTTAAACTGAAGGGGTGACCGGATGTGCCGATAGCATAGTGCTCTTATGCAGTGGCCAGCGAAGGTTAAACTGAGGGGATCACAGGATGTGGTGATAGCATAGATAATAAAGAAAAAAAAAAGTGACGATAGCATAGGGCTCTTGTGCAGTGCCCAGCGAAGCTCACCTGTTCGAGCGACCGCGGGATCGAAACGCAGGGGTGCAGTTGCTGCAATATTTATTTTATTTCTGCAGGGCGACCCGGCTTCAGGCAGGCACAATAGCCTAGTGCTCTCGTGTACTGGCCAGCGAAGCTGATCTATTCGAATCACAGTTGATCTGTTCGAATCCCAGTTGCGGCAGTATTTGTTTGATTTATTTTTATTTATTTATTTCACTTGCCACAAAAACAAATATCGCAAGACATCCGGGTGTTTCCAGGTTAGAAGCTTTAGTGCTAGCGCACTAAAAAAAAGCACAAAATTTAATTCACCCTTTCCAGGTTTCTAGCTATGGAGCAGGCGGGAATGGAATAGACATGATAGCGCAGTTGCGAAAATATACGCCACATTCACCAAACTCTGCTCATTTTTCCCGACGTAGCACTGTTCTTACCAGCCAGTCCTTAAGCGTTTTTATCATGGAATAAATTTCCCAGCTCGTACCTTCGTCCGAGTTACCAAATTAGTTTATCAAAAATTTCAGGAAATAACAAAATAAAACAACAAGCACGAAGTTCAAGTATATCTCACATATTTATGCGCTAGAAAGCAAAGCTATAGAATACATCTGAATGCGCGTTAAGGCCAGCATAATAACTTTGCAACATGACAATTAAAATATCGAAAAAATCGCCCGGTGTTGCTTTACGTCCCTCGATGACCTCGTCAAAACATCCGTACGACAAGTCCTTTTCTTGTGCACGACGGGATAGGGCGTGCTTTCAAGGCTGTGCTGCAGAAGCATCGCAACCTACAATTTGACACCCTGGCAGCAGCACCGCGACGACCGTAGGATGTGCAGCAGTGTCCAAAAGCTGCGCATCACCGCAATCGCCGAGAGCTGGGCGAATGCTTTGTCAGCGATCAATGCCCCTTGCAACGCAGGAGGGTGGTCAGGTAGGCCTGCAGTAGACACCATCGCTCAGGCAGGTGTTGGACACATTCTGCGTGGTCAGGGAGGGCGTAGTGTCCCGGGCACGGCCTGCGAGCATGTTCCGCAGACAATTTCGGACGAGCATGTTCCGCAGAGAATTTAGAACCAACACTACAAATTTACGTATTCTGTTGCAGGGAAAATTAAATTGAAACATACGCAATAACAATGGGCACATTATTGCTTTGTTCCTAGACTGTGTAACATGGCTGTCGATACTGAATTGCACTTTCGCGCAATTGTTCTGGTTGGTAACATAAATCATACTGTGGCCTAAGGAGGAAAAAAATAGAAGCTTTAGTCCGGCAGAGAACAGTGCTTTTACTAAAAGGAGTACGCTACGATGCTTAATGGTTCAAACATTTTCATGGACGTTAGGATCACGCAGATCCAGCAGGATTTTCTATACTTCAAGGTTTCGCATGCCTGTTAGCTGCAGGAGCAACAAAATGAAATGTCCAAAGCACACAGTCGGCGTATTGGTAACATATATATATGCGAATTATATAAGGCCTGCTGTTTCTTGATGTTCACCTCTGAAGAAGGAAAATTCTCCTGATAGGAGAGAAGCTGTGCAGACATCACAGTGCGATCCCTTCATGGCTGCAGTTACCACGTTCACATCCTTCGCTACAGGTTTCGCAAGCTGACAGGTCCAGGAACGCAGATTCCGAAGTTTATTGGATGAAATTTGCCCAATTTGGTGTCCGTGGGAGATACCTGAAACGTTCGTTTAACTAAAAACTATTTTGAGGGGAATTTAGCTCGAGGAGCATTTCACTGTAATGGCTGCTATTTCTCACTACTCACCAATAGTGCAGAAATTTGGACCTTAAAGGAAAGGGTTGAAATTGAGTACAACGGAGGAACGTATAGAATAAAAAAGGCGGGAACGGCACAGGGAAAGAAGAAAGCAGATTGAGTTAGAGAAGTAATGTGAGATAGTGGTATTCTAGCTGAAAATAACAAATATATTGGTATTTACGGGGCATCCATTGGGAAGAACAGATACTCCCGGTTGTCGAAGACAGGGTACGGCAGGGGCAGCACTCAAATAGGGGGCTCGGGAGAATAGAAAATTTTCAGCCAGAAAGCCCACAGGTTGCGCAAGACAGGACTCACAGGAGATCTCTAAGAGCGCCCTTATGTGGACTGATCGTGAAGGTTGTACCGCGCCTCCTTTTCTCAGAAAAGAAGACCGGAGCCCTTTACGGCTGCACTCCAAAGAGCGCCCGCAGTAGCAGCCGGCTTGGATGAGATTATTACTGACGGCGTCAGAATGCAGAATATTGTTTAATCGGAGAGAATATGTGTAGTAAGCTCTGAATATCGAATAATAAAAGATACGATGGTAGTATTCAACTGATAGATGAACATTAAAGCTATGTGGATGGGTTGAACCAGTAAGATCATTGCTTCAAACAGCGTTGAAACAACTCAGTGTAAAAACTTCCTTTACTAGCGTATCCAACAATTGCGGACGAAAAACAATGTTGAGAGGGGGAAAAATTTCGTAAGCGCAATTGTTTCATAATTGTTAATTCGAGATTTCACTATAATAATCAATATATCCGCAGAAGACGCGATGGCAGTCTTGCAATTTTTTTTTAACATTTGTGCTATCGTCAAAAGCGTTCCTCATTGGTTTTCTATAGTTGTCTTAACTTCTCGATGCGACCGATGAAAACACTTTAGAAGAAAGATTTTGCTACTTATCTGAAGACTGGACAATTACCTTAAAAAGTTCCGTAACAGTATCTTACATTTATTCTGATTTTCAAAATTTTGTCCGAGAGTGTGGGACAATAGCGAGAAGGCAGCCGCTGATAAACATGTAACTTTCGTTTACTTGCGAAGTTCACATCTTGCTAGCGAATGGAATGGTCGCGGAGCAATCCTCAGAGTCACAGGTAACTGTCGGTTTCAATTCCTTTCCCGTGATGACACGCATGAACAGCAAAAGTAGAAGCAACTATGCCGAGTTCCACCACAGATTCCAGGCTTCGCTCACTTTCGCGCCATGCCTGGTATGAGCGGCGAAATTAAGAGAGTTCCATGACAGCTGACAAGACAAGCTTCTGCTGTAAGTACCGCAATACGGGGGGCTCTTCGGCACAGCACACTTCATGCACTGCGCTGTCGACGATCGACGGCACCCCAGAAAATTATCCCGAATACTTTATTTCGTTCTCGGGTCCTAGATCCATCGTTTGGTTTTGCTCCCTCGTTAAGCACCCACCGCTAGTTTGTCAGTTCTATCTTATGTAACAGGCGAAGTATTGCAAATTGGACGCATAGTTAGTGCACACACTTCAAAAAAAAGAGCCCCGCCGCCGTGGCTCAGTGGTTACGGCACGCGGCTGCTGACCCGAAAGACGCGGGTTCGATCCAGTGCGCGGCGGCCGAATTTCAATGAGGGCGAAATTCTAGATGCCCGTGTACTATGCGATGTCAGTGCACGGTAAAGAACCCCAGGTGGTCGAAATTTCCGGAGCCCTTCACTACGGCGTCCGTCATAGCCTGAGCTGCTTCAGGACATTAAACCCAAAAAAACCAAACCAATAAACCAAACCAATAAACCAAACACTCGAAAATGAAATAAAAGCTACCACTTGGCACACAGGATGGGGCAGAGAGCCCCGTTGTTATTGTGTTGACGTTGGTGAAGGTTTCGAAACCATGTACACGTACAAGAATGCTAAGGCTCATGAAAGTGCTTCCTGTTATTCAATCTATTTAGAAAAGTCGCATCCTTCGGGATTATCGAAATACACTGGAGGCTAAGCTCATAAATTTATTATGCTGCCAACAAGCGTAAAACATTCCATTTCTATTTGATATTTTCGAAATCTCGTAAGACCTTATAAATAAAAACAGTAGTGCTGGTCAGCGCAGCATCTCTTTTTACGACTTACGGCTGCAACGTCGCCGCCGCATGGGCTGTAGCGAGTACCCTGCACGGCACTATAAAATGCGCCTCTTGTTCATTGAAGCTCCTTGCTCTCCACCTGATACCTTTTGATAGTGAGCAGAAAGAATGTTCCCAAGACAGCAATGAGTGGTAGAGGATTGCCTCATGCCGCGTGTTTCCTTCCCTTGCTTCTTGAATATGATCAGGTGGAAAGAGCGGTCTTTAAGTTAACTCTTGGTCTTTATCAGCGCCGAGAGTTTTTCGGTGTGCACGCCCCCGCCCCCCACCCTCCATTCGCATTGTTCGCATTTCCTCAAATACTCTTTCTGCGTCTGACTATAATTCACCTTCGCTAAGACGAGCCAAATGGCAGCTGTAACAACACTTACCTTGACCTGCACGCACAGTCCTCTGCTTGACGGGTGCTCTGCACTCGTAGGCGACGATGAAGTGGCCGCTAAGAATCCGCCACCATGAATCGGCGCAAGTCCTCATGTTGTGCTGTGGCTCTTTCAAAGGGCCCAGGATCCATTCGCAGGGCAGATGTGAACTGTTTCCGCCTGCATTAAAGGCATATCAGTCATTTCAGTCCACAGTCCGCTGGAACAGTGACTTTGATGTCGTTTTGTATGGTTCATAATATAGGGACATGCGGGGTAGCTGTGCAGGACATGCAAGCCGAACCAAAAGCTCCCGGGCTCTCCAGGACACCAATGAAAATGATATTACGGTTCGCTTTTATAGAGTGGGAGACGGTAGCTCGTAGTAAAAATTAGTTTACTCAGCATTATTAATGCGCGAGCATTACTTGGCTGGGTGTGCCAAAAACCACGCCGTAGGCAAAAAGCCGTGGCAGGCAAGCGTGGCAAAAAAGTGTGGCAGAGACGCGCACCCCAGCGACGTCATCACCTTGAACGCGACTCTACCCCTCCGACAAGGGCAAGTCGATTACGCGACGAATGAAAACAGGTCTGGGGGCACCCTTCTTCTAACTGGGGACGCCTTCCTCCTACTTGGAGATGCCATACAATACCCCGTCGCTCTGTTAAAAAAGCAGACCAGGCTCAAAATTGGAGCGGCTGGCCCCCACTGCCGCATGCACTGGGCGAGGTGCCACCACTGTCGCGCTTGATTTTGTGTGTTATAGTAAACAATGGAGTGTCGTCTCCGCGAGATATGCTAGAAACTACGATGCACCACTGTCGATTTCACGTAAACGCGGATACAGATTGCAAACAAGGAAAAGTCCCCGCCGCCGCCGTCAGTTGGCCTCCAGCTTTCGGAGACTGAGGTTGCGGCGCTATGGAGTCTTCATCTTCCTAGTTTAATCGCTGGGGTATAAGTCATCTGGCTAGAAGGGCGGAAGTTCGCTGCAGATCAAGTACGCGACTATCGCAACGCAGCTAAACGTGCAAAGCGAGCTGCTGCAAAAAAATAACGTTCACCCCCCGAGTCCACAACATATCAACACACTTAGCGAGAAGCAGTGCTCTTAGCCCCTCCGCGGTAGCTCAGTGGTTATGGTGCTCGGCTGCTGACCCGAAAGACGCGGGTTCGAGCCCGGATGCGGCGGCTGAATTTCGATGAAGGCGAAATTCTAGAGGCCCGTGTACTGTGCGATCTCAGTGCACGTTAAAGAACCTCAGGTGGTCGAAATTTCCGGAACCCTTCACTACGGCGTCCCTCATAGCCTGAGTCGCCAGTGCTCTCAGAGTTACGCATCGTAAAAATTGCTTACGTGCTCATATTTTTTACTTCAAATCATGTTTTTTTTTTCAAGTTTTATTGAAACCTTTAGTCATGCTGCTCGTCTGGTATGAAAAAAAGGTGAAATTCCCGTTACAGAAAAAACGAAAATTATATTTCAGTTTCGTCATCACTCCTTCAACCAGTTTTATCCTAGAAGAAATAAACCATACTGCCTGGAAAAACCGAGGGTTTTTTTTTAGTTTATTTGTTGATATTGCACAAACATATTTTTGTTTGATGCCTATAGAAGCTTTGAAAGTAAGTTAGCTTGAGTACTCCTCTTGCCTATCAATAGGAAACTGTTAGATGCCTATAGAAGTTTTGAAAGTAAATTAGCTTTAGTCCTCCTCTTGCCATTCAACAGGAAACTGATTTCGCTGCTTTCTGGGCGATTCAACACAATAGCGGGGAAGAAGTGATGTACTGATGGGGACCAGAAAATATTTCTGGGGCGTGAATAGATGCTTCAATAACTTGAGCAGCCCGGACTTGTAGGGACACTTTTTGCGAATGAAACGAAGCACTAAGTATTGCAAACACTATCGTCCCATCAACATGATATTATTCTGTGCATGTCTCAACTGCTTCTGCTTCCACTTCATATCGGTAACATAAGCCGGGCCAATGCAGTACGCAGGCACAAACTAACACCATTTCTAAAGTCACCAGGCTGCGCGCTTTCCTTCTCCCTCGTAATAGTTGAGTTCTTACGACTTCCCTTAAACTCAAAAGGTCTTGCATGGTGAGTATGCGGTTGCTACATACCTTGCAGAGATTTAGCGTCAGAGAAGTAGCAGAAATGCAGCATTTTACTCCAGAGAAGCAAAACATGCAGCCTGGTAACGTTTGTCAAAGACGGTAGGTAGTGAATACCTCTACCTGCTTCGTGGTGTCGGCGGTGGTGGATCGTGAGCAGGCACGTAGGAGCAAGGCGTGCAGGAGAGTGTCGTCGCAATACTGGCAGCTTCGGGTAGCGCTGGATATGACCAATATGGGCAGCTTGATCCTGTGCCCACCGACCATCCCGAAGCCGCGTCGCCGCCCCATCTGGTGACAGTGGCTGGAATCCTGGGAGGTCATGTGCTGCCGCCACTTGCTTAGGCTGAGATCGAGAGTGGTGTTGCCATGGTATCGCATGGAGATGCCGAGCCTGACCTTGCGGACAAGGCATTCGCTTTGTCAGCGCTCGACGGCGAAAACGGTTGCCTGAAAACCTAGAGAATAGCGTACTATAGCTATGTTGGCTTTTAGGGAAACTAAGCGATTGGGCCAGTTTGCAGCAACCGCAGATTACAAAAGGTGGAAATACCGTACCCTTATGCAGGTGTCAGAGCCGAGTTTTTGAGGAATAAGCACAGGCTGTAACAACCAATTCATATAGTAATACTTGTTGAAGGGCTAGTTAGTGCATCTTTCCAGAAAAGGGTTGTAGCACCGAAACAGACAGATAGGTTTCTGTGTTTTGTCTGTTTCGACGGTACAACCCTTTTCTGGAAACCAATTCATTCTCCATCACTGCTAAGTGACGGGGTCTGTATGCTTAATACTTGATTTGTGCAGAAACAATGCGTGTCTGTCTAATGCACTGGTGACGCCAGCAAAAGTCACCGAAACCCTGATGCCTAGAGCGCTCCTTTTTTCAATGATAAATCAGCAGCTCTAGCCAAAGCAACATTTCAGACTATGATGTTAAACAAAAATTTGGTGCAAAAACCATCTCTGCTAAAATAATGAAAATGCAATACTAATTACGCCTAAAGCGCGTGGATTTTGCTCCCAGCGCACAACGCCGTCTGATGCAGTTCACCTTGTTAAAAGCCGATGATTGCCTATCGGTTGCTCAAAAGATTATTTGGGGTATGAAATAAACAGTAAAATCTAAACTCTGTGATGTATTGCAACGTACCTGCTGGTTTCCCTTTGATATTCTTAGCAGACGTCCATAATGTTGTATGTTTCGCATTACGCTGTTTAATTTCATGAACAATTCTTCGGGAGCTGCTTCAGAACTAGGGCTTCAAAACGGGCTTGCGAAATTTTTGTTTGGCCATTCCTGCGTTGCGTGCAATTTAAAGATAGTCCCTGCGTCGTCCAGGCGGTGAAATAGGTTTGGTTTGGTTTGGTTTATGGGGTTTAACGTCCCAAAGCAACTAAGGCTATGAGAGACGCCGTAGTGGAGGGCTCCGGAAATTTCGACCACCTGGGGTTCTTTAACGTGCTCTGACATCGTACAGTACACGGGCCTCTAGAGTTTCTCCTCCAAAGAAATTCAACCACCGCGGCCGGGATCGAACCCGCGTCTTTCGGGTCAGCAGCCGAGCACCATAACCACTGAGCCACCGCGGCAGCCCAGGCGGTGAAATAATACAGCATATGCGCTGCGGCATTCCATCGAGACCCCTGGCTCCATCGATGCATCCGCATTGGGTCTTAAGAATCTTACAGTAGTCTCCAGCAGCAAGAATCCTCTCTCCACTCTTCACGACTGAATACCCTCTGTTACGGTGACTGTCAAAGTAATCCTTGCCGAAGGCGTCGCTATTCCCGCGTAACGCTATATTTAAATCTTGATCCGCACGCGCTCAGAGGCACAGAAGGAAATGAGTGACGTCCTTGTCTCTGATTTGATTTAATGCGAACCAAGTGACTGTGCTGCAAACAGCACATAGAAACACAGTATCCTTCAAGGGTTCCGAAAATACACTACCAATTTTCTACATCTCAACATAAGTTTTGCGCGTGAAGTGCCCGTTATATTACTCCACGCAAAAACTAAGGACCCTATTCACAGGCTATTCACAATAGTTCCCAGGGCACCATCCGTATGCTATTTGCTGAGCTTAGCATTCATACACACTCGATGTGGAGGCGCCCCACACAAGCGCCCTCCTCTATGACACCTTATGTCAGTAAGATTCACTGAAACATCCGCTTTGCCTCTCGGGGCAGCTGGCTGCGGCCCCAATGGAGGAGAACATACCCATAATACAGCCGCACCGGCACGTGTTGGGAGAAGAGAGGTAGAAACACGGATAAAGCTCTGGACTCGAGGCCCGAAATAATTTTTCCTCGGTTTCTCTCGCCCCCTTCCGGCGACAGGATGCCTCACCTGCGCGACTGAAAGCTGCCCTAATACCTGTTTTCTGGTCCGAAAAGAAAGAAGTGCCCATTCTCGCTTGCTTCGTGAAAAAAAGGGAAGGCTGCAAAAGAGTATCACAGCGGCGTATCGCTCGCCGATGATCACATGCACTGGTCGTGCTGTGCCTGAGTTGGCTGCATCCTAAACGCGGTTTAGAAATGCACGGCACAAAGTGCTCAAGGAAAAGATACGGAAGCGTTGTGATGTAATGTTTTTGTAAGTTGAAAGTTCTCTTGTATACGAAAGGTAAAGGCGAGGGCTTTTTCACAGCGTTGGTCATCTTTCCTGCGTTAAAATGGTAACCGTACTGACATCACTGCAGCACCAGTCGACCATGAATCAAATGGCACTGCTTGTAGGCAGTGGACCGTCACTGACCTGCTCTTCAGCTCGAGGAGAGGGCGACCCGGACGACCGCGAGAGGGGCTCGCTGACGCTGGGCTTCACGTATCCACGGTGGTCGCCGGGGCGGGATGGCAGCGCTCGGTTAAGCGAGGGGAACGTGAAGCGCTTCCAAGCTGCAGGCAAGGTAGTACGAGCCGTCAAGAAAGCAATCCTTGGAACACGGCAGAGAGTAATATCGACGAATTGAGAATCTCGAGTCTTGGCGCCACCTGCAGGGTATGGAAGCGGTGCTCTGCAGTTTTAAGATGGCAGAAGACGTTTGTTGGCTGTAAACTGAACTCCTGAGTACAATACCCATGTAAGGGCGAGTTCTGTCCAGGCTTTAGTAAGATCTAGGCATCGGGTGCCATTTCCTGTCCCAGCGGTCATTCTTTGGTGCAAGTTATAGGCAAAAACTCGTGTACCGAGATGGTGCCAGGCGTTAAGTGAGAGTTAGCGCATAGAACTTACTGCTCAGATCCTAAAAGCTGAAGCTAAGCCTTGGAGTGAAAAAACATAAATCGCGGGTGATAACTCAGGGTTATCGAGATCAGAGCGCGTAAACAGGCAGTAAGCTTGCTCCGCTCCGGAGTAATGCGTCTGGGGCACGAAGGAACGCCACAAATGAAAGGGTTTTCCCTCACCTTATCACAATCGAAATGAAGCCACGCCAGGACACGTCACAGCAGCCGCCATGTTGCACGCGTAGAAGGCGCGAGGTCAGCTGCTCTCGAAGATTCGATGCGCGTGCTGCTACATCATTTGGAAAAACTGGTAAAGAAGAAAAAGCAGCAAAAGGTAAAGAAGAAAAAGCAGCAAAAGATTGGTTTGGTTTATGGGGTTTAACGTCCCAAAGCGACTAAGGCTATGAGAGACGCCGTAGTGGAGGGCTCCGGAAATTTCGACCACCTGGGGTTCTTTAACGTGCACTGACATCGCACAGTACACGGGCCTCTAGAATTTCTCCTCCAAAGAAATTCTAGCCGCGTCTTTTTGGTCAGCAGCCGAGCACCATAACCGCTGAGCCACCGCGGCGGCAAAGCAGCAAAAGAAGCAAACGTTAGCGGCTACCTTCATGATTATATTATTGCAACTGGTCGGTTACCTCATGAACTGTATCTAATAATCTGCCGCATGCCCAAAAAGTGTATTTTATTCTGTTCCTGGTATTTCTAATTTTGTTATTTATTAAAATTTTTCAATCATAAAATGTTTTTTTCTAGTTTCAGTCATTCTACTATATATATAGCTTTTTTTTCGCACAAAATACTTCCTTGGAATTCACTACCGTGCCTTGGCCAATCCCCCCGCGTAGGTGTGTGCCTGTATACTGAGGGGAAGAAGAAGAAAAAGAAATGCTGATAGAAATAATTATTGATGTGATTGTCTCACGAAAAGTACTGCTAATCGCTGGCTGCATGTGAGAACTATTTGGTGACTGTTGCGATATTTGGTATAACGAAATGAGCCCGTCCTCTGGTCGCCAAGCTATTCCGTGAAGTCAGGACAGTAGCGGCAGCACAACCAGCACATTTTTATATTTTACGGTTGCAATGAAGTGCCTCGCAGAGGCGTGAAACAGAAGTACTTGTTATCATGCGGTGTATGTGCAGTTTCGCTGTGAGAGGGCACGGCATCTGGCCTGCGGACAGCATGGCTCACCCGCTGCTGCTGTTTGTGCAGGTTCTGCCGTGGATTTTGCATGCGACGCCCACCCCGGTATCAACGACCAACATCACCGTGATACAACCCCTGATGCTTTGCGCGTGCCACGTCACAAGCAACAACACAATCAAGGGATATCGACCACGAGATGTGACGTCACCAGCAGCCGATCTACTTAAGGAACGACGCGACACCGACCAGATCAGAGGGCACGGCATCTGGCCTGCGGACAGCATGGCTCACCCGCTGCTGCTGTTTGTGCAGGTTCTGCCGTGGATTTTGCATGCGACGCCCACCCCGGTATCAACGACCAACATCACCGTGATACAACCCCTGATGCTTTGCGCGTGCCACGTCACAAGCAACAACACAATCAAGGGATATCGACCACGAGATGTGACGTCACCAGCAGCCGATCTACTTAAGGAACGACGCGACACCGACCAGATCAGAGGGCACGGCATCTCGCCTGCGGACAGCATGGCTCACCCGCTGCTGCTGTTTGTGCAGGTTGGTTCCCCATCCACAGACTGCTGTTACCGTAGTGACAATAGATTTTTAGTCGTCCTGCCGTGCCCTGGTAGGCTTCATTGCATTGTTATTGACTGTTGGTCCGTGCTGTTGCTGCTGATGTCGGGAGACATAGAAGAAAACCCCGGACCTAAGACAGCTGAGCTGTTACAGACGATTATAGATAATCAAGCCGCGTCTGACTGCCGGTTGACTAATATCAGCAAGGATATTGGTCAGCTGAATGAAAAGACTGATAGACTGACTGATTCTCTGGCAGTGATACAAGAATTGAACAAAAGAATTGAATATCTTGAGGTAACAGTTCAGCAACAGGCCAGAAAACTGATTGAGTATGAAAACTATAGTCGTCGTAACAATCTGCTGGATTTTGGTGTTTCTGAAAAAATCGGCGATTCAGAGAAGGAGTTAAAGGCAGCTGTCATAGATAAAATTTTTCATGATACGCTGGGAGTTGAAGTAAAAACCGTCGAAAAAATTCATCGCATAGGGAAAAAGAACAAAGAACGGCCTAGGCCAATTATTATGAAATTTTATGACAGCAGAGAAAAGCAACAAGTGCTGAAGAACTGCAGCAAACTGAAAGGACAATCGGTTAGTGTGAGCAATGACTATGCAAAGGAAACGGTAGCGGTGCGAAGGAAGTTGTGGGAAAGTACCTCTACTGAAAGGGCGCAGGGCGAGAAGGTCTTTTTGATCGACGACAAGCTCAAAATAAATGACAAGTTATACACATGGGACAACGAGAAGGACGCACGCTCGCTCCTGAACTCCCGAGATAAGTTCAAGCAACGCACTCGAAAAGCAGGCAACTCGCATGATGGCTCTGACACCTCGGATAATTCCGGCGATTCAACACCTGAACTCACCCCGTCATAGCTACGAATCTTATCATTGAATGCTCGTAGCCTTTTTAACAAAGTAACCGAGTTAGAATATGTATTAATGACAGAAAGTCCACACGTGCTCGTCGTAACCGAAACATGGCTAAACAACGGTGTGCCTAGTCACTGTATAGTGCCCCCAAACTACCAGATGTTCAGATGGGACAGGGATACTCGTGGTGGGGGTGTTGCAATCATTGTCAAAAGATCTATAGATGCAGTAATGGTCGAGTGCACTTTGCCTGAAACAGTTTGGTGCAAAATTACTTATGCGAGTGTTGCTTACCTTGTTGGCGCAGTGTATAGGCCGCCTGCCACTTCACCAGAGTTTTTGGATGACCTTAATATGTTCTTATGCACTCACTTGAACCGTACCACCAGACTAATAATGACCGGAGATTTTAATTTGCCTAGCATTAACTGGGACAGACTCCTACCTGGGAACGTTGAAATTTCTAGTTCCGAAGCACTGCTACAAATAATGTTTTCGCACAATCTTAAACAAATCGTGCAAGAAGACACGAGGGTAACACTCGAATCCCGGTCACTTTTGGACTTGGTGTTTCTTTCGGGCAGAGTGGGTGAATGTACTGTGTCTGTTAAAGACGGGATATCTGACCATAGAATGGTTTCAGTGCACATTCCGATCAGAACAAACACTCGTGGCCAACCCTTTGTATCTGTGCAATTTAAGGCTTATAGGCAGGCAGATGACACATCCATTCAAGATTTTTTAGAAATGTCATATAATGAATTCGAACATGCCTGCGATTGTGAACCAGTTGAAGACCTATGGCTACGTTTCAAGAATATCATAAAACATTGCGTTGACAGATTCATGCCAACTCGAGAAAAGAAAATAAAACCCCGTAACCCTTGGATTAATCGACCTATTATACACATTAAGCGCAAGATAAAGAGGCTGCGCAGGAGAAAAGACAGCTCAGCTGAGGTATCGAAATTGCGAAGGAGTTTAAAAACGGCTCTGGTGGAATCAAAAGAGCATTTTTTTTAATAAAAAATTAAGTAGCTTTGTTAAAACGGCACCTCGGAAGTTTTGGCTTTACCTTAGTGGCAATAAAGAAGAAATCAATAGAATTCAAATTGGTGAGAACATAGTAACAGAAAAAATAAAAATAGCAGATCATTTCAATAACTTTTTCCAGTCTGTATTTTCTAAACCAAGCAATGATGACTGTGACGCGTACCCGCCTTCCTCCCTTTCATGTTCGATGGAAGACCTGGTCGTGACTCAGGCCGGCGTGTTTAATCAATTGTTACTTTTGGATTCTAAAAAGGCTAGCGGGCCGGATGGGATTCCAACCTAGTTTTTAAAGCGATACGCTGAGTGGATATCATTTTTCTTGACGATAATCTTTACAAAGTCCCTACACACTAACTCCTTGCCACAAGATTGGCGGTGCGCAGTCGTAACACCTGTTTTTAAAAACGGCGACCGACTACTCGCAAATAATTATCGCCCAATTTCCCTGACAAGTATCAGCTGTAAACTATTGGAACATATCATAAGTAAACATATACTAACTTTCCTCGAGGATAACGCGTTCTTTTATCAGCATCAGCACGTGTTCCGAAGAGGGCTATCTACCATAACACAGCTTATAGAAACGATACATGATTTTAGTTCAGCCATAGATGCCCAAGAGCAAATAGATGTCATTTGCGTAGATTTTGCAAAAGCATTTGACAAGGTTCCACACAGTAAATTACTTTTCAAGTTACACAAAGCAGGAATTAGCGAAACCATTCTTAAGTGGATTAAAGCCTATTTGAACAATCGCAGGCAGGTTGTGCATGTGGATGATTGTTTTTCTTCTACATTAGAAGTATTTTCTGGCGTTCCTCAAGGGTCGGTTTTAGCTCCATTACTGTTCCTAATTTATATTAATGATATTAACGAGGTTACCGAGTCTCCCGTAGAATTGAAGCTTTTTGCAGACGACTGTTTAATTTATTCTCGAATAACACAAGCTGCCGACCAAATTAGAATAAACCGTGTCCTTAATTCCTTGCATCTTTGGTGCGAAAAATGGGGCATGGAAATTAATTACACAAAATCAACTTTTACGCATATAACTAATAAGAAGACTGTGCAGTTATTTTCTTATAATGTTGGAAAAAGTAATCTAAAAAATGTTGATACCTTCAAGTATTTAGGCGTCACAATTGCACATAGTCTGCAGTGGCATAAACATATTAATAACGTGTGCTCGACAGCTTCCCAAAAACTTTACTTTCTGAGGAAGAAATTGGAACATGCAACAAAAGATGTCAAACTGATAGCTTACAAAACATTCATCCGCCCATCCTTGGAGTACGCTTGTGTCGTCTGGAGCCCGCACCAAAAAGTTCTAAAAGATAAACTGGAACGAATTCAAAGAATGGCTGCTCGGTTTATTTCGTCAAGATACAGAAGAAGGGACTCAGTGACGGGAATGCTGAACTCATGTGGGCTCGAGTCACTTCAAAATCGGAGAAAAAAATCAAGACTAAAGCTTTTCTTTCAAATAATTCAAGGGCACTTCAAGATAAAATCAGATAGGTATGTTCAGCCTCCGGGAAGACGCAGCGCGAGAACAAGCCACACTCGATCAATCAAGCCTTACGACTCACGTGTTGATGTTTTTAGGTACTCTTTTTTTCCTGATGTCATCGAAATGTGGAATGCTTTGCCAGTTGAAGTTGTTGAGCAATCGGACGTGCACAAGTTCGAACGTTCTATCGATATTTTGTGTCGGGGCCACCCAACTTGAGGTTATGAGACGTGAATTTTTTCTGTTGTACATTGCATTTGTATTCCCTCCCTGTAACGACCCTCAAGCAGTATCAATAAAATAAAAATAAACTTCATCTTAGAGGTTTTTAAGTAAACGAACAAGGTTGGAAAAAACAACGAAATCTTTTTGCAATGAATGCTTAAGATCGTAATAAGGGTTCATTTCGCAGGGAAATTCATCCAAAAATCTAAGATTGATTTAGTTACCGTGTGGGGTTGAAAATTGGGGAGATAAACATGTTCTCCCCGCTTAAGCGCGGCTGACACGGTTCAAAGCCGCGCACACCCCACCCCGTGGTCGCATACGCTACCGAGCGCACGGCGACCACGGCGGGCCTTGCTCTGCGGGAACAAAGGAACGACACACTGGCTGACACAAGCAAGGCATTTATTGCTATAACAACAATAACGCCAGCTAGCAACAAAATACACTGAGGAATCGAGGATGTCCGACTCACCAGCACGGTTACGAGCGAATGTTCGCCCAGGCTAGGGCAGGGGAAAAACACCGAGGCCGGCCAGGACGAGCTGAGGGGAACATGTTGCCACACGAGGTCGCCGCCGGCGAAGAGCGGAGAGGAACGCGAAGCGTCCGCGTCCTTTCCCGGTACCAAGGAGAAGAGAGCCCGTCGCTCCCCGCGAGCGCGCAGCAAAACGCCATGCGTGGCGCTGGTGTCACTGCGACGCGAGCGCCCTCCCCTGTTAGTTCCGGGCCGGGATCCTGCAGTAGTCGCCACGGTAACAGCAGCCGGAGGTGGCTGCTGTCTGGCCTCGCCACGGCTGCCCCGGATGGATGCGGCGAACAGGATACAGGCCGCTCCGTCGCAGCCGGCGGCAGCGAGACAATATGCACAGGACAGCAAGCTGGAGTGGCTCCACTGGATCTGCAAAATTTCCGAAACACACTCCGCATGCCTTTAACGTAGGTCACGGGAGGAGAAACGGCGTACACAAGGGCCTCGTGGCTTTCCGAAACACACTCCGCATGCCTTTAACGTAGGTCACGGGAGGAGAAACGGCGTACACAAGGGCCTCGTGGCTCAATGCTCAACTGGCTAGCAAAACGTGTCGGGCGGCTGTGCAACGCAAAGTTCGAGTGAACAAAGCCCTTTCTTGAGTTGAACGAGAATGCTCAGTTCATGCCAGGTTAAAAAAAAACGGGTGGGGCAGCAAAGTGCGCCCCTTCTCAACACCCCGTACCGGTGGTCGTGTCACTTTTGGCATGGCGCAGGCAGCTCTGAAAAGCCTTAGGCCTCACTACCATAGTGACGGTCGACGACCCGTAAAAAAGAAAGACCCGAAACGGGTTTCGTGCGCGCAGCCGCGATGAGACATCAGCTTTGTGGAGTGGTCCTTCCCCGCTCACTGCACGAAGCAGCTTCTGAGCGGCCGGTGCCCACCGTATTGGACGGTGTCGAAGCGCCCGGTGCCGAGCTGCAATACCAGCGAGCTCGTAGCGGCACCCGTGGCCCCAGGCCACCCGGCTCCCGGAGCCGCGACTCCCAGAGTCGAAAAAGAGACAGCGAGAAAATATACACAAAAAACTAGGACCACCCACGCGGCTTCCGTACTCACTGGCTTCGGGCTCGGCAACTCCGCGGGCGCTAGGCCTCGCGCTCCCTCGATGCGGACCAAGTGGTTCTCGGGCGGAAGGTACTCCAGAAAAGAAAAACTTGTCGAAAAAAAGACGCTGAGCATGTCGAAAAGCTCAAACATGCTGCAGCGCAATCCACCTCTCACTCAAGAAAGCTTGCCGCAGGTCCTAGCGATCAAAATTCACACTATAGGGCTAGCACTTGTCAAGTCCGGACAAAGAGCGTTCCTCGAACCGAACAGACAGTCGTCCAATGTTCCAAGAGCAGGCCCCACGTTGGGCTGCCAGATGGGGTGTTTAAAATTGGGGAGATAAATATGTTCTCCCCGCTTAAAGGGAAGCTGAAACGGTTTTTTGAGAATTCGAGGTTATTCAAGAATTCGAATCTATCAATCTTCTAGATAAAGCATGAAAAGTATTTTTGCACTAGCAATTAAAATGATGTCATAATCATCGATTAAAACAGCGATGATGTTTAGGCTTCTCCTCACTACGTTGGAGGAGTGCGGGGAAACTCGGCAGTGACGTCATTGTTGCAGAAATTTCAGATGTCCGCTGCTTACGCCTGCATGCTGCGATGTGTCGTCAGATGGCGCCATAGAATGCATCGTGAGCTTCACCTTCGATGACGTCGGTTTTCTTCCATGGAATAACCGTTTCTTCGCTGGAAACTCAGGGCTGTCATACGTGACGTCATTATCGGGGCCTCTGCCCGTCGCTGTGCACTTCAGAGAAGCCTGAACGCCGACGACGACTTTATTCGGCGATTACGCAACCATTTTAAACTCTAGAGCAAAACGATTTCGCAGGCTTTATGTGCACGTTACGCACATTTGGCAACCTTAAACTCATCGAATTCTAAAACCGCTTCAGTAGCCCTTTAAGCGCGGCTGACACGGTTCAAAGCCGCGCAGACCCCCCCCCCGTGGTCGCGTACGATACCGAGCGCACGGCGACCACGGCGGGCTTTGATCTGCGGGAACAAAGGAACGACACACTGACTTACACAAACAAGGCATTTATTGCTATAACAACAATAACGCCAACTAGCAACAAAATACACTGAGGAATCGAGGATGTCCGACTCACCAGCACGGTTACGAGCGAATGTTCGCCCACGCTAGGGCAGGGGAAAAACTCTGAGGCCGGACAGGACGAGCTGAGGGGAACATGTTTCCGCACGAGGTCGCCGCCGGCGAAGAGCGGAGCGGAACGCGAAGCGTCCGCGTCCTTTCCCGGTACCAAGAAGAAGAGAGCCCGTCGCTCACCGCGAGCGCGCAGCAAAACGCCATGTGTGGCGCTGGTGTCGCTGCGAAGCGAGCGCCCTCCCCTGTTAGTAAAAGTAACCAAACTGAGATGAGTGCGTTTCGGGGAGCTAACTAGTGCGTTGAGGGAAAGCGAACGCAGGGGACGAAGGCGTCCCCACAACCGTGACTTATCTTTACGGCCTAATTTGAAACCGGTACTTTACTATAGCTGTTAGATTATTTTTGTTCACTTAATTTTAATACTTTTCTATTCGTTTTGTAGTATTTTATTCTTCCTGTTAAAGTATTTTTGTTCACTTAGGGTAGGATTTTTGTTTCACTGAATGTTCACTTAATGAAGACGAAGTGCATCTGCTCTGACACTGTCCTCTAGGCACCCTGGCCAATCCCCCGCCGTGGGTATTTATTTATTTATTTATTTATTGTACCCTCAGTGCCCGAAAGCATTACAGAGGGGAGTGGGAATACATAGAAATTCAGCCTAACCAGCAACAACAAGGAGAGAAAACAAAAATAAACCAGGAATACATAAAAAGTGAAAACACAGGAAGGCAATGAGATTAGAATGCAGTGGGGATATATTAAAACAGTGTGTAGACAGTGAAAGGCATTTTTATACAGTAATAAACGACACATACTAAGAAAGAAACATTAAGGACTCTACGAAATGCATTGTTATCAGAAATACCTGCGATGTCGTGGGGAAGGTGAATCCGGCTGACACAAGTTCGGGGTATGAATGAGTCATGAAAACATTTGGTGTCATCCCTGTTCTGAAGCGCTGTGAAATAGTATTGCCGTCGTCGTCACTTCGGCGGCTGCAAAGGAAAATCTTAACAGTAGTTGGGTTCACGAGTACATTCATACTACGAGTACACGAGTACATACATACTAGCTACTAAGATGTGAGTCGAGAAAGTTGAATTCTACGACAGTTGGTAAAAGCGCTCAGCCTGATGACATGGAGGGGATCGTAGGATACGACCCCGATGAGATACCTGCTGGAGGCTCTGAAGAAGCAGATACGCTAAAAATGCAAGGCCTGGGGCTAAAAGGCAAGATTTCGTGGCAATTATCAGACGAAGAAGCGGTTTGCACTTGGGAAAATACAGAGTGAGCATTTGAAGGGTTGCAGTGACAATGGCGTAAGCCACTTGCCGGCCCCACATAAGAATTGAGATCAAAGTCAGGCTGAGTTTCGAGCATATTATCACCGTGGTAGGGGCAAATATAAAAGCGGCTCGCCTAATTCTTGGAGTGCAAGGTATAATGTTAGACGGGTGCAAATACAAGAACTGCTAGTACATCACACTCCTAAAGGACACGTGCGAGGGATCACTGAGGGCATCAATCCGGAGGAAAGTGAAGAAGACATCCGAAGAAATATCAGAGCCACAGGGATGGAAATCTGGCTGTAAGTAAATTTGGAAAAGCGGCCATAGCAGCAGTTCCCCTCTCTAGTTGGAGAGTTACCTTTTACGTCTGCTGCCGCGGAGGGAAAATGTCGTGCTGCCTTTACAGAAAAACAAGACAGGCCTGCTACAGGTGTGGCGAGGTGGGCCACAGGGCCCACATCTGCCCTCAACCCGGATGTGGCGACATGTGAACTGTGCGGGACACGGAACACTGAGCACGGACATGAATCTGTACTGCGAAGGTGAACGCAAGACGAATTCGAACCATTTGTGAGCACCAATTTAAGACTGTGTAGTATTAAGGAGAGTGAGGCGGAGAACATGCGTGACATCGTAGTTGCAAAGGAAAGGGACTCAAGGCCCAAGATCAGGTTCGAGGCGATCGGTCACCTGGGCGTCAGGCGAAAGAAGCAGAGACAGATCAACGAAGTGATACAAGGAGAAGTTTGCGGAAAAAAGAATGAAAAAGCTGAGCTGGGCAACACGAGTTACCCCCCAACAACTGGGTCCTCAGTTTTGGGAGACAATAAGGAAAGTTGAAAACCGAAGAAACAAATCGAAGAGCTTAGGAAAGAAAATCGTAAGCTAAAGGAGCATTTGAAGAACCTGAAAAAAGAAATTAAGGATATCATCGTACAGATGAAGCCAGAATTTAGGGACAAAATTTTTCACATGCGTTCTAGCCTAGAGCGAATGCAATTCGCCATCTGGAAGGTAGAGATCGACCAACATAAGCTTCAACATGCGGTAGGCCTAGAGCAAAATCAAATAGCGGCTCTTGAGATTAAGATGAGCAAGAAAAATAAAGAACCGCGTTGGTCAGCTGGACCTCTGTCAAGAGTTGGACGATCAACAGAGTTATAGATGTTGATGAGCGTCTCGAACAAGATGGACAATCATAATCAAAACAGAAATAAATCATTTGACAATGGAACTGCAGAGGATTTAGACAAAAAGCACGCCACACTAAAGCATTATGTAAATAGCATTGGTCTCGAACCCGCGATAACAGCGCTGTAGCAGAGCAATATGGACGTGAATATACTTGAATACAAGACATTTCATCTTCACTGAAGCACGTGCATATTGGTACACAAAGAATAGACTGCGAAAATCGTTGATCTGGAATTGGCGGCAGTCGAATACACTTGCATAAAAATGCTGCCACTGCAAAGAGAAAGACAGAGAACTTCAGTCGTAAATATCTATAGCAGCCCAATGGATACAATGGTAAGGTTCCTAAAAATTATTAGAAAAGCCAAGACTACAGCAAATGGAGGTCCACTGCTAATCGTGGCCTCGTGGTTTGAGCGCCCGTCTCGGCTGTGGGAGGTGGTTGGTTCGAAACCCACCGCCGGGCACCCACCGGTAAAAACGGTGCAAGCGTCTACTGGCCTGGCGCTCGGCTTTCTTTAGGGGTGTATGTTTGGGAGAAGTCATAAACAAATGGCCACAAGTTGGGCTTCTACCGCACGAGGCGGATTTAGGGTTGCTTGACGGCGGAACTTATCTCTGATCCGTCAAGGCAACTTTGGTCTAAGACCCTTTTTCCCAAGCATCTCACCCTAGAAGGGCCGAGCACCAGGCCAGGGGAAATCTTGTACCCACTAAAGAAACCGGTGGGTACCCGGCGGCACTGGGTATCGAACCCAGCACCTCGCGAATGCGAGGCGGATGCTCTACCACAAGGCCACGCTTCGGTAGCCCAATGGGTAGCTTGCGGATCTGAAGATCCGCAAGCTACACATTGGGCTACTCGTACGAGACTTCGAAGGGAAAACAGTTATCACCTGCAAGCACGAATTAAGCACTAACGATCCTAACAGATATAAGCCAGCCTACCAAAGTGGACAATAGTGTCTGTAAAGACACCAGTCCAGATATGACCCTAGGTAAGAACTTGGGAAGCGATCACTTTATCCTCCAGACTGCTGTGGGGTACAACAGGCGAAACAGGAAGAGACGGACGGCGGGAGTTATGAATTGGAATAAAGTCAGGGTGTGCAGGAGCGAAAAAGAGGGCAACAGCATTGTAGATTAAGAGGCATGGGCGAAAACGCTTTCGAAGGAAGTAGACTCACACCAAAAAGATTAGAACATCGAAGAACTTTCCAGCAATTTTCCCGCATTTATTAGATCTATGGAAAGCGAGGGGAGGTCTCACAAAGAGGTGGAGAAGGCAGAAGCGAATAGGAAGCTAAAGATATAAATAGCAGAAATTAAGGAGCGCGTGGAGCAGTGTGCATCGAATTTGTTCAAGGCTAACTGGCACAAGCTTTGACACTCTTTCAATGGCAGACTTAAAATCAAGACAACCTTGTCTATATTCAGATGCCTGATAGACCCAGGAAAGGATAAAACAGAGCACAAAGAAAATCTGCTGACGACCACAAAATCGAGGGGAGCGAAAGGGAACTTGCAGAAGAGAATTGCAGAACTTAACAGGAGATGCATACCATCAGAGGGTGTCAGTCTGGAAATGGAAGAATACACGGGCACACAGAACGAGGAAATGGACAAGGAGATCACCACCTGGGAGGCACCTCCCGCACCCTCGCACATGAGGGGTGATACTCGCCCTGGGGGAGATAGGGTGACCACTGAAATGCCAGTTATCTTGGGCAAGTCGCTGCAGGCTGTCACGAACTTCTTGAGCAAATGATGGTCGGAAGGAGGAATTCCAGAGGAATGGAAGACGGCTGAAGTTCTATTTGTTCTGAAAACCGGTAAAGAGATCAGTATCGACAATTTGACGCCAATATCGTTAATGTCGTGCACCGATAAGTTGGTGGAAACAAATAATATATAAAAGAATTTACAGAGATTTAGATGTCAGTAACCTCTTCCCAAGCCCGATGTACGGGTTCAGACCATACTTTCCGACTCAAGACGTGCTTTTATAGCTAAAGGAATATCTCATCGAGGAACTGTGGGATCGTCAACACCCGAGTGAGGGTGTGCTAATTAGGTGGCACTTCGCCCACATATAGCGGGGTCGGGCCAGAGCAAGCTAAGGGCACTGCCAGCGTTTGGTGCGCGCCTGCGCTCTCGCTCCGAAGGAAGGAAGGCGCAGTTATTTGAGAGCACAAGTGTTTATTACACAGTAAGCTGCATTACATAACACTGCACTAATTCCCAGACCTCGGTGCAACCCATAGCCCCGCCGCAGCACCCGAAAGCGGGCCCGCGGAGCCGCGCGCGCAAGCAAAGACTACGTACGCGCGTGACAGCACAGCTAAGGGCGATCGCATGCCGCGCGGCCAATCAAAGGGTTAAACGGCGCGCAGCGCAACACGAGGAAGGATGGGGTATACGCGGAGCACATCTTGACGACGCAGGACGCACATCGATAGCTCATCGCGCGTCGTCACCGGCAATGGCCGGCGATGACGGAGAACCAGCCAAATCAGGCCCTCCCGAATCCGGAGCGCGTCGGCGCCGCACAGGCGGGCTACACGACTCCGGAGGTTCGGGCCTGGACTCAATCTTACATACTAGATGCGCAAGTTAAAGCACCCGTGCTCTTGGGCCCCCGGCAAAGGCCGGGGCCCCCGGGAGCCAAACTCTACGCACCTTTCTGCTGCCCGAGTCGGTGGCGATCTCCCCGCTCATTTCCCACTCGGGACCTCTCGACGAAACAACGCCCCCAACTGCCACTCGGAGTGACCCAATGGGGACGCGAGGTCGAAGCGGGAAGAACGGAAGGGAGGGTGACTTACTGCGGTTCTCGAAAGAACTTCCCTTGCAAGGGAGGTCAAGCAGCGCGGCTGCCCGCATTTCGCTCGCGGGCACCCCACGGGGGGTCTCTCTAACGAACGGAACGGCAGAAGCGGGCGCACACTCCGGTAGCCCAAGAAGCTCAATCCCCACAAAACCGAGAGGCTATCAGGCCACGGTAATTATAGCGTTAGGCCACAAAGGTGCCTTTGGTAATGTCAAACATATCGTAGTCAAAAATTTACAGGAATGCAATTGTGGAGTAATGACATATAATCATATCAAAAAGTTCCTATCGAACCAAAAAGTTATGCTCAGTGTCAGAGAAGTCAAGTCAGTGTGCACAACAGTGGGAATAAGAGCACACCGCAGCGGGATGTGCTATCCCTTTTGTTCTTTAGCGTTGCCATATTCGGACTATCGAGTAGGCTGGGCAGCATGGAGGGTGTCAAGCACACCCTGTATATATCCTGACGACATTTAAATTTGAACCTCCAGAGGGCCAATCGGGGGCATGCAGGAAAGACTACAATGTGCGGCTTATACCGTGCAAGAATGCGTTAATAGCTGTGCACTCCAACGCACACACAACAATTAGAAGTTACTAGTGTTTAGGGAGAAGATAGAGACTGCCGCTGTTATAGTATTTGGTGAGGAGTACAAAATTTAAGAGGTTCTTCTGGCGAAAACCTTAGGTCTGTTGATAGAAAGGAAAGGCGACAGCGCAAAAGTTTTTAGGCGATAGCAGGTAGCAACTGATTAAATGGCCAGAGTCATTAGTGGAGTATCAAACCAGAAGCATAGACTTGGAGAAAAAGGGACCATAAAGATAATACAGGCTTTTGTTGTGAGAAGGATCGCCAACACAGCACCGTATCTGAAATAGAAGAAAAGCAAGAAAATGTTGGACGCTCTCATACGCAATACATATAAGAGAGTAATTCATAATCGCTCAACGCAGAAACAGAAAGACTACTGCAAACAGGCATTCACAATACTCTAAAGGAAATAATTGAAGGCCATTTGATTATTTAAATGACACTGGTCTCCTAGACAAACAGTAATTTCTCCTTTCAGCCCTCTCACTGCGCATTCCCTCTGCACTGAACTTTGTCATCCCTTTTCTCACACCTCTGTCATTTTAATTTCCTCTCCCCGAATCCCTTCCCCACGCAGAGTAGCAAGTTAGCGAATTTAAACGCCGACTGAACTTTCTGTTTTTCGATTAAAGAGCTTCTCTATCTCTCCATTCTATTTCGCAGAGGATGCGGCTCTCAGGCAGTAGGACAGGAAGAGACGTACTGGATAGACTGGGACTCCCATGCATTTTGTCTACGGCGGATAGAGAAGCCTTGGAAGACCAGCCTAGAAGCAAGAACTAGGTGCACCCCATTCCTGGAATATAGCAGGAATTTCATAAAGAATGAAGAAAGGCTAGGGCGAACGCCCTCAAGAGAACATGGGGCAGGATGGAAGAGCCAATTTACGCCGACGCAGCAGGGCTGGTCACTGGGATATCAATCGTAGCATGCACGGATGCGCAAGGGAAATTATTTAATGGGGCATCAATTCAACGCCAGGGAATTGCCCTGGCGGAGAAGGGGCCGATTGCTTTGGCGATGGTTTCCCGGAAGGCCTCGAGTGTATTTACGGACTGCCAGACTGCATGTTAAAACTATACCAGAAGAAGGATTGGTAAGCCCGCCGGCAGAATACTCAAAAGAAGAGAAGACACAGGTGTTATGTCTATAGGCATATGGACTCCAGGGTATTCTGCTGATGTTGGAAACGACGGCTCTCACTCCGCCGCCCGAACGCTATTACCACTGGTCACCCAACATTCGCCGGAACATATTTACTGTGAAACGTTATTGCCCATTATAGAATTACACAAACATTTGAGATTAACAAGGAAAGCATATGCCAAACCAAACAAAAATCTAAACAGGTAGCAAGGGTTCCTCCCAAAGAAATTGCACTCAAATAATATGAACCCAGTCAAATTCAGCCATTTATTACAAAATTCTTGCGATCCTCACTGCGCCTTCTGCGGTGAAGTGACCAGATTATGCCACCAGTTATATGCATGCCAGAACAATCAAGGCACTCCAAGAATCGTTAACCCAACAACTGAGGTCTGGGAGGCGGCGCTGTCCACCTCGCATTCGGAAGAGCAGCTTTCGCTGGCGAACCGCGCAATAGTGGCGGCAAAAGCCAAGTAGTTTCAGGAATGAGGGCACACCCACATAACTGCGTTTTTCTATATGCATTAAGAGTCTTTTCTATTACTCACTTAATGTAAATGCTCGAAGACCATAGTGATAAAAAAGCCAACAATGTCCATATTACATGTGGCTGGGGACTTTCTACAGCGCTGCTGTCATGTGACGCCCGATTTATAAATACAAACATAAAGCGCTGTTAGACAGGGTGTAGCAACGAGCCCTCAGCAGATTTTGATGCTGGGTCAGCACTTTCTTTTACTATCAACACCATTGCAAAAACACCCAGGAATTAGGAGACGCTAGCCTCTGACTTACGCTTCCAAATAACCGGGGATGAGAGGCTAGTGTCTATATCTATGGGTAAGGCTCCTCTAAGAAATAATTGCCTAGAATGAGTGTTTTTATAATCGTATGTTCATGTAAGCACGAAAATATTTTGAATAATACTTGAGTAAATGAATGGTGCTGGACATCAGATATTATAGAGGCGTAAATAAACATTACAACAGAAAGCCAGAAATTTGAGCAAGTTGGGAAACGTTCATTGTGGAAAATTCAAGCGCTCGATAACAACGACACAACAAAAGGCGGGGGGGGGGGGGGGAGGAATCGGCACAGCGCTTACTAGCAACTAAATTATTTTTCTTAAGAGACTCAAATATATACAGAAAACCCAAGAACAACCAATAGCAATCACACGCCACGTGCCGACTTTTGGTGGGAAAATATTAACGTGAATGAGCCGCCGCGGTGGCTCAGTGGTTATTGCGTTCGGCTACTGGCCCTATAGACGCTAGTTCGATTCGGGGCGCAGCGATCTATTTTCGATTGGGGGTAACTTCTAGGGGCTCATATACTGTGTGATGTAGGTACGCGTATAAGAACACCAGGTCACGACCGCCTCGATCACGCGCGCGCGGCGGGGCTTGCTCCGGCCGTCCCATTCAGCGAGCGCACAATTGCAAATGTGTAATGGGAGAAGTTCCCTCGCGCGCCGCTCAGCGGCGCTGTTCTCCCACTCCTGCTAGAGTTACTGTATATGCTACCAAAGGTTAGCATATACAGTAACTCTAACTCCTGCCGACGGCGTCGCGGCATGGCACACGCTTGGGGAAGCGCATACATCGGAGGGTGCACGTGTCCAATCTGGCGTCAGCTTCGCTCTGAAATGTGTTGACAGCCGGAGGAAACCGCAAGGAAATCAAAGCACACCGCTGTATGTCCCCAAATCAGGTTTACACAGTGCACGTTGTTTTCTGTAGCATAATACAATCGAGACGCAGCTAAGGCTGTGTTGATGCATGACTTCATGTGCCGCATTGCACCTGTCCTCAAATATCTATTCCGGCGAGTGAGCTGCCGCTGTGCTGCAACGCTGCCCCTAAAACGCTTGTCTTCCTCTTTTTTATTCCTCTTTTCCCTTGAAAAAGAAAAAAATGACTTTTTTTTACGAGCTTTCCTTTTGAGCGGGGCCCCTGACTGTCTTCTGGGCCTGTCTTTTGAGGTACAAGTTCTCTAGCCTCGTGCTGGACAAATTATATACTCAGGGCCCTTCCACGCGTGGCTTTTTTTTTTACATTGTGTAGCTTCAAGCGAACTTGAGTGGTGTTCGGAGTAGGCTTCCCAGTCCTCAAGTGTTTCTGCTGAAGGGGCTCTGCTGCTATCACCCATGTGTTGTGTATTATCGCGTTGTTCGAATCACTTCGATTCAGACAAAACATTCTTTTGATAATCACGTACTTTGACCTTATGGATCCTGTATTTTCAAGAACATGTCGCAATGCTGCGTGCCATGCTGCAAATCCAGCAAAAAAAAAGCTTGACTTAAGCTTCCACGAATTCCCAGCTGGTGAAACTCTCCGGCCCGCATGGCTGAAAGTTATATCGAGGAATGACAAGTCAGCCAGGAGTGTCGTCTGCTCTTTGCACTCCGTGGGCAATGACTACCGTTCTGAATCCGCAAAGATCCGGCGTCTGAAGTGGACTGCTGTACCCAGTATTTTTCTTGGATACCCGAGCTATATGCAGCCGAAAATAGTAAAAAAAAACGGCGAAAGTTGGAATGGGAGCAACCACCTTGCGCAGTTCCGTAAACAAATGCTGATTTCAGTCCAATGAACTGCATCAGTGAGAAAAACTGGAAAACAACCAAGGGCCACGAAGAAAGCCGCCATCTGTTCCTGCCTGCTGTAAACAGCCAAACACTGAATTGTGTTGTTCAGGCCAATCCTCAAGACTTTCAGAATCATCGCCCAGCTACTTCAATAGTTGAATGTGCTACTCAAACAAGTGATAATATTGTTACGTGCCGGCAAGCCGATGAAGACAGGACTACATGACCGATGGCGATGAAATGATTTAATGGCGGTGGGTTAGGTGGTTGGTTGGTTGGCTTCAAATAGAATGGCACATACCCACTACGGGGGAGTGGCCAAGACAAAGGCGGTGAACTGTTGGAAAGAGGAGCATTTATAGAGGTAAAGGGGGTAGTGTCGTCTGCTCTTTGAACCCCTTTGGCAATGACTACCGTTCTGAATCCGCAAATATCCGGCGTCTGAAGTGAACTGCTGATATGATTGTTTTCTGGGGAGCTCTCGTTTCCTATAGCATCATGACTGCCCGCTTCGGGCAATATGCGGCCGCAGCGTATGGAGCTTAGTAATAAAAAAAATTACCTAGCCGCTGGAGGCATTGGTGTTCTAGTGTAGATTTTCTTCATCCTGGTTTTTCACCACTTCTCTTCACGCAATACGTCTAAGGCGCCGCAAATCGCCTCGTGCAGAGCCATAGCAGGGGAGGCGAAGAGTCGGGAACGCTCGCCGCGGTGCGGTGAAAGGAGCGGCCACGCCCCTCTCCGCAACTACGCTCTCTCCGTCCGAATCGAACAGGCCGGAGCAACCCCGCCGCGCGCTCGATCCAGGTGGCCGTGACCAGGAAGTCGAAATTTCCGGAGCCCTTCACTACGGCGTCCCTCATTGCCTGAGTCGCTACGTTACGTTAAATTTCCATAAACCATCAACAGGAAAGTATCAGTCACCCCTCTAAAAAATCTATCGCCCCACCCTGTACGCTTACCAACGGAACAATAACACATGAATGTCCGGTTTTCGCTATAAGAAAAGCTTCCATTATCTCCCATGTCACTCGATCCCGGTGACGAAACAGAACACTCGTTTTGGAGAACAGAGGAGAACAGCCGTTCCTTCGCTAGCTCTAACTGGGTCTGTGGAGCTCCAAATTGTTCAAAGTATCACCGCTTTGCAGTCAGATCGCGTGCTCAATCAGCCGCACATTGAAACAACGGCGGCTCCTGCCAACGTGAACCTTACCACAGGTCGAGCACTTTCTACACTACGCCGACCTTGTAAGCAGCAAAACATCCCAAACACCACAAGCCACTTTTTGTTGGGCCAAGCTTCGATTTTATTCAGTTAAAGAGCATAACCTTGACTGTTTAATTGGGGCTGAAAACATTACTCGAACGCCATATATGGCAGCAACTTCCTTAATCCCGTGTGAAAGTCATTGAATGTGCGGTATTATGACACGCCTGCAGCGCTTGTCTGTCTTCCCGCTTTTGTTTTGGCACTTAACCCACCGAAGAATCTTCCTGCTTGCTCTTCCGATTACGCGACCGGGGTATCCGCGTTTCTTACTTTGATGTGATGGTGGCAGGGCTTTCACACAGCAGACAGCGGACTTCAAAAAGGAAAGAGCTAAACCATCGTTGTTGGCTGTCAAGTGCACTGAAGCAAAATAGATAACCCTTTTGCTGATCGTGTATAGGGATAATAGAGAGTCTGAATAAAAATATTTAGCTGCGAATAAGCGCTGTCTGTCCCCCTTTGTGTCGTTGTTTTAAAGCCCTAGCATTTTCCACATGTGGATAAAGATGTCCGATTCTCAGTTACGCGTAATTTAGTGGTATAAGAAAGGTAAAAACAACCGCAAAACAGACGGGTGAAAATACCAGTGTAGTGCTGGCAAAAAGAAAGAAATAATAAAAAGTTACTTAGTTAAAGTCTCGTTCGCAAGGAAATGTTGAATATATTGTAGATTTTATAAAGTCCACGCAACTAACATGTTTTTTTTTTGTTTCAAACTCAAGCATCCATGATGACCATGTACCCTCCTATATCACATGTTACTATATAACGTGAACGTGCTGATCACATCATCAATCGAGCGTGACTGTGCTGATGATTGCTGTATTACCTCTATCTCACTTGTGGAGCGAACTGTCAACAATTTCAAATTACCAGAACTCTGTTTTGTTTTGATGCCACACATGGGTGGAGACTTTTAATTTATCCAAGTGTGATCTATGAGATGTACCGCTAAAAAAAATATCAAGTGCTTACTAATCATTTTATGAAGGTAACTTCCGCCTAAATCCCAGCAAAATAAAAATATTTTACGGCTGTTTTTTTATTTTATTTTTTTTATTTAAATACCCTAAAGGCCCAAGTGGGCATTACATAGGGGGGGGGGGGGGAGGGCATGAAAACAACACAATACAGATTATTGGCACACAGTAGTTAACAAAATACAAAGAATAACTATATACAAATTGCAAGTACACATCACTGCAGTCGCTGAAAGATACATAGATTGAGCGTATAAGACTTAATGCTTCGACAATATTGAAAATATCACGGTGAATTTTGTAGGCCAAGGTGCGATGAAAGTTTTGTTTGGAAATGTGATAACTCAGTTTCAGAAACTATGTCAGCCGGTAACGAGTTCCACTCTGCCATAGATAATAGTAAGTTTGATATTTCAGTGTTCGTGCGAAGATGGGTTGCACTTTGTGGGAATGATCAGACCGGGATGAAACATGATGGGCAGGGGCGATGCGATCAGCTGTGAACGGGGAGCCATCGTAGTACAAGGAATGAAAAAACGATAAACGAGAGAACTTGCGTCGTGTGATAAGGTCGGGAATGCTGATAGTTTGTTTCAATAATGACACACTTTCATACGGTGAGTATGAAGAAAGGATGAACCTGACAGCTTTATTTTGCACAGACTCAAGACGGTTAATTAATGAAACGCTACTTGGACTCCATATTAAAGATGCGTATTCGAAAGCTGACCTTATGAGTGTAGTATACGCGCGAAGCTTTGTCTCGGGGTTGGCAAGATATAGACGGCGTTTGATGAGTCCCAGTTACTTAAATGCTTTGTTTGTTATCTGATTTATGTGGGTGTTCCAGCTTAAATCAGCACTGAGATAAACACCTAGGTACTTAAAACAATCCGTTCTTTCAACTGTATTCTCATTAATTGTGTAGACATTAGAAGGTATATTAGTGCGCGTGGAAAAGGTCATCAACTTTGTTTTTTTTATATTAATTTCCATCTGCCATAGCTGGCACCATTCATTTAGGCGCACTAAGTCGGTCTGTAGAATAATTGCATCAAGGGGGGTGACTATCCTTCTATAGATCACGCAGTCGTCAGCGAACAGTCGCACGTTAGATGATATGTTAGATGCTATGTCATTAATGTAAATTAAAAATAGTAATGGCCCTAAAACGGATCCCTGTGGGACTCCCGATATGACTCGTGAACTGCTCGATGAATACTCTTTAATTTTGACGCTTTGGGAGCGATTACTCGGTAAGTCTGTCTTCGTGAGCTCATAAACACGATATAAAGTTGAAGGCTAGCGTAGTTTCGAACTTCCCCAGTCGAAATTTCAAGCAGGACCCCTTCATTCTAACAGAAATGTATCTCTCAAATTATCGCGCCGTCCTTGAGTGCGGTTGCATGGCGTGGGATTCATCACCTCAATCAAACATACCAAAGCTTGAACGCGCATAGTCACGTGCTGCTCGCTCTTTTCCAGCGACTACGGCTTTTCAAAGTGATCTACAGGTATTTCTGAGCGCCCGCGGTGGCATGCTGCAGGAAATAAGAAGCAAATACTTGCGCTTTTCACTATTTTATAATATTCTCAACTCCAGAACAGGCATTTATGAAGAAAGGTATCTTGAAAAACCAACATATGTGTCTGCACGTATAGACTATTGCCGATATTCTGTGGACAGGCTTGCGCAGTTAACCTATTCAGGTGCTGCTCCTTTTCTAAGACAACACATGAGTGGAATGATCTGTCAGAAGAGAGTCCCTCGCGGACCCCTTTATCTTTTATGTCAGATCTTATAAATGTTCTGCTTGTATAAGTTTGACACGTGCTTCTTTCAGCTGCATTTCATTCCAGCCTCTGTCCTACACTCTAAGAACTGCTACTCCTGCATTAAGAGTAAAAGAGCCCCGCTACTCCTGCAGGTCTCAATCTACTCTCTCTACAAACGAGAAAGAGTGAAAGGTCCTGTTCACTCCTCGACAAAAAAGAGTAAAATGGCATTTCCACTCCTGCATACCCGAGTACTAAACGCAGATATAGACTGTGGAGCAACAGTTACCAAGCGGCCTATACGCCCGTTTTTTTCTGGTAAAGGCCGATTCACACGACGGTCCGTTCGCCCGCGGCCCGCGCACTACGTATTCATGCGTCACCACATTGAGAGGCGCGCTGTAGCGGGCGAACGGACCGTCGTGTGAATCGGCCTTTACCAGAAAAAAACGGGCGTATAGGCCGCTTGGCAACTGTTGCTCCACAGTCTGTATCTGCGTTTAGTACTCGGGTGCCGCGGTAAATAAAAATGCCACCAGTTATCGCAACAGAGTTATGCGGTCGCTTGCTAGCGCTGCGAAAAACAACAGACAATGTTTACTACATTCCAATAGCATAGATTTGTGCTACGTAGGAGAGGATGATGAGCGTGCAGTGCCACGTTAGAAAGCGCTCTCGCTAGGCCAGCTGCGGACAAACAAGGGAACTGACAACGGTCGAGTTTCCTCGCGGCTGTGCCCGTCGGATTGATTTGTGCTACTTAGAAGATGACGATGAGCGGCAGCGCCGCGCGACAGAGCACTCCCGCTAGGCCAGCTGCCAACAGACAGTGCTCAGTGTGTGTACTCGTCGGATTAGTGCTTACGCCTTAATATTTGTCATACAATTTTTTCGGGGACAATGATTGCGTGTAAAAGGCTGGGACATATCCCTTGCCTAGTCATTTGTAAATTTTTATCTGTGCTTCCTCATGGAACAGAATTTGACACAGTATTATGTCAAAGTTAAATCGTTCTTGCGTCTGCCCTGAGGTGTAGGTGTCGATGCTTCCTCGCCTTCAGATTTTGAGAACTGTTTGGGATGCAACTGCGCACTTATTTAGGATTTCAAGCTTTTTGCTATATCCCTCGTTTGTGCGGCCCGCTTTCAAGTCGTTCGCTATATCGGTGATGGTTTGTTATTGATTTTCACTTTCTCTTATTTATTCTTGGTTGACTGCCACCAGCTGTGCTGCCGGCGATTCTCCGCGCTCGGAACTATTCCCAGGCACGAGACCCTACCCACAGACCTCCCTGCACCACACTCTCCAGTTTTCTTCGGTATGTTTTTCCTTTGCTCTTACTTGCATTGCCACTAGGCAATTTTTTTCGCAGTTTTTATTTCTGTGCAGATTTGTTAAATGCAATACCAATTTTCGTTTCATGCTGTGATGTGAGATATCGTGCTTCTTGCTAATGAATGCATGCCTTTTCCATCCTCTCGTCATTTGTGCAAAGCAGACGGGTCTACTGGTCGCTACGTTCAATTTAAAAATACCTTCGATGCTGCTGCAAAGCACCCTATTAGTAATTAACTAAATCCTGTGCATGCTATATTCGAATAGTTACGCTCTTTTCATCATGAATAAATATAGTGTTATTCCAGCCTGCTCATCTTTATATGCGGTTGTGACAGTCATGTAAATCTACTGAAAAAATGTATATCGGTGCATCACATACAATCTGTTCATTTCTTTTGTCATGGGCCATCTCATTGCTTTTTGTGTTCCTATGTTAATACCTTATTCTAATTTATGAAGCAGTAGACAATTTCTTCTCTTGTCATTCATGACATTGTTGCGGCCACTGATAACAGTTGCTCTGACATATTTATTTGCAGTGGCCAGCTGCCAGTATCTGCTGGGCCATTCGTGCTTCCAGCTTTTGGCTGTGCTATCTCTCCTCAGCTGTTTGTGGTAGGTATTGTTTTCCAGTGATGCATACCTTACCTGCCTATTTAGAAAAATTTCGTAGACATAGGCTCACAGCCGGGTTTAGAAATGCATGCAGAGCTCTACGTGCACTTAGCAGCAGTACCTCCCTGTATAATCACATGAATCTGATCCTGAATTACATGAATGTAATTGCACCATCTGTATGAAATAGTCGCTCACGTAGCTTTTGACTCTGCTGCTGTTAACATAATGGAGTTCACACTGCTTCAGGTGCAGTGACTATTTCACACATGTTGCCTCTTATGCGTATGTGCCCTCTGAAAGGGCGAACATATTCCTTTATCCCTTTAAAAAACATTGTGTTCCATCATGATGCTTTACCGGTATTTCTGGTGTATAGACCAAAATGTCACTCAGTATTGTAACATGAAGCGGGAACCCAGTTTGTCCAATGTTTTAGAGGTAACATGAAGCGGGAACTGAGTTTGTCCAATGTTTTAGGGGTCCTAAAACATTGGACCAACACAGTTCCCACTCGAGTTATTGATCACTTCGCTCTCGCCCTACCATAAGCTTGCCGTCCAGGTTGGACAAATTGGTAGAGCGACTGCTCCAGTGAAGCGGTGGTTCTGAGTTCGAACACCGGACCAGGACGAATCTTTCTTTAACTACGAAGTTTCTGTGAAAGCTGTATAGCTTTCCTTTGTAGCCATTTGGCTGTGCTCGAGTGGATGTCAATGAGTAATTGCTCCTTATTACAGATCTTTTGTCAACGTCAAACTGATTCAGTAGCAACAAATAGTAGAAGGGTAAAAGTATGCTGCTCCCAAAAATTCGTTAAGCATGTTATAAAATGTACGCTGTATTGTTTTAACTGCTGCAAAGAAATAACGGTGGTGTTAGATGCCCAGCCCCTATTAGGTAAACATAGCTCGCAATTAACACAGTGGATGGAAAAGGAATATGGACTTCAACCCTCACGACGACCCTCACCCCAGTAAAACAAAAAGTGCCAGTGTTGCCATACTTGAGAGCTTTGCTCTTTAAAAGTGCAGTAGACTGCCACTCAAAGTTGACAAAAAAATTTTCATTTGGTAAATATGTGCTTGTTTTACTTGCACACAGATTTTGAAAGGACTAGCATAGTGATAATTGTATTGGGCTTCATAAAATTGTAGCTCTGAATGAAGGTTTGCAATGAAAGGTGTCTGCACTTGGTCACAATATAGGTACACACTAGTGGCGACATGACACACACGATCAGTACATTCTAGTTGTATTCTTTCTTTTTTTTTCATGGGGTTATATGCAGGATAGTATGAGAAGGGCATTGGAATTGACTCTTACTTGCATTATTTTCATTCATGTTTGCAGGCACCCGGAGAAATGCACGCATAGCCAAAGCTCCTTCACTCAGCCGAGCATGCTACGGCATCATCCAGCATCTTAGTTTCTTTTGAGCGCTTACAGCTCACTGCGGTGGATTTGGTAGATGGGTTTACTTTGCTTTTGGCAGTGTTCTTGGCATTTTATGTCAAGTACACCCCAAAACAAAGCGGGCTTGTCTGCTGCTTCAGACACTAATGGGGCTTGATCCTAGCGAGCGCCTCCCGAGCGTGTTTTGGGCAGCCACAGCAATCACAGCAATGACTTGAGAAATAAAAGTTATCAGTGTTGTACATTTGTGTCATTATTTCTTGAACCATTGTTATTCCCAACGCAGACAGAGCACCATACTAATGTGCAAACTGTAGTGTAGCCATAAAGTAGTTGTATGAGCAAAAATTATTCTACTCAAAGATTATAATCCCTTTTGCTCATTACTCTTTTGTAGATGTAGCGCAGGTGGATCCTGCAAAACATATGACCAACTTGCTCTGAAGAATATGTGAAATAAGAAAATTAGTAGTGTACATTGAAAACACGTGAAACTCCTTTTGAAGGAGTAAAATAAGATCTGGGCTGATACTCCTTGAAGGAGTATAGTCACTCTAACAAACGGAGTCCTGGAACTCTACCTGAAAGAGTAGTAGGATGCTGTTTCAATGTGGTAGCTTTACTCCCTCGGAGGAGTGCCTGTACTCTATTGCAGGAGTAGGACAGTACTCCATGAGTAGGTGTTCAATCACTCTTTGTCCAGAGGGAGTAATTTTATTCTGGAAAAAGGAGTGGAATATGGAACAAGCGAATACTCCTCCAAAGTGTGTTCTGGGCACTCCTCTGCACTCCTTTAGTTCTAAGAGTGTAGTGCTATTGAAAGATGCAATCATCATGTTAGCCACTTGTTCTCGTCTGTTTTTGTTTTGTCGTCGCCTTTCGCAGCTAGATTGTCATCTGTGTTCTCATATTGTCTCTTTGCCTCCCTTTTATACTAATGCTCGTAATGGCGTTGCAGGTATGAAAATGCATAAATACACATAAATACAAATAAATACTGGCTGATTACAGCCAGCGGAATAAGCTGATTTGGTGAAATGGAAACAATGTGTTCTAGCACGTCACGTTTTATTTCACTTCAGGTTCGAGGATAAGATTTTAAGGTGAGGCTTCAGGCAAAGGTCGGTGAAATCGGTGATTGGAGCCTATAAAGTTTTGCCACTTAAATCTTCGTAGCGCTTAACGCACCATAACACTGCGATAGCGGTGTGTTCTGTATACATTTTGGTTTATGGTTTATAATGGTTTGTGAGAGTTCAACGTCCGAAAGCTACTCAAGCTATGTGGGACGTGGTAGTGAAGCGCACCGAAAATTTCGGCCACCTGGGGTTCTTCGACTTGCACTTTCACCGCACACTGCACGGGCCTCTGGAAGGAAGTTGATGAAGACGATGACATGCAATGCTCCACACGAGTGTGCGGCAGTTAAACTGAAGGGATCGCAGGATGTGGCGATAGCATAGTGCTCTTGTGCGGTGGCCAGCGAAGGTGACCTCTTCGAGCCACCGCGGGTTCGAAACGCAGGGGTGCAGTTGCTGCAATATTATTTTGTTTCTGCAGGGGGACCCGGATTCAGGCGGACAGACATCCGGGTGTTTCCAGGTTAGAAGCCTTAGTGCTAGCGCACTAAAAAAAGCGAAAAATTTAATTCACCCTTTCCAGGTTTCTAGCTATGGAGCAGGCGGGAATGGAATAGACATGATAGCGCAGTTGCGAAAATATACACCACATTCACCAAACTCTGCTCATTTTTCCCGACGCAGCACTGTTCTAACCAGCCAGTCCTTAAGCGTTTTTATCATTTAATAAATTTCCCAGCTCGAACCTTCGTCCTAGTTACCAAATTAGTTTGTCAAAAATTTCCGGAAATAACAAAATAAAACAACAAGCACGAAGTTCAAGTATATCTCACATATTTATGCGCTAGAAAGAAAAGCTATAGAATACATCTGAATGCGCGGAAAGGCCAGCATAATAACAATGAAAAAGAACAATTAAAATATCATAAACTCTTCCCATGTTGCTTTGCGCCCCTCGATGACCTCGTCAAAACATCCGTACGACATGTCCTTTTCTTCTGCACGTCGGGATAGGGCGTGCTTTCAAGGCTGTGCTGCAGAAGAATCGCAGCCTACAATTTGACGCTGTGGTACGGGCACCGCGACGAGTGTAGGGTATGCAGCAATGTCCAAAAGTTGCGCATCACCACAATCGCCGAGAGCTGGGCGAATGCCCTGTCAGCGATCAGTGACCCTTGCAACGCAGGAGGGTGCTGAGGTAGGCCTGCAGTACATGCCATCGGTCAGGTAAGTGTCGGACACACTCTGCGTGGCCGGGGAGGGCGTAGTGTCCCAGGCATGGCCTGCGAGCATGTTCCGCAGACAGTTTAGAAGCAACACTACAACTTTGCATATTCTGTTGCACAACAAATTAAATTAAAACGTGCTCAATAACATTGAACACGTTATTCTTTTGTTTCCACTCTTTGTCACATCGCTGTGGATACTAAAGTCCACTTTGGCGCAATTATTCTGGTTGGGAACATAAATCAATCTACCCTAAAGGAGAAAACAATGGGATCTTTAGTCCGCCAGACGACAGGGGTTTTACTAAACAGAGTAGGCTCGTAGGCTTAAAGCTTAAAATATATTCTTGGACGTTAGGATCACGCAGATCCAGCATGATTTTGTTCACTTTAAGATGTTTTGTACACTCCACGAGGATTTTCTATACTTTACGGTTTCGCATGTCTATTGGCTGCACGAGCAACAAAACGAAATGTCCAAAGCACACAGTCGACGTATTGGTAATTTAAATATATGTCATTTATCTAAGGCCAGCTGTTTGTTGATGTTCACCTCTGAAGAAGGAAAATTCTCCTGATAGCAGAGAAGCTATGCAGACATCACACTGTGATCCGCTTCAAGGCTGCAGTTACCGTGTTCAGATCCTCCGCTACAGGCCTAGTGTTCGTTAGAGATGCTACTGTCTCTCCGCACTCCGAACTGTGCATCCTCAAAACGACGAGAGCCTTCTGGAATATTCCTGTGACCGGCACTCAGGTTCTCACTAAGGATGGCGCTGCTGTGTTTCGCAAGCGGACAGTTCCAGGAGAGCAGTTTCCGAAGTTTATTGGACGAAATTTGCCGAATGCGTTGTCCGTGGGAGTTTTCTGAAAAGTTCTTTTAACTAGGACTATTTTGAGAGAAATTTCGCTCACGGAGTATTTCACTGTAATGGCTGCTATTTGCCACTACTCACCAATACACAAACTTTGGACGTTAAGGTAAAGGGTTGAAATTTAACACAAGGCAGAAACGTACAGCCCCCTTACAAGAATGTAAAACTGGGCAACGTCAAAGGGAAAGAGCAGAACAGATTGTATTAAAAAAGAAATGTGAGATAGTGGTATTCTAGCTCAAAATAACAAAGACATTGGTATTTACGGGGCATCCATTGGGAAGAACAGATACTCACGGTTGTCGAACACAGGGTACGGCAGGGTCAGCACTGAGACAGGGGGCTCAAGAGAATAGGAAACTTACAGCTAGAAAGCCAGGACTCACTGGACACCTCTAGGAGCGCCCTCATGTGGACTGATCGTGACGATTCTACTACGCCTCCTTTTTAAATTAAAGAATGCTCTGGAGCCCTCTACGGCTGCACTCCAGAGAGCGCCCGCAGTAGCAGCCGGCTTGGATGAGATTATTACTTAGGGCGTACAAATGCGGAATTTAGTTCAATCGGAGAGAATATGTGTGGTAAGCTCCGAACATTTAATAATGAAAGATACGATGCTAGTATTCAACTGATGAATGAACATTAAAGCTGTGTGCAAAGGTTGAACAAGTAGGATCACCGCTTCAAACAGCGTTGAAACAATTCAGTGGAAAAACTTCCATTATTCACATACCCAACAATTCCGGACATAAAGAATGTTGAGCGCGAAACCTTTTACGAACGCCATTTTTGCTTAATTATTGATGCAAGAGTTCATTATAACAATCAATATATCCACAGATCACCAGATGGAAGTATCGGTTTTTTTGTCTATTAACGTTCTTGCTATCGTCAAAAGCGTTCCCCATTGGTTTTCTATGGCACTGTTCGATGCTATGGATGGAAACACTTTAATTAAAAAGAAAAATTTTCCCACATATCGGAATAGTGGTTCATTGCCTTTAATAGTTCTATAAGAGTATCTTAAATTTTTTCTAATTTTCAAAATTTCCCTCCGAGAGTGTTGGACATCAGCGAGTATGCAGCAGCTGATGCTGACGTTACCTTTCGTTATCATGCCAAGTTCGCGTGTTACTAACGAACAAAATGGTCGTGGAGCAATCCTCAGAGTCAAGGGTTATGGCCGGTTTCACTTCATTTCCCGTGATGGCACGCATGAACAGCAAAAGTAGAAGCGACTGTGGGGAGTTCCACCACAAATTCCAGGCTTCGCTCACTTTCGCGCCATGCCTGGCATGAGCGGCGAAATTAAGAGAACCAGTGCAGAGTTCCATGACAGTTGAGAAGAAAAGCCTCTCCTGTAAGCATCGTAAAACAGGGGGCTCTTCGTTCCAGCACTCTTCATGCACTGCGCTGTCGACGATCGACGGCACCCCAGAAAAATATCCCGAACACTTTATTTCGTTTTCGGGTCGCACATCCATTGTTTGGTTTTCCTCCATCGTTAACCACTTACCGCTAGTTAGTCAGTCGTCTCTTAATGAAAAATAGGAAGTATTGCAAATTGGACGCATAGTTACTGCACACGATTCAACAGGAAAACGGCGCAAAATACGTAGACAAAAGAGACAAACACAACAGGACCAGCGCTGGCGCTGGTCCTGTTGTCTTTGTCTTTTTTGTCCACGTCTTTTGCGCCGTTTTCCTGTTGAATCATGAACCAACTAGCCCAAACTAGAGTTCTTACTGTACACACTCCAAAACTAAATAAAAGCTACCACTTGGCACACAGGATGGTGCACAGAGCCCCGTTGTTACGGTGTTGACATCGGTGAAGGTCTCGAAAGCAGTTACGCGTACAAGAATGTTAAGGCTCGTGAAAACACTTCCTGTTATTCAATCTATTTGGAAAATTCGCGTGCTTCTAGATAATAGAAATACACTGGTGGCTAAGATCACATATTGATTATGCTGACAAGAAACGTAAAATATTCGTATAATGCAATAAATAGAAACAGTAGCGCTGGTCAGGGAAGCAAAAATTGGTAAATTGGTTTTTGAGGAAAGGAAATGGAGCAGTATCTGTCTCACATATCTCGGCGGACACCTGAACCGCGCGGTAAGGGAAGGGAAGAAGGTAGGAGTGGAAGAAGAAGAAAGAGAGAAAGAGGTGCCGTAGCGGAGGTCTCCGGAATAATTTCGACCACCTGGGGATCTTTAACGTGCACTGACATCGCACAGCACACGGGCGCCTCTTGCGTTTCGCCTCCATCGAAACGCGGCCGCCGCGATCGGGTTCGAACCCGGGTACTCCAGCTCGATAGACGAACGCCTTACCACTGAGCCTCTCTCTTTTATGACTTACGGCCGCAACGTCGCCACCGCTTAGCCTGTAGCGAGTACCCTGCACAACAGTATAAAATGCGCCTCTTGTTCCTTGAAGCGCCTCGCTCTGCACCTAATACATTTAGATAAAGAGTGCGAAGAATGTTCCCAAGACCCGAATGAGTGCTAGAGCACTGCCTCATGCCGCTTGTTTGCTTTCCTTGCTCCGGGAAAATGACCACGGGGAAAGAGCTGTCATTACGTTGACTCTTCGTCTTCATGGGCGCCGAGGAATTTTGGTTCACATGCTCACACATGCACGTCGCTCGCATTTCCTCACATACTCCTCCTGCGTCTGACTACAGTTCACCTTCGCTAAGACGAGCCAAATGGCAGCTGTAACACTGACCTCGACCTGCACGCACAGTCCTGTGCTTGGCGGGACCTCAGCACTCAAAGGGCCCAGGATCCCTTCGCAGAGCAGATGTGCCCAACTGTTTCCGCCTGCAATAAAGGAATATCAGTCATTTCTGCCCAGAGCCCGCGGGAACAGCAACTTTGATGTCGCTTTGAATTGTTGTCATTACAGAGACAAGTGGAACTGAGACTTTCTGCGGGGCAAATCTGCTGGAGATGCACGCCGAACCAAAAGCTCTCGGGCTCTCCAGCACGCCATTAAAAATGATATTATGGTTGGTTTTTATACAGTGACAAAAGAGGAGTTCGCAGTAGGAATAAAGTTGTCTATTCGTTATTAATGGGCGAGCATTACTTGGCTCGGTTGGCGAAAACCCCGCCATAGGCATAAAGCCGTGGCAGGCACGCATGGCAAAAGAGCGTGGTGGAGACGCGCACGCGAGTGACGTGTTCACCTTAAATGCGACACCCCCCCTCCGACAAGAATAACCGATTACTCGATGAACGGAAACAGGTCTGGGGCGCCCCTCCTCCTACCTGGGCACGCTATACAATACCCCCTCGCTCGATTAACAAGGCAGACCAGGCTCAAGATGGGAGCGTCTGGTCCCCACTGCCCCATGCACTGGGCGAGGTGCCACCACTGTCGAACCTGACTTTATGTGGTATAAGTAAACAATGGAGTTGCGTCTCCGCGAGATACGCTACAAACTACGATGCACCCCTGTCGTATTCACGTAAACGCGGATACAGGTTACACACAAGAGAAAGCCCCCGACGCCGCCGTCAGTTGCCTTCAGCTTTCGGAGAGTGCGGCTGCGGGGCTGTGGAGTCTTCATCTTCCAAGTTGTATTGCTCGCGTCTAAGTCATCTGGCTTGACAGCAAAGCGTCGCCAAGGCGGAAGTTCACTGCCAATGAAGTACGTGACTATCGCAACAAAGCGAAGGTGCAAGCGGGCTGCTGCAGCAAAATAACGTTCACCCCTCAAGTCCACGGCAAGTCAGCAACACACTCAGCGACAAGCAGTGCTCTCAGATTTAGACATCGTAAAAATTGCATAAATGTTCTATAATTTTTGTTTCAAATCATGTTTCTTTTGAAGTTTTATTGAAACCTTTAGTGATGCTGTTCATCTGGTATGAAAAAAGGTGAAACTTTCGTTACAGAAACAATGACAATTATGTTTCACTTTATTCATCGCACAGTCAACCAGTTTTATTCTTGAAGAAATAAAGCCTAGTTCCTGTACAGATATGGAGTTTTTTTGCTTTATATGTTCATGTCGAACAAAGTTTTATTTTTTGCTAGATGCCTAGAAGATCTGAAAGTTAATTCGCTTGAGTCCTCCTCTTGCCTGTCAATACATAACTGCTTTCGCTGATTCCCTGGGCGATTCAACACAATAGCGGTGAAGAAGTGGCGTACTGATGGGGTCCAGAAAAAATATCTGTGGCGTGAATGGATGCTTCAATATCATAAGCATGATATTCTGTGCATGTCTGACCTCCTTCGGCTTCCACTTCATATCGGCAACATAAGCCGGTTGAATGCAGTTCGCAGGCACAAACTACGATCCTTACCAAAGTCTCCAGGCTGCGCGGTTTCCTTCTCCCTCGTAATAGGGAAGTTCTTACGACTTCCCTTAAACTCAACAGCTCTTGAATGGTAAGGATGCGGGTGCTACATATCTTACAGAGATTTAGCATTAGAGAAGTAGCATGAAGGATCCATTTACGGCAAAGAAACAAACCATGCAGCCTGGTAATTTTTGTCAAAGACAGTGCGTAGTTGGTACCTCATACCTCCTTCGTGGTGGCGGCGGTGGTGAGTCGTGAGCAGGCACATAGGAGCACGGCGAGGAGAGCGTCGTCGCAATACTGGCAGCTGCGGGCAGCGCTGGATGAGATCAACATGTGCAGCGTGATCCTGTGCCCACCGACCACCCTGAAGCCGCGTCGCCGAACCACACGGTGGCAGTGGCTGGAGTACTGGGAGGCCAGGTGCTGCCGCCACTTGATTAGGTTGAGATGGAGGGTGGTGTTGCCGTGGTACCGCATGGAGACGCCGAGCCTGACCTTGAGGACAAGGCATTAGCTTTGTCAGCGCTCGGGCGCCGAAGACGGTTGCCTCAGAACCCGGAAAATAGCGCGCTATAGTTACGTTGGTTTAAGTGACAACTTAGCGATTGGGGTAGTGTGCACCAACCGCAGATTATAAAAGGTGGAAACACCGCACCCATGGGGAGGTGTCAGAGCCGGGTTTCGAAGAAATAAGCACAGGCTGTAACAACCAATTCATTCTCTCTGACCGCAAAGTGGCGGGGTCTGTATGCTTAATATATGATCTGTGCAGAAACAAAGTGCGTCTTTCTAATGCACTGGTGATGCCAGCAACACTCACCGCAACCCTGACGCCTAGAGCGCTGTTTTTATTGCGAAACAATACTACGCCAGGTTTCAGCTCGTCGCGTAGCTCACGGTCGGTAGTAGCCACGTTTGACCTTGAACAGCGTTACTTCAGCCGCGCTCCGCCAGATGGCAGCGCCATCGGCGCGACGCGCTGACGGCGCTGCAGTGGAAGGTGGCAAAAAGCAAATCTGCAGTGGAAGTTAGCAAAAAGCGATTGCAGGATTGGTGGCTGAAAAGCAGAGATGTGATATCAGGTTAGAAGTGCAGGAAACCGTAGGTAAAGAAGATGGCGTATCTTAATGAGAATTGACAACACAGTGGAACAAAAATAAAGAAATAAAGCTGAGCATGGTGGCAATTGCGCCACTTCGTTTCAAAGGGGGCGCTCTTATCCATCCATCCATCCATACATCCATCCATCGCGCGGCAGCGGCGCCGAGCAGTTTTCTCTGTTAAAAAAAATGTGCCGAGCTTGGGAATCGAACCATGGCCTCCGGCATTTGAAGCGCAGACGCTACCACACCGCCACGAAGGCTCACGGTTTGTGCATGAATAAAGGCTCGTCTAGTGAATGCATAGGTCTCAGAAATAGAACGAAAGTATTAAAAAATAAAATAAGAAAGAACAAGTAAAAAAAGAAAACAAAAGAAAAGAAACAAAAATACAAAATACAATCAAAATAAAGTAAAAATGAAACAAAACCAGCGCACCAGGAAACGCTTTCGCCTTGCATCGATGGCATTCGAATGATATCAGTTAAGCAATTAGCCTAATTTCTAGTCAGACCACATATATAAAAACACCGAGTAGGAAATTGGTCGAGTTGCGGAATCGAACCAGGGTCTCCGGAGTGCGAGACGAGCACGCTAACCACTGCTCCACGCCAGCTCTTTTTTTTTTCTTTATTGCCTGGGCTTTGGCTCATGACATTGCACAACAAAAATACACATAACGCTATATACATACGACACTGTCGTGGTCAGCCAGCACGAGACTGGCTTCGTCAGCTTAAAATTCCCGCAACATACACAACGGCTCTAGTCTTGAGAGCCACTCCGGAGGCTCTGCAGCTGCTTTTTGGATTGCAAGAAACCAGTCCATGCTTTCCCGAAAATAAATTCGGGCCGGTCGTGCGTCTTTGTCACAATGGTAGCCTGCCATTCTGGAGCGCCATATACAGTGGAGGCCCAAGAGCATTATGAGATCAAAAGGTGCCCCATCCTCATTATCAGTGCTTAAATAGCGAATTCCGTGCGCGTCAAGTGGTAGCTCTTTCTTTATGGTCCTTTGTAACACGTCCCAAAAATAAACCCCTTCCCAGCAGTGCAAAAAAACATGGTCTATTGTTTCAGGCTGTTTACAAATTAAGCAGTTCGATCCCCACGGTAAAAAGAAATCCTTTCCCTCTAGAAACTTTTTAACTGGTAACGTCCCGGTGTGTAACTTAAAAAAGAAAGTCTTTACTCCTGGCGGCACCTGCATTTTCTTCACCCTTTTTAAAGCATCCCCTCCCGGGCCTCCACTGTACAAGGCCCTGTACATGGGCTCTGGGAAAACAATATCACAAAGATCATTGTACAACTTTTTCCTTTTGCTTTTCCACAAATAATCGGTCTAAAAACGTGCCGAAAGAAACCGAACGCTTGCTACAATCTCTTTGTAGTAACCAAAAGTTCCACCAGAGAGCTCTTCTGTGGATACCACAAACTCCGGCAGCAATCGCCGCAGCTTCACTTGGCACACGGTGCGCAAGAACGGGTCTGTGACGTCGCGAAAAAACAAAAAACGGTTCACCAGCTGCCTTAAAAAGAGGTGCCCTAGCCCTAGCCCCCCGTCTTTTACCCGCCGGAACAGGTTCGTTCTGCTACAACGTTCCCATTCGGACGCCCATATGAAAACTGCAAAAATCCTGTGTAGCTTCTGAACGTTCACACGCGAGCAATGGAAAACCTGCATCACATACCAGAGTTTGCTAATAAAAAAAAGATTGCAGACTGTAGCTCTGGCGAAAATTGAAAGGTTGGTGCCTTTCCATTTCCCAGCTCGGTCACGTGCGTCTTTAGTTTGCTCTTTCCAATAGTCCTCGCTATCGCGATAAGCATCGAGCGGAACGCCCAAATACTTGCCGGGGTCGTCGCCCACGGTACGTTGGCGAAATGGTCCGGGTGGGATGGCCACCATCCATGCCAGAGCCCAAGGCACTTGGACCAGTTAACCCCGCTACCTGTGACTTCGCTGAACGCGAGCTCCACGCCAGCTCGACCGTTTGTTGGAATGAACATCGTATTCACTAGACGCGCCCTTGGAATGAACAAAGGCGCGTCTAGTGAATACGAAGACACCGCGTATTCACTAGACGCGCCTTTGTTCATTCCAACAAGTGCTCCACGCCAGCTCGACCGTTTGTTGGAATGAACAAAGGCGCGTCTAGTGAATACGCGGTGTCTTCGTTCACTCTCATCATCCTCCCTTCCCGTTACGGCGTGGTTCAGGTGTCCACCGAGATATGCGACACATATACATTTCCTTTTCTCAAAAACGAATTTACCGACGAGCAAGGCGTACAGCCGAACGGGCGATCGCGTTCTGTGGACTCCCTGGCAGGGTGGCGGAATGGTGACGTGACAAAATATGGCGGCGCCCATACTACCGCGCTGTTAAGCGTCTATAAATGCGCGCTTGCCTTGGCGTTAATGATATGCAGCGCTCTAAGGAGAAGTGACAGCGACAGGAACAAGAGAGAAAGCGACAACGTGCACAAGAGACGCCAGAACAGCGTGAATAGCGTCTTGCAAAGCGTCGGGCTAAGGATGCAGCTCGGCGACAGCGTTCTACCTCGAAGAGTGGTTTCACGTCATCGGTCACCGATTGATCTCAACACCTGACTGCTTAGGAACGCCGCAATGCTACCAGGCGAAGGCAAAGCGCCGAAGAATCGTCAGAAGAACGCGCACACCATTGGTTTGGTTTGGTTTGGTTTGGTTTGGTTTGGTTTATTGGTGTTTAACGTCCTGAAGCAGCTCAGGCTATGAGGGACGCCGCAGTGAAGGGCTCCGGAAATTTCGACCACCTGGGGTTCTTTAACGAGCACTGGCGTCGCACAGCAATCGGGCCTCTAGAATTTCGCCTTCATCGAAATTCGGCCGCCGCGGCAGGGACCAAACCCACGACTTTCGGGTCAGCAGCCGAGCGTCGTAACCACTGAGCCACCGCAGCGGGGCGCGCACACCATTGCTTACGCAATTTACCGGGTTTAACCAGAGCTAAACCACTGCCATCTTTTTTTTTTTCAATGATGAATGAGCAACAGTAGCCAAAGCAACATTTCAGTCCATGATATTAAATGAACAGTTTGGTGCACAAACTATCTCTGCTAAAAAAATCGAAATGGAATACGACTTACGGCTTAACCGCGTGGCTTCTGCTCCTCAGCGCAGAATTCCGTTTGATGTTGTATATCTTGGTTAAAAGCCAATGATTGCCTATCGGTTGCTCAAAAGGTTATTTGGGGTATGAAATAAACAGTAAAATGTAAACACTCTGTGATGTATTGTAACGTAGCTGCTGGTTTCACGTATATATTCTCAGCAGACGTCCATGAAGTTTTTTCTCATTAAGCTGTTTAATTTCATGAACAATTCTTCAGGAGGTGCTTCTGAACGGGGGCTCGGAATGCCTTGCGAAATTGTTGCTTGACAATTCCTGCGTTGCGTGCAATCTAAAGATAATCCGTGCGTCGTCCAGGCGGTGAAATAATACAGCATATGCGCTGCGGCATTCCATCGAGACCCCTGGCTCCATCGATGCATCCGCATTGGGTCTTAAGAGTCGTACAGCAGTTTCTAGCAGCAAGAATTCTCTCTCCACTCTTCACGATTCAATACCCTCTGTTACGGTGACTGAAAAAGTAGTCCTTGCCGAAGGCGTCGCCATTCCCGCGCAACGCCATATAGAGAGGTAGAAACACGGATAAAGCTCCGGACTTGAGGCTCGAAATAATTTTTACTCGGTATCTCACGCCCCCTTCAGGCGATTGACTGCCTCACCTGCGGTACTGAAAGCTGCCCTAATACCTGTTTTCTTGTTCGAAAAAAAAAGTGAGCACATTCATTCTTGCTGCGTGAAAAAAAAGGAAGGCTGCACAGCGGCATATCCCTCGCCGATGATCACGTGCACTGGACACGCTGTGCCTGAGTTAGCTATGCATCATAAACGCCGTTTAGAAATGCATGGCACGAAAGGTAAAGTCTAGGGCTCGTTCACAGCATTGCTCTTCTGTCCTACGTAAGAATGGTAACCGTACTGACATCATTGCAGCACCAGTCGACCACGGATGAAATTACATCTAGACAGCGAATAGTCACTGACCTGCACTTGAGCCGGAGAAGAGGGCGACCGGGCGTCCACGAGAGGGCCTCGTTCACGCTGGGCTTCACGCATCCACAGTGGTCGCCGGTGTGGGATGACAGCACTCGGTTAAGCACAGGGGAACAAGAAGCGCTTCCAAGCTGCAGGCAAGGCAGTACGAGCCGGCAAGGAACACGGCACAGGGTAATATCGACGAATTGAGAATCTCGACTCTTCGCGCCACTTGCAGGGTATGGAAGCGATGCTCTGCACTTTTAAGATGCTAGAACACGTTCGTTGGCTGTAAACTCAACTCCTTAGCGCAAGACCCGTGCAAGGGCAAGTTACGTCGGGGGTGCAATAAGATCTAGGGATCGTGTGCCATTTCCCGTTCCAGCGGTCGTACTTTGGTGCAACCTATTGGCAAAAACTCGTGTACCGAGACTGTTACACGCGTGAAGTGAGAGTTAGAGCATAGAACTTACCGCTCAGCCCCTAAAAGCAGAAGCTAAGCTTTGGAGCGATAAAAGTATAAATTACGGAATTTAACTCAGGGTTATTTAGGTCAGAGCGCGTAAACAGCTACTCAGCTTGCTACGCTACGGAGTAATGTGTCTGGGGCACGAAGAAAATCCAAAAATGAAAGGTTTTTCGCTTACTTTATCACAGTCGAAATGATGCCACGCAAGGACACGTCAGAGCAGCCGCCATGTTGCACGCGTAGAAGGCGCGAGGACGGCCGCACTCGCAGATTCGATCCGCGTGCTTCTACCGCATTCGGAAACGGAAGAAAAGAAGAACAAGAAACAAATGAATCAAGTGCTGATAGAAATAATTATTGCAGTGACTGGCTCACGAAAACTACTGATAATAGCTGGCTGCGCATGGGAAGTATTGGCTATTGTTGCCATATTTGGTATAACGAAATGAGCCCGTCCTCTGGTAGCCAAGTTTTTCCGTGAAGTCAGTTCGGTAGCGGCTACATAAGCAGTACAGTTTTACATTTTACGGCTGCAATGAAGTGCCTCCCAGAGGCGTCAAACAAAAGTGACTTTATCGTGCGCGTGCGGTGCCAACGTTATCTTAAATTCCTTTTAAGTAAACGAACAAGGTGTGAAATAATAACGTGGCTGAGAAAAAGAAACCTTTTTACAACCAATGCTTGCGATCCTCAATAAGCGTTTATTTCGCAGGAAAATTCATCCAAAAATCTGAGATTGATTTAGTTACCGTGACTTTACTGTACGGCCTAATTTTGAAACCGGTATTTTACTATATCTGTTAAAGGGTTGTGAAAAGAAAATGAAGCTGCCCGGTTTTAATTTTTACTGCTTTCATAAACACTAGACATGCTGATTCCGAAATACTTCGGTTCAATATTGAGTCTGCATTTAATAAAGTCCGTTCCAAATCACTGCCTTTTTGGGCTCATGAAACAACCATGCGACGCCGTCGGCCGGCACTTGCATTACTCGACTACGTCATCTTAAGATATTGAGAAACGTACAGTTATTTTTTAACTTTCGTTTGCCATAAAATAATAGCTTTATGAAAAATTAAGAAAGTAAAACAAAGTTTTCCAATTATTTGCGCACGTAACTCTACTCCGTTAAGCTGCAGCACGTGGTTATAGATCGATCATGGACCTGGGACCGGTTTCGGTTTCGGTTCTGCTTCCCCATCCCGCGTGGATCCAGTATCAGTGGCTCTATATAGCCTTGCTGTCGTGAACCTATCTAGGTGGTGTTTCTTGAAAGCGGTCGTTTGAATCAGAGAATTGAGCTGAGCAAGTTCAGCCCATCTCGACGACTCTCTGTTTACGAGAACTCGTTACGAACGAGTCAGCTATCGTGGCGCGCATCGGCTCCGCGCTTCTCTTCTTCGCTGCAGAAAAACGCTTTCCGAAGTCCTTCGCAGGTTACTTCCGAAGCGCTGTCCACTGCGGCATCGATGTGAAACAGGCCTAACAACGACCAGGGCAGCCAGGCAGGCAGCAGTGCAGTTCGTCGCCCGGCGCGCCCGCGTCCAGCGCCGTTGTCGAAAGCGCGCTACACAGGCAGACATGCTTTGTCGCCGCCTTTGTGGTTGCCGAAAGCTGATTAGTTTTTTGCGGCGAGAGTTTTTCTTTGGTGTCGTATGCAGTTCTTGTTCACTGCTTCACTAGCTACACGAAGCTACAGAAAAAAGAAGCACTGAAATCCCCTGAGCCTATCAGGTGTGCTGGCCATGGGCCGAAGGACCATCTGCGAGAAGTGGACTCGTGAAATCTCGTAAATATATACGACCTTCACCAGATTGAGCCCTTTTTCCCGAATTAAAGCTGTTCTTTCGAGTCCATTATAAATACTATATAACCTGTTTCCATCCCCATACCTTCGTCCTAGTTACCGATTAGTTGTGCGAAAAACAATGTAAATAACAAAATATAGTACTGTTCTAAAACAATACACAGAACGTTCCGGAATAGTATTCTTATTGATATGCTACAAATAAAAGCTGCAGCATAAATTTTCATCCGCGAAAGCGGGAACACAGTAACTAAAAACTGCGGCTGTACAAATTGTCGAAAATAGTCCCGAACTGATGTTTGCCCCTCGACGACCTCGTCAAAATCGCCCTCCAAGAAGTGCTTCTCTTGCGCACACCGGGATAGGCCGAGCTCTCGTCGGTCACATGGCGAAGCACCGCAGCCTACTGTTCAAGCTGTGGTTTGGACACAGTGCCGACTCCAGTATATGCTGCATGGTCTAAAGACAGCGCATACACCCAGTTGCCGGCAGCGAATGACGCATCAGAAATCAGTGGCCCTGCCAGCGCTGGAGGGCGCCCAGGACGGCCCCCCATAGACGCCCTCGGTTAGGCAGGCGTTGGACGCGCTAGGCGTGACCGGGGAGGGCGTAGTGTCCCGGGCACGACCTGCGAGCGTGTTCCGTAACGAATATTGAAGCGGCACCACAGTCTTGCGTATTCTGTTGCGGAGCAAATTAAATTAAAACTTTCACATTATCAGCGGGCACATATTTCCTTTCTTGCCAGCCTGCGTACGAGGGTGGCCAATACCTAAAGGGGTCGTGAAATTTATATCGAAAATTTTGAGCGACATGTGTATTTGGAATTCTGACCCTTCATTCTATAGTACACGTTAGTTCGCTTTATCGTCCGTGTTGACTGATTAGCGAAAAAAAGAACAATATCGGTTTCCCAATGCGCGTCCTCCTCAGCTGTACAGCAGTTGTCATCTTGAGCAGCCAATCAGTGACTTCTTTACTCAGCAAAATATGGCGGCTTAGCGAGGCCTGTTGAGCCATAGTTGACCGAGGTCAAAGCACCGTATGGACTTGAATGTGGCGTGAAAATAACGCCACGCACAAAAGCCATCGTAACTCCAAAGCAAGGAATTCAAAAATGGCCGATCTTTCCTAGCAACAGCGTCGCCAGCTAGAACGGAGTCGGCTGTTGTGCTTTGAGCCGTACGGCGACGCTTGTGCGAAAGCTTCTCCAGCGTGCCGCACCGGTCGCCGCTTCAGAACTACCTCCCCACTGCAAGCACAATGGCGGGCCAGCGGCAGCTCCGAGGTGATTATGGAAAGAAATTTGCTTGTATCCTCTATACATCCTAAATCAAGTCGGCATTGGTAAAAGGCCCTCAAAAATGATACCTTTTTCACGTTCCTCTTTCCCAGGGTTTATTATTTGCGTCAAACAATCGTTAGCTCATTTTTTATGACGCCGGCGGACGGGATCCAGACTGGACGGCCCGCCTGCAGGCTCGATGTATTTCACGGTCGCAAAACGAAAAACAAAACTGCCATGGTATACGAAATTTAGGCTGCCTGCTATATTCCAGCAAAGGCAGCAGCCGAGCTTTCAGCAACGATGCCGCCTGCGGGCGCACCGGGCGACTAACTGCGAGGCTCCGTGGCTGCCCTGGTCGCCGCTAAGCCTAGCTGGTTTCGCATCGAGACAGCAGCTTAGGGAGCTTCGATACTGGTCAGTGCTGTAATAAAGGTACTGTACGATAGCACTGCTAGCCTCACTTCATTACAACGGCCATAATCCTGGCACAGCCTAGCTTTCAGTTTCGGTACAAGCTGTAGAAGGCGACAATGGCGGAAATAGGAAATTCAGCTTTTGTCATCCGATTAAGTTTATTATTGATGCTCTCATAAATCAGTTGTGCGCAACACAGCCAAAAGCACTGCAAGCAGTACGTTGCGATGACAGGTTCACAGTTTTGGAATGTGCCGATCAAAACGGCAACAATAATGTTTCTGGTCGTGGCAAGTACATCCAGCATGCGTGATCTGGTGTTAAATTCAACTTAATATCTAAAAACGATAGCTTGACATGGTCTGGTAATTCCTGACTAAAAAGTTAGTTCCTTCCCGTGTCGTCTAAAAACAGATAAAACCACTTTCACTGTTACAGCCTACATCACATGATATTGATCTTCAAGAAAAAAATCAAATGAATCGTCTACATATCTAAGATTATTAGGAGTTATCTCGTCGCCGAAAACGCGCGCCAGATCACGGACAATGCTGACCAAGAAGGTATCAGCCAGTACAAGCGACACAAACCAACACAAATGTTTTTTACGCTGAACTAACATAACCTGGGATAAGTTTATCCTGGTTGTTAAAAGACACTGAAGGCGTGCGAAGATAATATTGAATATTACGTTGTGATAAAACTCATTATGATGTTCTACACCCTTCTCACCCTTGCTGGTGTGTGTGCTGTATCCTATGTTAATAATGAGTAGTAATCTCCGACTGTCGAGTAATAAGCGATACAATGTTACTGTTGGAGAACCGACAAGCCCGCAAGCTATAGGCATGGGTTTGATCGGTGTGATCGTCGATTCAAATGGTGTTGGAATAATTTAGTGCAAAACATTCCATTAGTTCAGCGAAAAGAGGGCAGTTGATGCTTAACTAAATTAGGTTAGCATGCAACGTTACATATTGCTCGTGAGAGCAACGGTGGCATGCAGAGCCGCTCTCCGAGCCCCCACTTATTCCCGGCTTCACTTATTTTCGCGCGCTGCCTGGCATGAAGAGCAAAACTGGAACCAATGCGAACTTCCATAACAGTTGGCGAGGAGATTCGCTGTCATAAGTTCCACATGACAAGGGCATCTTCGGAAAATCGCATTCCATACATTGCGCCTTTGATGACGGTACCCCAGAATAGTTTCCCAGGCACTTAAATTCCGTTCTCGGGCCATCGAGGCACCCTACTACCTCGCTCTTTTACGACGTATGGCAGTCACGTGACGCCGCTTAGCTTCTGCGCCTGCTGTTCCTGGAACTTTCCCCAGCCCCCTTTTGATGACCTTTGATGGAACGTAGATACACCGTCTGCTGGGCAGGAATGACAGGTAGCGACACAATCGCGTGCGGCACGTTTATACTGCTTGCTCCAAGAGGATGACCCTGGCTAAAGAGCTGCCGTTAACAGTTTGTCAACTTTGGCACCGACGGTTCTGTGCCGTCTATGACCCCACACGCACATCCTTCGCATACCTTCACGTGCTCCTCCTGCATATGACCACCTACCATCTTCGCTAAGACAACCAAATGCCGACGGTTCCGCTCACCTGAGCTGCGCGCTCAGGGCTCTGCATGGCGGGATCTATACACTCGTAGGCGTCAAGGAACTGGTCGCAAGCAATGCATCGCAGAATCCAGCGCTACTGTCCGTCCGTGCTGTCCTCCGACACATCGCGAGTGTCCAGGAGCTTTTCGCACTGGAGATGTCCCCAGCGGACACCACCTGTAGTAAAGCCATATCACTCATTCCAGTCCAGAAACAGCGGAAAGAGAGGCTCCGATGTTTCTTTGTAAATTGCTTTTAATAAAAAGTTAGGACGAAATGAGACATTTCGCGGAGGAACTGCGGAGGAGATGCAAACCGGAACCGAAACGTCTCTGGCTATCCAGCACGCCATTGAAAATGCTACTATGGTTGGCCGGGGAATGAACGCTTTCGTAGCGTGAAGGACGGGGGGACGCTCTCACTAAGAATTAGGCTGCCTTTTCTTTATGTGTTTCAAATGTTGTTTCATTTGAAGTTTTCTTCAAACAATTCCCAACATGCTGGGCGAAAAAAATTTTGAAGTTGGAAGTTTGCAAGATAGTGTTATGGAAATATTGGAGTTAATCGTCCACTCTTCTTATATGCAGCAAAATCTGTCTTTTAAAGTATTTCCATCGATCGTATCGAACAGTTAATGCTGCTGTAAAAAACCAATGCGGAGCAATTTTGACGATAACAAAAATGTGAGTAGAAAAAAAAATGCGAGTCTGCCGTCGGGTGAGCAGCGGATATATTGATTGTTGCAGTGAAATTTTACATTATATGAAAAAATAGCGTTCATGAACGGTTTCTCGCTCAAAGACGCTTTTGTCTAGAATTGTTGGATGTGCTTAGCGACGTGACATACTTCCTTCAAAGAAAGACCAAACTCTCGTAACAGAAAGAGTGGTAATTATGCTTAAGTTTCATTACTGCTCCTGCAACCAATTATATGTCACAAGAAGCAAGCTGTCGTCCTTGAAGAGGCATAAGACTTTTCTTTGTACTTTGCAGCTTCATATCGCTCAAGTTAATGATACCGTTTGTTAGATGATTACCGCTTAAATTTCTTTAATTTAGCTCCCCTCAGTCCTTCTCTTACCTGTCAAAAGATAACTGCTTTCGTTGTTCCTCTCTGCGATGCAACACAATGGTGGTGAAGAAGGGAAGAACTAATACAGATCCGTAGAATATGTCATCTGTGTGGCGTAAATGGACGCCTCACTTTCTCGACTAGCCCGGTCTGGCAAGGCTCCTTTATTCGACGAAACAAAGCACTATGTGTTGCAAGCACCATCGTCCTGCCAGCGTCCTATTATTCTGCGCATGTCTGAACTGCTTCTGCTTACGCTTCTTTCGCCAGCATAATCAGGGTCAATGCAATTTTGCAGGAACAAGCTACCGTCTTTTCCAAAAGCGTCCAGCCTGCCTGCGTTTCTTCTCCTTAATTCGTATATGGTGGAGCACGTACAGCTTTCCCAAAAATCAAAAGTTCTTGAAAGGTGAAGAGAAGGGTGGTCCATAGCTTGCACTGATTTAGAGCCAGGGAGGTAGCCTAAATGCTCCATTGTACGACCGAGAAACAAACCGTATAGCGCGGTTAAAGACGGCACGTAGTGGGTACCTGCTTCGTGGTGTCTGCGGTGTTGGATCGTGAGCAGGCACATTGGCGTGCAGGAGAGCGTCGTCGCGATAGCTGCGTACAGCTCTGGATGCGACCGATATGGGCCACCCCAAAGCAGCGTCGCTGCCCCATCTGATGCCAGTGGCAGCTGCCACTCAGCTCGAAGGTGGACTTGCGGTAGTATGGCCTTGCATCCAAGGCATTCGCTTTGATGGTCCTCGACGCCGGAAACGGTTGCCTGAGAACCTGCAAAATAGCGTGCCATAATTATATTGACTGTAATGGTACCTAAGCGACTGAACGATTTCGCTGCAAACGCAGGTCATAAAGGTGGAAACACTGAAAGCCCGAGGAAGCGACAGTCTCTAGTTTCGTAGGAATAAGTACAGACAGTAACAACTAATTCATCCTCCATGACTGTGAGACCTCGGATCCTATGTGACTAATACATGGTCTATACAGAAACAAAGCGTATCATTCAAGGGCTATGGCGAAGCCAGCAACGCTGTACCCAACCATGTAGCGTAGCGCACTCTAATTCGAAATCATTTCTCGCCTCATGAGTGGCGTGTACAGGATGTGTCACCACGGGCTGCGGACAGGAAGTGTGGCCACAGCGCGTCCTCATGAACGGTCGATCATCCACTAAGAGTGCAATAATGATTAATAAAGACTTAATGGAAAGTGTAAATGACCAAAGTGCTAAATGAAATTATTAATTAAACAAAGCAAGTAATTTCGCTAATTACTGTGGGTAATTCACGAAATTGGAGAATTATTATAAATTCTACCAGAATGAAATAAATAATAAAATCTGTAATGAAATGTATCGTTAATTAATTATAACTAATATTAAATGAATTACTAATTAACTTATTAATCAATTACAGTGTGTTATTAAGTAATACCTATTTAAATAGCTAACCCCAATGATTGCTTAAAAAAAGAGAATGGTGGCGTCATATGCGTACTTTGTTCCACCATTAGGAAATGTATTAACAACGGGACCCATGTCTTTGGATGTGGTCAAACCGAAGTTAGAGCGTAAGGGTGTGCAGAAACGGTACCCAGGTAAAGATTTCGAAGATATAGTAACACAGGATGCAATGGAAATCGAAATGCTTTCGAATTTCCACACGCAAGGAGACTTCAGTGCCTCTTTAATGTTTTTCACCAACCATGGAATGGGTGCTCACAAGGAATGGGTGCTTCTCTGCAATGGCTGCAATTCGTCGATACCGTCGTGAGCAGCCTTCGTGGGCAGGCGGGTCTCGGTGTGGACCAGGAACACGCCGACACGGTACTGCAGTGAACTCTGCTTGCTGTCATGCGTCGGCAGATGAGGCCAGCGCCGTCTTGAGGCACACGCTCGACAAGTCGCCCAACTACCACCTCTGCGCGAACTGTGCGCCTGCGCACGGAGCAGAAGAAGAAATTGACGGCCGATTTGCGCAGTTAGGCCAACGGCGAATCAGGTCCGCTAGCAGGCACCTCTCTTTTCACTTCGGTTCCGGTGTTCGGCTCCATTGTTCACGGATGGAAGATGTTCGCATAGCGATAAGTGGTTAATGCCTGTATTGCGGAATTGGTCATTCTGCACTTTACATTCGTAGGTCCTTGGAAGTCGCGTACCACACCTCACGCAATGGCGCACCGCTTAACAGCTGCGCCACTGCGCCAGGAGTGAGTGGTATGAGGACTCACAAAAATCTATTAATGTAAAGTAGAGAAATAGCAGTTCCGCATATAGGGGCATTAACAAACTAACGCTGTTGCGTCATACCCTTAAAGCGGAGCTTAAGTGTCTCCCCCAATTGCCCGTCTGTAAAGAATCCTCCGAAATTTCGGGGAGCGGAAGATTACCCGCAGTGACTGTTGTTACCAGCTGCAACTGCACACGTGCCTTTACAGCGACCGCAGCTTTGGGAAGCGCGGGAACTCCTTTCTGGAGAATAAAATTGTGTAAAAAAATTTGTGTTGAGAATTTCGCTTTGAAAAGCATGTGTTTTCGAACTTACATTCCACACCATCGAACGTCTAGTAGCTGCTTTGATAATGAATCTTTTCTACGTCATTTCTTCCCACATTTCGTTCTGCGTTGCACTATAAATTGAGCATGCACCACTGCGGGCCTTCAACAGATGTTAGTAATATCCAGGAAGTGTACCGCCTTTGCCAAGAGTAACCATATGCCTTATGGTTTGGTCCTTACTCTTAAAGTGGAGCCGTTATGGCTTCCCTCAAGATTAAAATATCTTGAAAAGTGAGGACACGAGTTTTCCTCACCTTACACTGACTTAGAGCTCGGGAGGAGGGCATAAGTCCTCCACTACAGGGCTGAATTAAAAGCACACCGTACAGATCGGATGCTTTTCGGTCTTTCAGTGGTTGACTGGAGAGAAGGCGCTTTCAGGAATGCAGAAATGGGTGAAGAAAAGTTGGTCCCCACACCCTTACGAAACCTTTCCCGAATTCCCCACAAGTGCATTTAAGGGCATCACCAAGAGACGTGACTTGCGACTATTCGCGCTAAAAAGCCGTAATGAACGAGGGGCCTCGTGTGAATGGGGACCTGCATCTGCGCAATTCAGCAAGGTGTGATCGTATATTGTTTTGAAAAGATGCGGCAGTTTGAAATTAAAGTTTAAAGAGTGCGCCAGATTTCCTCACTCGGCTTCAATTCATGTTCTAGGGGCAGAAGAAAAAGTGACTGTTCTCTCCTGTGCGGCCGTCTTTAAGCCTACAGCAAGTCAGCCGCATAGCGGCCCTAGTTCCGTTCTGTGGGGTCAAAATAGAAGTCGCTAATCTGTTCTCTGATTTTAATAAATTTTTCTTGATACAAGTTACAATCAAAAAGGAACCTTGATAATTTTATATATGAAAAAATATAATCAGATACAAAAATAATATATTTTTTAGCATAGACCGCAAAACTTCCCACTCGGGTGGTTTAGTCTTACTCGAATGAGTGCATTCCGTAAGCACGAAATTCTTCTGGGTCACACTCCGCTCACATCTACGTAGCTGCTTTCACCTCACTGTCCATGCTGGACTTGGTCGCCGAAACTCCGCTTCTAATAGAGCTGTGCTGCTCGAAAGCCTGCGTAAGTAGAAAACAGGCGTCCCAACATTAGTGTGGCAACGCCGGTCTTCTGCATGAGAACTTTCAGTCAGCGATGAACATCAGACGAAATCGATTAATATCAGTTGCATTCCATCCTAATTTCGAATGACCACAAACTAATACCCTCTCGCACACAGTTCCAAAGAGTCGGCCGTTTTCTGCATGCTCGGCAAGCTGATAATCGTTCATACCATGCTGCTGGATTCAGACACTACCGCGTCCAGGGGCAGGGAAGCTTATATCCAGATTTGGGACCATGTACGATAAGATTAAGGATTTTAATCAGCATTTTGTGTTTTCTTGTTAAGTGAGCGATGTAAGCTGCGGCTGGGTTCCCGGTGGCAGCAATCGTCGGAGCTCTTCTCGCACAACTTGACGTATAACCTCCCGCAGGTTATCGTTGTTGGCGGTGTCCGGGGAGCTTGCTGAGAAAACGTGCTGCTGGCGGTCATACTGGTGGGCTCTGGCATCAAGAGTTTTTCCATGGTGGATGCCTCTTCTACGAATTCCGCGACGGTTTTCGGTGTGTTCCGGACGAGGCACGCAAAGAGTTTAACTCCACGCATAAGCAGCTTTACCTTTTCTTCTTCCTTCATGTTTGCGTCGGCACGCCGGAAGAGACGCTTCATCTCCTCAGTGTACACTGCAACGGTCTCGCTTGGGTGTTGTATGCGAGACTGTAGCAGCTGCTGGGCTCTCTCATTTTGTACGACATTTGTGAAAGTCTTCAGAGGCTGCTTCTTGAAGGTTTCCGAGTTCGTAAGGCTAGCTTCCTCATTCTCAAACCAGATTCTTGCTGGTCGCTTCAAGGCGAAGAAGACGTACCTTAATTTCGTGGCATCGTCCCAGTTGTTGAAGATAGCCACACGGTCGAACTGTTCTAGCCATTCTTTGGGGTCGGCGCCAGGCGAAGCGTCGAAGGTTGGTGGCACCCGGGGCTGCTGCAGAATGACTGGAGTCGACGTCTGGGGCAAGCTCATGGTGGACGTTGCTGTTTGCTTTCGCTTCCGGGCAGACTGAGGCCGAGTCCCGAACTCAGGTGCGTCCGCTAGCAGATGTCGGCTTGCGCAGTGGACTGGAGTCAGGTCCTGCGGTGAATGACTGAGAGGACTGCCGTCACGACTCGCAGGGGGTGTCCGGTACATGGAAGGCTACCCAGCACCTCCCTCCAGATGTCACGTTGTAGTGACGGCAGTCCAGCGGTCACGAACACAGCAACAAGACTTGCAAACGAAGCTCTTTCTTTGGGCTGACTTGCGCCCGCAAAAGAACTAAACAGCACGGCGGCGGCGTAAGCAAGAAACGAGCTCGTCACGAATGCCCGCAGCTCGCTGCACCGCTGAATTTAAAGCCGGCAAGAAAACTTCGGGACAACCGGTCAAAATCAACTACAGTAATCTGGAAAAACGCAGATGCAGTTCTTCATGGCTGTGATCAATCGAGATTAGTCCGGTCGCTTCTCGCGTCACTAACACAAATGATAACGCCCCGTTCCTGCGGCCAATTGAGCGCGAACGAACGGACACTACGATGATACGTGGCAATATGCTGTGGTTATGCTCAAAAAGCAGCCGGAAATACAATAATACGCCAAACTCTGTGTGCGACTGAATTCCAACAAGCTGCAGCGGGATGCACCGGACCAAGTCGGACACCATGCGCCGGTATCATCGCTCGGGCGATACCAGAGGCGCACCCGTGGTAATGGCACAGTATGTAAAACTTGCGAATACCGGCATCACTACAGCCACCACCGAAATCTGTTCCAGCTTTTTTTCCCCCTCCATACGGACCTTTAACATTTGGCGACATGGGGAACCACCCACAACGGCAGAAAACTAACAAAAAAGTAAGAACGAACTGAAGCTTGCCCTGTACGGTATGTTGCTTGCCCGCGCCAATGTATTGAATCGATTTATCATAGCGCCATTATTGCGGTCGCTGAGAATATGAAATGTTCTTTCTCCATCCCAGCTTCATTCTGATATTTTTTATAGCAAAATGAGCACTGCTCACCGTTCACACAAGTTTAACGTTTATGTATTTTTTTATTTCGTACCACGTTTCTTTCCCTCGCATGACAATAACTGGTGGAGAAACTCGGCGCTCTGATGAGTCAGTTACGTGTCAGACTCTAGCGTGATATAATCGTCTCAAATTATTATCGGAGGGAGGGAATAAAAGTTGCAATCAGTAACTGAATACAATACACGTCTTGACGGCCACAACGAGGCCCACCTGCGAAGGCAAAAATGTGTAGGAAATCGCACTGCGTCATGTGTGGGCACGATCACTTTATCAGTCTCATCGGGTGCACATAGTGTCGCATGCTTAGGACCCCTTCACCCGTAGCTCAACGCACGGGACCTAAAACTATTTGGCAGTTAAGGAAGCGCTAAACTATTTTTAATTCATGGTCTTTGAATTAGGTATTTCAGTTCCCGTTATCAAGGACTGCACAGCTATCACCTGAGATTGCCTGTTTCCTTATCAAGGAAGAGTTGCATGATTCGTTTGGCGTAAGCGTGTCTTTAACACTCGGTAAAGATTGTGCATCGCTACCGCGTGCTTCAATACCGCTGTGAGCACAGATTGGAGCAGAGCAAGGAGACGATAGACACAGAGAAAGACCACGGCAGAGGCGCTTCGTGTCCGTCGTCGTGCTGTGGCCCAAAAATTTGTGTTGAGAAGTTGGATCAACCATTCCGACGATCCGCGCTTTTTGAGCGCTGTCAGCCAGAGCTCTTTCAGGACAGCCGCCGAGGCATGTTCTAGTTGAGAAATCTTCGGCACACACGCGTCGTCTCCGAAGCTCCTCCAGTCTACACCGGAAACCTTTCTGTGGTTCCGAAGAGCAGTATGGGTGAGAGCGAGTGACGCGTATTTTACTGCATGGGACAAAAGAGTGCTGACCTCGGCCGTTCTTAAACACTTCCAAACAGGAAGCTGAGCGGCGCCTAGATCCGTGGCCTAGATGTTTCAGATGGAGTGACGACAAATCGTGTGTGAAAAAAACTAAGTCGTTTTAACTGAAGGTACGGCCGTCAGGTAGGAACTCTGAATTTCCTTCCGAAGTAAGGGTAGCGTGGCAATAAGAATAAAGCGTTGGCATTCGTGAGGCAGTACTTACGCAAGCACTTTGGTGGGCATTACTCATCCTAAGTATCCAAAACCTCCTCAGGTCTTTAATAAAAAAATAAGCGATAACTCATTTCCTTTAGGTCATAGTGCAGTGGCACGGGGCAGCGATAGGATGCGCTGAAAGAATCGTGAAATCTCAGATTTGAAGGTTTGTGCCGCTATAATCTGACAACGCTCATGATTGTGGCTCTGCTAAGTACTAGGTCCGTGATGACTGATTCCAGGTCACTGCCAGATGGCTTGGTTAGTGATGTGGCCCTGTGCGCGGCACAGCTAAATCTGGTAAGCAGCCCATCGTATACTGACAGCAAACGCGTGCCTTCACCTAAACGACGCGTGAATGCCGCAAAACTTTCCATTAACAATAACGTCTGGAGCATCGGCTGCAGACAACCGTAGCAACACAAGGAAACGAGGCAGTCAACGCCAGAGCCTTTAGCGTATGCACCACGAACGCGTGGATTTCACAGATGTATGAGAGCAATCAAGCTTAGTTTAGCGAGGACATTCTTGATAGTAAGTTTTGCTGTTGCATTGAAAGATAAAGGGGAAAGTAGCCAAAAGTCAAACCCCGCCTTTATAGGCCACGCATTGCCCTTTCACAAGCTGCACTCATGTTAAAAGTTCATCACATTAACCGGATACCCAGCCCGGGAAATCACTTAGAATATTATGAATTCCTAGGTCACATGAGTTTTCGACAATAAAAGAAATTACGGGACACTTTGTCAAGACTAAAGTGTGAAACGGCGGAAGCCTGGCGCCATTGCCAATGATGTATGTTGGGGTCTCATAACTGCCTGTAGGAATGCGTCTCAACTAGCCATGGACGTCTACGGTCGCTACTTTGAGGCGCGAGAGGCCGACCCATCCGCAAAGCACACTGCCGCCGCCGCGCCGCGCCCAAGCAGACGGCCGCCACAACCGCGCTTCGCGACAGCGACGTCCGGGCACGCCGCCGAGCACAGGCCGCCGCGTGCGCCGATGCGATGAGTCAGCTCGTGCAGCGCCAAGCCGCTCCGACACCCGCGCCTGACGACAGTGACGGCACACACGCGCGGCAATCAGGAGGCGCGCACATGCGCTTTGCGACAGTGACGTGACGGATTGGAGGAGACCAATCAGGAGGCCGGAAAGACTGGACAGATTCTGCTAACATATGACCTTGACAATGAGTCATTAAAGGCTTCCGCCTTAATATATTTGAAGTGTAAGGGAGACGACGGGCCTATGTGCGACCCGCATATGGCCATCGCCTGGTGCACGCTCTTGGCTGGACTAGCTGATCTCGGACTGCTGTTGACCCTGCTCCCAGTACGAAGCTTCTCCCTATAAAGCCCACCTTACAGAATGAAATTATCACACAAGCCTTAGTAATAAGTTGCCTTGATGGGCACTGGTAAGTCGGCTGAAGACTCTTCCGGAAACAGCGTCTACCTCTATCGTACCTGACCGGCTGGGATAAATGGGAGACCCTGTTGAGCTCCGCTGACCCGGGCACGCAGATGATCGCGACGGACCTGGCCACCGATGTCATGGGCCATCATGGACAAATGAACGTCTGAATGCAGTGGGGCAGTGCTGGGGCCCAGGGGCCTACGTCCCCTAAACACCCTTCAATCAATAAAGTTGCTTCCTCCTCCTCCTCCCCCCCGCGGCCCTTGACCTCGAAGGCGGGGCAGGTGGCCGTCACAGGCGCGAATGCCTGGTTAGTGTCTGGCTTGACGAACTCGGCGACCGGCGTACGCCGGAATGAACGCGCCGCAAGGATCGATGGTTGAGCGCCGCTATCGCGGTACAATCCGATTCCCTGGCCACCGGCGGTGAGGAACTCAAGCAGCGGAGGCATTCGTTCCGGTGGGGCCTAGGCGGTGATATAAGGGGCCAGACCAAGAGGAGTGGTGAGTGAGACATACCGGGGCCCTGCCATGCGTAAAAGGGCTTCACGCTCGTGGTATCAGAGCACAATCACACATGTGGATGGGCGCAGGAGCGTATTTGTCGTTGCTGCCCGCGAAAGAATAGTGGTGAATACCCACAAGGTGGATACCCACGAGCAGGTAGTGACTACCCAGATTTGTAGATTGGATGCAGCGCGAAGGAGGCTGTATTAGAATAATTATCAACTCTGATTTAGTGACAGAGATGGCTGAGGGTGGTAAAAGGGCCTATAAGCTTCAGTTTGTTGAAGACAAAGAACAAAAGAGCGGAAACAGGAATAGCAAAAAAGAAATGACCGAAATAAACAGATTACAAACATTAAGAAAGAATATGATGGAAGGTGTTTTGATTCTAGAAAAAAAATTCGAAATGCGGAGCAAATATTTCTATTGCTTAATCCGAGCATAGAAACACAAAGCATAGAACAACCGCTGAAGACAGGTGTAAACTGAGTTTCTAGAATGAACTTCAAGCAGTCGCCCCCTTAACGAAGCGAAGCGGTGATTGAAGAGAAAAAAAAATGTATTGTTTCTTGCTCAGCACAATTACGACAAAAAGAGGAAATGGCCAGACCAGGCTTATATACGTAAAAATTTAGCTGCGCAACACGGCAACGTAGTCGGCTGAAGAACAGTTCAAGTTTACGCGACCGTCAATCTTTACTCCTCCAAGGGATCAAAAGCTGCTGAAAATCTAGTTTACATCCCTCGCAGTGCCGTAATAAAGCGTAGGTAAGAAACCTTGCGGCCGTAATGTTGCGCACAGTTTGTTGTTGTAGAGGTCAACGAGTGGACCACTCAGGGCTGCCTCCGTTATAAGGATCGGCAGGATCATTAAAATGAAGGCCCCTAAGGACGGGAACCCAAACGAACCACATTGATGGGACATCAGGAATGATCGGAAACTTGTTGTTGTTGTTGTCCTCTAAACTTGAGCGTAGAGCAAAGAACGCGAGCCATCCTTCTTTGTCTTCTGCTTCGTGTTCTTCGTACGCGTGCACCGGGGAGAATGCAGACGTTTCTAAGTGGGGAACGGGAATGTGTGTATGTAAAACAATAAAAGCTGGATGCAGGAAACAAAAAGTCGCGCATTAACTGTAAATTCATTTTGGAGAGTTTGTAAAACTAAAAATCACCGAATTACAGGTGTCCGTCACAAAAAAGTTCAATCAAAATTTTGGTATGGGCTAGTCGGTGGCTCATCTTAAGGAAAGTATATGCAGCGCAAAAAACACGGACAGCAGATAAGACACAAACAACAAGAGTGGACACAAACAACAGGACAGAAAAAAAAGTTCACTATGCCTAGCATGTAACGAATCCCTACTTTACCCAAAGTAACCAGGCACATGTGGTTTCTCCGCCGTCTAGCGCAGCACTTTATGGCACCCTGAGAGTTTTCTACTGTCGAAATATTTTTTTTTCTCGTGGCTTCTGCCGCTTGGTCTTGCAAAGGTGCCTTCGCAAGTATTATCACTGCAGAGCTATTCCGCTCGAAAGGAGACGCAGGGAGCACTCTGGTGGGAGCGTTTATCTACTTGACGGCTCTTGTACCCTCTGCTTCACGGTGCTGTCGCTGATTTCTGTCCGCTGTTCCGTCATTGCAATTAAGTTAGCTTGTCCATGACTATTAGATATGCTGTAAAAAAGACAGAGTGAAATCCTCTTTTTAATGCGGACTGCAAGATACTAATACATTGTCGAGCACATGACTCCATGACGAAGCAGTCAGTGCACCACTTTGCCAAGCGACTCGCAGTTTGCCACCCAGCGAGTATGAAGGGACATGGCAATGCGCCTCTGGTGGGCGAAGTTTGTCTTAAGACGACAACAAAGATGAAGGTCGCGCGACCGATTAGCGCGTGGTGTGCTCAGCAAAGAACATGGATCCGAAGAGCTCCCGTCCTGGACGAGCTTTGAAAAACTCGGCCCCGAAGCGCAGGCCCGTGACACGAGGTACGCAAGGGCGCCTACACCCGGCTCGCAAACCGTGGATGTCCTCAAGACTTATACGACTTTCAAAAAAGAAGCACAGGATGTTTGCTGAATTTATTAGGCCTAGAGATACTTCACTATTGGCCCGTTTTAAAGCATTTCGAAACTCTTTGAACAAAGAACTCAAAACAGCTAGGACTACTTACCACAATAACCTTTTTGATAAGGAACTCTCCAATCGCCCTAAAGAAAAATGGAGGCGCCTTAATCTACTTTTGAATAGTATTACACATCCAAATAACATGACAAGTTTAGCAGTTGATGGAACTAACCTGAGTGGGTCTCGTTTGGCCGGTGCTTTTAATAAATTTTTTACTACCGTTGGCAGTCGGCATCACAGCCCTGACTTCTCAAAATTTCTGGGTGATAGAATTTCACAATCCCTCTTCTTTGTACCTATCAGATGAAAATGAAGTGTACCCTATTTTAAAAAAACTTGAGAGAAACGACAAGCTTAGGCTCTTGCGATCTCCAGAGTCGCCCAATAAAGTATGCCCTGCCTTCAATAGTTCCCTGCTTAACGCATATATATATAACACGGCGCTGACTACAGCCCACTTTCCTGATGATATGAAACTTGCTAGGGTGGCAGTAATCTTCAAAAAGGGAGATAGAAATATTTTAAGTAATTACAGGCCCATATCGGTCTTACCCTTCTTCTCCAAGGGGCTAGAACGCGTAATTCATCATCGAACTCATAATTTCCTTCTAAAGCACTCTATTATAAATGACTGCCAATACGGGTTTACCAAGAACAAATCAACAGAACATGCATTACTTGATCAAAAAGAATATATATTAGGTAATATTGAATCCCAGAAGCTCACTCTTGGAATCTTCGTAGATTTCAGCAAGGCGTTTGATACCCTCAATCATAACACCCACTTTGCAAAACTTGAACATTACGGTATACGTGGCCATGCCCTCAACCTTTTCAAGCCCTTAGACTCTCACTTTTTCACAAGATATTTTATCATCCTTCACTTCGCCACGAACTGATCTCCCCTCCCCAATACATTTCATCAAGGCTAGATCACAATAACAAAGTCGGAATTCCATTTTGCAAAACCAATGCCATGTTTCAGTCATTTCTTCCGCGCACAGCTGCTGAGTGGAATCACCTTCCTGCATCTACCGCTACCATTACTGACAACCAACGCTTCAAAACAGCATTAGAAAACTTTGTATAAGTAGGAGCATCATCTTTTTTTTTTTAATTCTATATTCTTGTTGTTTTTTGTACGAGCGTTTTGTTTGTTTGTTTTTCACTGTATTGCTGCGCTGTATTTTGTGTATTTTGTGTATTATATACTATTAACCAGCACACCAAGAACCCAACAGCTAATAATGTATAACTAGGAGCAATCATTTTTGTATTACTAATTAGTTTGCTGCACTGTACATTTTTTTCTTAAATTTTTGTAACCACTCCCCTCTATAATGCCTCTGGCCCTGAGGGTACACGAAATAAATAAATAATAAATATGTCTCCTCGCGTTCACATTATGTTGTCATCAATAATTGCCGCTCTGATGTCCTACAGATTTCAAATGGAGTGCCTATACTAGTCCTATACTTTTTAACTTATATATAAATGGCATCATTAATATAAACAACGAGATAAAATTTACTATTTATGCTGATGACACCACTTTGTTCTGTTCCTCCACTGGTATTAATCAATTAACCGATTAATAATAATAATAATAATAATATTTTTATTCATTCATTTCAATACAAATGCGGGCCTGCCAAAGCCTTAGAAGGCTTGAGTGGCCGCGCCCGGCAGTAGACGGCACACAACTCATGCACCGAACACACAAAGTGCCAAAAAACAGAAAGAAAAAGTGGGGGATAAGAAAAGTAAAATAAATTCAAAGAGCGGAGTAAAAAATGCAACACACGGAAAAATAACGAACACGTAAAATCATAGAAACATAACATAATGCTGGAACTAACAACGAAGTTTCTGAAGAAAAGCTTTAACTATTTTTTTGGAGTTAGCAGAAAACATTTCTTTAGGTAACCGGTTGAGCACAGAAGGAACATAATGTTTTCGCAGACGCTAGCCGTATCGAGTTCGGACTCTAGGGACGAGAAAACGATCACGAGTTCTCAGATCTTTGACCGGAATATATTGTGTACAAAAATCGCTTGTCCAGATATGCTTAAACACTACTGATTCGGAAAATAGGTGAGAGAAGTCAGGCATGTGTAACAGACCAAAAACACTACTACCTTCATTTCGTGCCTTACCATATAAAACTGATTTGAGGATGGATTTCAGTATGCTATTAACCTTCTTTCGCCAAAAGGCGGAGCAGAAATAAAAGCAGCAAATACCATAACGTAACACACTGTAGGCTGAGGCGTATACAATTTGCTTGCGCACATACACAGGGCAAAGGGACTTTATAGAGTGCAGCAAACATGCAATTTTGCGAAGCTGGGAACAAACGAACGACAAATGAGTATTCCAAGACATGTCAGAATCAAAGAATACACCTAAATATTTCACCGTTGACACAGGTATGATTGAAGGACATTTGCACGGGGCACAATTTGGTTTGTGCAAACGAAGAGACAAATCATTAGGAATTCTCTTTAAATAATTGCGAAAAAATACTAATTGAGTTTTTTTATTGTTAACATTAATTAAGTTATTGCTGAACCATTCCATAAGTAGCTCGCTGTCGTGTTGGATTAGAGATAAAGCTGTCTCAAAGTCCTTATGTCTAGCAACTAAGAGTGTATCATCAGCATATTGAAAAACACGGCACAGTTTGCAGACAGAGCTCAAGTCATTGACATATAAATTAAACAAAATAGGTGCAAGTATAGATCCTTGAGGAACGCCGGATTTAATCTGCAGCAGACCACTTCTAAATTTACCTAATGCAACGAGCTGTGAACGATTGGAAAGATAGTGAACAAGAAGTGACAGAAAAGGACCCCTAAACCCATAATTGTGGAGTTTGTCTGACAACACAACATGATTAACCGTGTCAAACGCCTTGGACACATCCAAAAATAAAGCACAGGCAAATTCAATTTCTTCAATGCAGCTGTTTAGTAGATCACATAGTTCATCAAGTGCGTTCTGCGTACCACGACCCTTAATAAACCCGAACTGATTGCCAGCGAACACGTCATGAGCTTCGAGAAAACTTAACATCACCGTCGAAATGTGTTTTTCTAAAACAAGCGCAATGCATGGTAGGATCGAAATACCACGATAATTTTCAACTTTATTTTTTACCTCATTCTTATAGATAGGGATAACCACCGCCCTCTTCAAGCCCTCAGGTACTATTTGGGTGGCGATTATACCATTGATAATCGCGAGCAGAACATGCTTTACCCGTTCAAAATTTCTGAACAGTGTATCGACTGAGATACCGTCCCACCCTGGAGACTTTCGCCTGCTGAAGCCAGAAAGAATGCAACGTAGATCATCTTCAGTGCAGGGTGGCAGAAATGCTGATTCAAGCACAGCTTGCATGCTACGAGATGGTTGACTGGGAACTTTTGAATGCGCAGTCAGACCGGGAGCAGAAAAAAAAGCATTGAATTTATCAGCAAGTGTCAGAGATAATGCCCCAAAGTTACGGGAAATGGAATCAGCTACATTCCTAGGTGCACAGCCACGTAAGCGATTAACAACATCCCAGGACTTATCTGGCTTCCCTTTCAACGCCACAAACCTTGCTTGGAAATACTGACGTCTTTTTGATCGGAGTAAAGCATTAGCCCTGTTGCGGGCAGCCCTGTACAGTGCCCTCAATTGAGTGTTCTTCGGCGAGCGCCTACAACGGGCCCAAGCCATTTCCCTTTCTGCAATAGCCGATAAAACGTCGTTGTTAATCCACGGAAGACCAGACTTTCTTTGCTTTATGGATATAGTTTTTTTACACGACTCCAACAACAGCGTGAAGGTTTCAACAAATGAATCATAAAGCGCGTTTTCGGATGCGCAAGTTAGGAACAGATCCCAGTCGTATTTTTGAATTGCGGAGTCAAGTCGAAGTCGGTCAATGACTTCGATTGTGTCCAATTTATCTTGCCTCATAGCCCTTATCCCAGCTTGCGGAAAGACACGACAGCCAACGAAAAAATGGTCCGCCAATTTTTGTTCACAATGAACACACAATGAACAGGATTGCACACAATGAACAGGATTCATTGTGTGCAAGACGAACGTTCACGTGGTCAAGGCAAGACGATACTAATTTACTACCCAACATTTCAACACGTGTGGGAAGGTTGATTGTGGCATCAATGCCGGCATCGGCAAGAGTGTTTAAATAATCGACAACCAATTGCTTTTTAGTTTTCAGAAGGTCAATATTGATGTCACCAATCATGCAAATACGACCCTGTGGAAAGTTAGTTTTACTCAGCTCATCGATGAAATAGGCAATAGTTTGCTTCGGTGGACGATAAAAAGCAATCACAGTTATGTCAAAATGTCCCTTATGAATACAGACAGCTAATGATTCCGCAGTAGTGAAAGAGATAGAAGTTGTTGTCGAAACCCAACTATCCTTGACAAAAATCGCTATACCGCCCCCTAGCCCAGAGTCACGTGTGAAGAAAAAGCTAGAGTATCCCAAAATTGAAAATTGTTGCGAATGGTTATGCGAAATGTTAGTCTCGGTCAAAACGAAAACATCAATGGAATCATTCAATACACTGACTATAAAGCAAACTTCGTCCCAGTGCTTCCGAAGACTTCGAATGTTTACATGAAGAACAGTAAAACAACTTTCAGTAGTAGTAAGGAATGCGTCACGAAGAGCCGAAAAATCACGAAATGAAAGCAAACCAGAAGACATGAGAAGAAAGGAGTCGATTAAGATAGCCTAAGTCAACACCGATAAGTCCGACAAATGCCTAACACGAATGGATGGGTCTCCTTCCCTCTTACGCAAGTAAATGTGACCGTTCTTAACCCACACAAAATCGTAGGCCTTTGCCTTGGCAGCAGTACGTGTAGCCCAAAAAAGTTCTCTGTTGCTTTTTGAAAGATTCTCGGCGAAGAACAACTTGGAGTGTTCATTGCTTTGATCCAAGGATCGGAGTTTTGATCGAGCAAGCAACCACTTATCTCGAATGCTGACGGCTGAAAATCTTACTAGAACGGGAGCAGGACCGTTCCTACGAGGGGCAAGCCTATGCACAGCCACCACCTGATCCTGTGAGAAGGAATCAATTTCAAGCTCAACACTCAAATCCTTCAGGACTTCCATCAGGTTCTCATCCGGGTTTGTGGGAAGGCGATGTATCTCTAGGTTGGACAACCTGCTGTATTGTTCAGATTCATTTAAATCGGACTGTAGTTTCATGATAGTTGAGGCCTGAGATGTGACACATGTTTCTAGGGACTGCACCTGAGTGGTCAGCTCAGCAATGGTCTCATCTCGAGCCAGAGAACGAGCCAGAAGCGAGTCATAGTTTTTAGAAAGACTGTCAAGGGATGACTGAACTTCATTCACCACAGATTTCAGAAATTCTACTTCAGGTTTCAATGAAAGAAGTTCATCCAGTTTTAGGTCTAACATGGAAATGGAGTCTACACGTTCTTTGATCGACAGCAATACCTCAAGCCTTTCGTTGATAGCAGCCAATTGCTCAGATGTGCTGGCGGAATCAGCCTGAGAAGAAGTACCAACGCGGCATTGCTTGCACCGCCATTTATCACGTTTTGCTCCCGTAGAAGAGTAAGTAGTATCTGCAACTCCAGAGCAGTCCTGACCCAAATGATAGTGGGCAGAACAACTACAACATATCAGATACCTACAATCAGCAACAAAGGGCATTAAGCAATGAGCACACTTTCCCTCTGACATGATAAAACACTACAGAGTTTGTAGTTGGCGGCAGAAATATAGAAAAAAAAATTCAGCGAACTTAGTATTGACTGCTCTGAAGGAATGGTCATCCTCAAACTCCTTGACAGCAAATAAGGAAAAAACAAAGGCTATAATATTTCGTGCTAAAGGCAAGTTGGTAGGGAATGCGCCACCTATTTTTTCAGTGGCACAGAAATTGAATATGTTCAATCATTCACATCACTTGGCGTAGACTTTACCCCTTCAACGGCATGGGATGCTCACATAAACAAGGTCTGCATCAAGCTTTCTAAATTCATAGGTATCGTCTCTCGCAATAAATATATCTTACCTACAAATATAAAACTTGACCTTTACTATGCATTCTTTTTCTCATACTTAGGATACTGTTATTTGGTATGGGGAAATACTACAGTGTCCAATTTGCAAAAGCTTTTTCTTCAACAGAAGAAAATGCTACGAGTCATTACAAATTCCTGCTATGACGCCCCAACTCGTACCATTCGAATAAAATACAAAATAATTCCAGTTCCTAGGTTGTTTGAGTACAGGTTTGCCTGTTTTTACAAAAAGCAGACGGCAAGAGATGACCCCTTTTTGTCCCGTATTATGCAGCTGGTGCTACACAACACGCCGTATACCACTAGAAACGCTGAAATGTTTTCGGTACCCAGATGTAGAACAAAGTATGGTTTTGCTATGCTGAAATATATACTACCAAGATGTTTGAACTCTTCTCTTTATAACAATATAAACGCAATGTCTTTTCGTGCACTTCGTGAAACTTTTGTTGATTAGGTAGTATTAGTACTTAAATACATATGTCGACCGTTATTTTTTCTTCCCTTGTCATTGTTTAATATATCTATCCCCCTAACTGCATTACAGCACAATCTGTTTTGTTTGAGATGTGAATTGTTATTTGTATGCCGCAAGAACTGCCGCTGCTGTCATCGTCGACTTTTCGGGTGAAGAAGCCCGTCAAGCGGTTATTGCGAACCGCTTTTATTTCGTCACCCACGCTTTCTGTAAGGCAAAAAGCGAAATAAACATTCATTCATTCATTGACTATATGTCGGCTCTTGCTTTCTACGCTTGCCCGTCTTCTTGTCTCCAAACATTGCACCAGCCATTTTTCTTTCAATAGCTCGCTGCGTTGTTCTTTTCGTTAGCGTCCTCGTCTCTGCCCCATCGGTGAGTCCATGCAAGATGCGCCTTTTGCATATGTTCCTATTGAGGAATATTGGTAAACTGCCGATCATCACCTGAGGGCGCCTGCCAAGTACATCCCGACCCAATCACCTATTCACTTACCATTCCAGCGCTTTGCTGGCTATCGTAAACTGCTGTTCCGTTCCGAGACTGTTGAAGATCACTTTAGATGTCTTCGCTTGAATTTTTAATCCAACCGTTCTGATTTTCCTGTTTTTCTTCGTACTTCGCCCCCGAGATAAATAGCAGGGCAATGTCATCAGCGAACCACAGATTACTATGTATTCTCCGTTAGTGTTTATCCTCAACTGGTCACACTCTGAATACCCTCGGAAAACAAGGCATGCTTGGTGAGTTTTTCAAGCAATATATATATATATAGGCGATTTCACTAACGGATGAGAAATCAGTCGTTGTGATCGCAATCACTATCACTACAGTCGCACTTGTCATTGTGCTGAAAAGCTTATAAAATGCACAGGAAATTCACCGTCGGCAGTGGCATCTAGTTGCTGCCCATGAAGATCCTCGCGGGAGTAAAGAATACTTGTAACAGTCACAAACAGCTTCAAATCAACACTTCGCGATACCGCCAATGTGTGCGTAGGTTTGAAGGGTAATCAGTGAACTCAGTGCAGGCGGCGACAAAACAACTTGGGGGGACTCTCGTTCCCCGCTGTTGCACACGGAGAAGTTCTAATTCACTGTCAACACTCGTAACTGCCATACGCGGCCAATATTATATATTTCCTTTCATAGCTGCCACCACGATCAATCGAGGCGGGCGCCGAGCGGAAGGGAGTGTTCACACTGGCGAGTCGAGTTCGCGGCCCACTTCCCGATACCTCTCCCTCCGAACAAGAATTGGCAGGGGAGGAAAGGCGCCGTTCGCGTGCTCTCTTCCCCTGTAGCTCGCACATGACGGTGTGATGGAAAGAAATGACCGTGCACAAGGGCAATGCGGGTCCGCGAGCCCCGAAAACTGTACTGCGCCAACGACGAAGCCAGCGGTGGCGGCGAGTTGTCAGCCACGCGAGCGTCCCCAGACCCAGTGGCATGCGCACGACGAATGGCGCTACCGCGAGTCAGCTTCCTTGTTCTGCCTGCCGCGGGGTTTTGGTCCCGCAATGTAACATTGTGTACCTCTACTATCACATGTGGGGAAAAGGCCCAGAACACATAAGAGCCATCCGACGCGTAGTCAGTGTTCGCGAGATAGCACATTGTTCATCATCCATGAGGGAAAATTAATCGCAGTAATCGTCCCAATATCGCCAAGGCAGCATGCATTTATACGCACAATTGACCTGTTGTTTATATAAAACTACTCGGATATATCTTTTCTTCCTTCAATTTTTTTTAGCGGCGCACGAAATTACAATGCCGCTTAATCATACGAATGAAAAAATATTTTACAGCGTCATTGATTGTCTGAGCGCAAAATTTCATGAGAGAAACAATAACATCTCTTAAAATATAGAAAGGACAGCCCGATCCAGCAGAAGGCGCAATGCGCCCGCGAAGCGTGTATGTCTCGACCCGGACGCCTAGCACAGGCGCGCGCGCAAGCGGCTGCTATGCGCTGTGGCTTCAATTTCCTGGCGGGGCAAGAACCCGGATGTCACGTGACGTTTTACTCCACGACGCTGTGGATTGGTTGAGCAGCTCTGCGCCATGAGGTCGCGCCGCAAGAAATAGGTCAGCGAACGACTGCACCAAAAGGGCCGCTGGCGACTTGTTCGTGGCTCCCATTTCGTGACGAAACCGCGTAAATTTGTCGCGACGGTCACGCCACCTAATTAAGCCAATTCTTATGACTCAATGGCACTTACGAGTCGCCAAGGGAGCGTGACTGGCTCCCGCTTGAGTCCAGTGAGCGGCCGACTGTACTGACGTTCACATTTGCATGGGCGACACGCGGGTCGCTTTCCCGAATTGGTTTCATTCGGAAGGAGAGTTGTCGATCTTGACTGTTGCCGCCAACGAGAAACCGGATGCGGGAAAAAATTTTCGTTCACTTCCACGGGGCCGCTGACTGGTTACCCGTTTGAGAGTCGCAGTCGCTAAGTTAAAAAATCTAGCACCATCCGACTGGCCTGCGACTGTATCTTTACGACCAAAACGGTCGCACAGCTCCTGTGACTAGCAAGTGTAAATGGGCCTTTAAGGTAACGATGTTCGCAAAATAATGGAGCTACCCATATCCGCCCTACTCGGCATTTTTTCCACTCCTCCTCGGTGGCAGCTTCTTCTTCAGCCTTCCCTCTTCGAGGCGAAGTCCAGGATGTAATCTCACAAAAGCGCGCACGTGGGTTGGGTTTCCTCGCCATCACCATAAAATTAATTTCGACGATGAGCTGTTGCGCATTTAGTTTGTGCGTCGAAAATATAAGTCATCGCGACGCCACTAAGCTGCGATTGCCTTTCATTTATTAGCGCCTGTGTGCATCCTAAGAAATTTTAATAATACCGCGAAAGTCGACTGACTGCTCATTGAGCACCGCATGAGGATTCCCAGCTGCGAACGAGGCGAGAGCACACGCGTGCCTATGAAGCCTACTCCCATTACGAGCGTATTCTACCGCGCTTTCTCTTGCGCGCGACAGACGGCCCCCTGTTCTTATACATGAGAGACCTTTTGTTAGACCGCTGGACATACGGAGATAAACTGCGTGTATTCGCAATTTCCCGACCGTACTTATTATCAGATTTGATATCTTCAACTCGCACCAATTCAGAGGTTCGGGGAGTTTCTTCACAGCGATCATGAGAAGAATCGGCACGCTAAAAATGCTTGGCAGTTTTGCTCTAGTCGGCAGTGTTTTGTAATAAACATGAAAAGCTATTTACACATATAGTACTGCGGTTAGTTAATGATAAGAAGTAGCAGTAGTTGCACGGCAAGTAGCGCACTCTAAACTGGCAACAGTAAAAAAAGGTGTCCTCTGGCGCTCTCCCCTGAGGACAGCTCACTCCCTGCTTACTCCCACATAGGCGTATTCGTGCTTAGAGTGTAATTACAGTCAGAGGCATAGTGGCCAGCGAATGGCAATTCATTTATGATCAGTCAGCTGAAAATACCTATGGACTCACCGAGAGGCCCGGGACGGGGTGAAACGAGGCGAAGAGTACTATGCCCCGTCAGATAAGGGGTTGCCTGCATTTTGTATGCATGCGTACGGGGCGAACAAGGATGAGGCGCAGGCAATGGCCGGTGGAGCGTGGGTGTCAAAGTTGTGCTCGGCGTACTTTTCTACACGCAGTTGAGGTGGTAAGTAAATTTGAACTAATTGCCAAATAACACACTTCTCACCGCTCTCTCTCTCACGGGGGGTTCCGTCCTGGCGTGAAGCCCTGTTTAAACCCCGCCAATGATAAACGCTTTGCCCAGACGGAGGCAAATCCTCTTGTCGAAACGTTGGCAGGCTTTTCCTCCCTTGTTCACTTTGTGTTTACGTGTATTAGGAGGCCGATATGCGTTCTCGTGCATGCCCTCGTCTTTTTGCCTTTCTGCTGCATTTCCCAACAACTGACGAATGAGGCGGTAAGCCAGCGTCTCTTGGCTACAGGAGTAGATGGCGTGTGTTACTCTATCTCCCCTTAATTTTTTTTTTATCTTGGCGGAGGTAATGGGATTAAAACGAACCGGTTACCTGGGGCTTTTTTTAGGCTTCATCCTGAATCAGTTCTTTAAAATGTTCTCTTTTGAAATCAAAATAAACGTTTTAGTTAAATCTGTCCTCGAATAAGGCTGCTTATCAACTTCGAATCACCAAGTCATCGCGCCTTACCATCAGTCTACGTGTATTCAACACCATCCCTATTTAATCTCATTCGTGTCCATAATTTCGCTGCGGAATAAGAGCCTCTGCGAAACAAATGAGCAAATATGACCATCTGGCTTCAGACGTGTCCGCAGGTCCATCCCAGAGCAGCGTTGCAACGAACCGTTTGGAAGAGAAAATCGCCATTACTGCGTGAAATTCTCCATATGATGCAGTAATAACCAAAAGTGATACCGAGAATTATTATTATTATTTATTAATACTGCAATCCCAGGAAGGGATTTTCGCAGGGTGAGCATACAGAAAATAGGTAAGTACAAATATTAAGAAAAAAAAGTACAAAGGCCACAAATTAATAATAAGCAACAAAAACACAACAGCAAAAATGAAAGGCTCAATGACGTAACACTGCAAAAAAGTAGAATAAGGTTTGGGGCATATAAATACACTACTATCAAGTCATCAGTGAACATGGTCAACAGGGAATTAATTAAATGAAGAAAGAGCACCAAAACGATCAAAATATTAAAATCAGGTCATAAAAAATGGGAAACGGGAATGCATGACAGAGGACATTATTGTGTACTGAGGTTGCCGATGAATGATGTTACACATAGCTGTAGGACTTGGTCGTTAGTAAGTTGATTCCACTCCGTTACTGTTCGCGGAAAAAAAGAATATTTAAAGCAGTTATTACGCTGGGTGAAAGGGGTGATTGTAAGATTGTGACGTTGTCTTGTAGAATAACCTGAAGAGAAGGATATTAGTCCATCAATGTTAATTTTAAAATGATCTTTGACCAATTGGTATAAGAACTTTAGTCGAGCAACGCGATTCCTTTCGGTTATAGATATTAAAGCAGCCCTGTTTAAGAGGTCACTAACTGTCACTTAATGTTGGAGAAGCGGGTGTTAAGTACGCAAAAATAGTAGTATTTAGCAGATCATCCTCCACACTGTTGGCGTACCCGAGAAATTTGAGGCCTTGAGAACAGTCCTTACGTTCCAATAACAAATGCAGCATAATTCTACATAATGAAGCAACCCTAATACTTCAGATTGCCACTACGAACGTAGACCAAACGCCCGCTGTGTTTTTCCAGTGCCTGCACTGAAAGGGAACAAGCAGTCCATCTGAACTTTTCGACTGCCGTGTAGTCGCAGCAAATGCGTCGCGCATAAAACGCATTTGAAATTTTCAGAAAATTACTGCCACGAGCGAAACAAGTATATTCTGCCTAATTCCGTTTCAGTGGCAATATTGCAGTCGCCAGGCTACCGCACAGAAAGCACGCCAGAGTGAAAGCGCGCAGTGCTGCACTATAAACCAGATTTTTTTACCCTCGCACGCAGGCTGCGGACGCGCGCCTACTCTCGACGCCAGTCGCCATCTGTCGGCGCGCGCGGCCCGAGGGACTGCGGGTCGCGCCGGCGCCGCGCATAGAACGCATGTTTACGTGTTCGCTTCTGCCGTTTTGTGCTCCATCAGCTAACGTATGAGGGTGTGTGCTGTGCGTCACTACTCACATTTGTCCTCTTCCAGACAGTGCTGCGGTTATCTTGTGCGCAGTTACTCGTTAACGTGACATCCGAGGGTAGTCGACCAGGTAGTGTACTGACTGGAAACCGGCACTTCGAAGCAGATTTCTGCGCTGTCGTGTCGTTTGTTGTCGCCTTTTACGTGCGATATCATCTATGAAAATATTATGCATTAGAATGTAGATCTATTGACTTGACTCAGTGGAGTAGTAACTGGATAGGCGAGCTGCAGACTGAAGGTTGTCCCGACGGAGCGCGTGTTTTCGATCACCAGTACGTGTTCAGCATCCTTGCGCTGAGCTTGCTCTTGTTCCCATTAAAAACATTTCATGCACAGGATTGTAAGCACGACCGCTACTGATTTCAGCTGCTTTTTCCGCACGCATGTCAGAGGTATCTGGGGGGTAAAGGTTTATCTATAGTATCTTTCTGCTGTTGGTATCTACCTTAGCTTGGTTTGGTTTATTAAGGTTTTACGTCCCAAAGCTACTCAGGCATGAGGGACGCCGTAGTGAAGGGCTCCGGAAATTTCGACCACCTGGGGTTCTTTAACGTGCACTGACATCGCACAGTACACGGGCCTCTAGAATTTCGCCTCCTTCGAAATTCGGCCGCCGCGGCCGGGATCGAACCCGCGTCTTTTGGGCCAGAGCAGAGAGCCGTAACCACTGAGCCACCGCATTTTCCACACTTAGCCAAACGCCTACGCAACGCTCTCACACGCGGCGAGAGCTCCTGAATAAAATAACGCGACTTCGGACCTCAGAATTAGTGAAAGCTGGATTAGCTGCTCATATCTATTCAAGCTTTTATAAATTAAGCGGAAGTACGTTTTTATGCAGCAGGTTGCATAAAGCATGACAAAATTTGTTTTCTGTTGGCGCTGCGACTCAGTTGAGCTCACAGCGGTAATTTGTTGATAAACTGGCGCGGCGACAAGAAAGCCATTTGTGGAAGGGGGGGGGGGGGCTTTATGGCCGGCAGGAAGGAATAAGAGTGCATGGGAATTGGAACTGCATACTAGCCGCACACCTAATTCTTGATATTGAATAAAAAGTTTCTTTGCGGTGGAGCACCAAGACGGAATTCGATTAAGCACGAGCGCGTTCTAAGCGCCGGCACAATTAACCTGAATGTCAAACTAAATGTCATTAAAACGCGTCAATGTTATCGCTTTGATAACGTAAATACTTCCTGCAACACAGCCACGCAGCGGAAGTATGCTCGACAATGTTTTTTTAGCGCCCGAAGCGCGGCTATATGCAGGCGCGGCCGCGGGACTGCCGCAGCCCCGCAGTCCCCAAAGAAACGCCCGCACCGCGGCGCGCCAGTCGGTGCAAAATGGCCGCGCCCAGGAGAGGCTCAAAAATCTGGTCTATAGCGTGGGAACCAACATGCCACCGCGAGGGGGGAAACGGCAGCTAGAGGTGTGACAAAGGGTGTCCCCACCCTGAAAGCGGAGCCGAGCGGACATCGATGGACCTTGTCGTTGGTTTGCATCGAGGCAGACTATATCGGTCGACATTCGCGCGAAATGACTCAAAATCTGGGAAGTTCTGCTTCCGAAAAACTGTACAGGCCCTTAAACTGGGCCATTCTAGCACTGGCATCTGGGACTTTGAAGTCTTCCCTTTTCAATTCCACCTTTCTTTTCCTCCAGTTCCCGCATTCGTGGCGTTGATTTTGTCTCCTTCCTTTAATAGAAGTTGGTGAAGACCAAAAAAAAGCACTTGACCACGCGCCACTCTGCAAATGCCGGCGCAACATAGCAGCTTGTCGCGGGTTTGGTGAGCACGCGAGGTCATCACCGAATCATGACAATGAGGGGGTTGGCCGTTCGCGATGCCCGGCGTAGCCGGTAAGCAAACGTAGTGAATGAGACAGAGGCGTGTTAAGAGGTATAAACAACAAAGCAACGTTTATAGGTTCGATACGAAGAATACGACAGCTTTTACAGAGGTGCAATGGACATCCTACAAAACAATTGCGGGAAAACACACCGCATTAAATACATTGAATTAATTTATACATTGGAAAAAACACTTGTCTACACAGATCAGAATGAAAGCGAGAGACCAATTAGCGACACTCGAAGAAAGTTCATAAGGGGAACGAACACACAGTTGACCGGGGTACACTGTAACCCAGGACCGCGGCGGCAGTCTATCCACAAACACGCAGGCAGGGCAGCCCCCGAAGGCGACGGTCCTTCCGGAACAGCTTGCGGTTTCGAGGATGCGGTGCGGCGGCTCGGAGTCCCGGGAGTACGCGGCGGCGGCTTTTCCACAGAGGAGCAGACTGAAGCTGGTGCTCATACGGCCCCTTTTTAAATCCTCGCGCATGAGCGGACTAGGCACTCGCGGCGCGCACAGAGTCGGTGTCGAAAAAGCCAATACCCAAAAGTACACCAAGCAGTTCACACACAAAAGAGGCAGCACGTAGGCACCTACACTTTGACACTGCATGACCGCCATCTTAGAGGAGGAAAAAATTAACGGATAACTAAAAATGGTCCTGTTATTGATGTTGACTTTTAAGTAATTGGTCCTTAGTATAGTCTTTCCTGAACCTTAACGGTCAAGCGTTTCTGCACACGGCTCATAAGCCGTTCTGCTCTCATTCCTTCTGCATGTCTGCAACTTTGGCACTATATTCGGCTGCCTCGTTTCGCTTCCGTCGGCATTTCCAGCAATTGTGGGGTTTAAATGGGGGACATAAATACGTTCTCCCCGTTTAACCGCGGCTGACACAGTTCAAAACCGCCCGGACCCCACCCCGTGGATGTTCCTTTCGACTCCTCTCGCGAAGTACTCGCGCCCGCCGACGTTACCGTCGTGCTTAAGCCCTCGCCGCGCCCGGCCGCACCTCGTGCCGTCCACCACCCGTCGGTCGCTTAGGCGGCCGCGTTCCTACTTCAAGTAGGCCTCCCTACTCGTCGGCCGCTTCGGCGGTCGCGTAGTCGACACCCACCGGGACAGCCTCACCGGGCCACCGTCGTCAGCTGCAGCGGCGGCGGCCCCTCTTTCCTGGATACCCCCAGCAGCTGGCACAGCGGACACCGATGGCGGCGGCCTGCCCCCCTCATCAAGGACTGCTGTGCTCCACTCGGGGGCGAGAGCGGCCTACCTGCTGCCCTCTGCCCTCCCCACGTGCTCCCTTTTTGTTTGCAAAGCAAGGGAGGACCACGCCGCAAGCACACTATCTGTGGTGTTCGATAATTTCGTGAGGCCACTCTTATCTAACGTAGGAGCTACTGTCACAGACAGGGCAGCGTATACCGCAAAAAAAGCTAGCCAGCAAGCCGCTCCAGAGGAAAGTGCTCCGTGTTTAGAATGAGCACTATGCGAAAAACATTATAGATCTGGTTTAATCCATGCCGCGGTGGCTCAGTGGTTACGGCGTTCGGCTGCTGTCCCGAAAGACGCGGGTTCGATCCCGGCCGCGGCGGCTGAATTTCGATGAAGGCGAAATTCTAGAGGCCCGTGTGCTGTGTGATGTCAGTGCACGTTAAAGATCTCCAGGTGGTCGAAATTTCCGGAGCCCTTCGCTACGGCGTCCCTCATAGCCTGAGTTGCTTTGGGACGTTAAACCCCAATAAACCAAACCAAACCAAACCAGATCTGGTTTAATCTGCGTAAATAAAGTATTGCGTATCCTATGTATCTCCATATAATTTTATTTCTCCTCATTTTTGCTTGCAGCGCGCGAGAAAAAAAGTGTAAGTGCTCCTCGGTTCTGGCTATATGCGCCGAAAAACCTTATGCATTGCAGGCTGTTGTTCACGGCCCTGACCAACATTCGACAGGGAAAAAGGAATTTAATGATATCTACAACCGCCGAAAGCAAACCTTTATTGGATACATTAAGGTTCAAGTCATATACCATTGCTACACAGGAAAATCGACAGCACTCTAATCTCTAAATATAATTTAAGGCTCCAAACTAACTTTTACAGGGATAGCGAAATTAAAATTGACCGCTGTGCTCAAATGTAAAGTAATTCATGTTTGGTGCCATATACAACTGCACAAATAAAAGCTCTTATGACGATCTGCTTCATCTCGGTCCTAAGTCTGCTTCCGAATTTAGGAAGATATTATACCAGCAAGCTACCTTGTCCTTTGCCGGCGCTGCTGTGCGGTAATTTTCTAGAGCGCATCGCATGAAGGCCTGCGACAACTGCGTTTTCGTGGTCTACGCACGACCGCCTCAGGGAAAGCGAGCATGAGGTAAGCGCGCCACCGTGCGGCGAGGGAAACGGTCGCACCGCTCTCTCAAATTGCGCCCTCTCCGTGCAAATGGGATGGCCGGAGCAAAAGCGCGCTTCGATCGCGGAGGCCACGTCTATAAGGAGAAGAAGCTAAACAACGAGCGAAAAGGAGCAGTGCACGGATCACGATTGTCCCATCTGGAGCAGCAGCCGGAAATTTCTTTTCGTAAAGGAACTCGTCATATTCGCGCTTTGGGCCCGACTTTGGCTGCTTATGTTCCTACATTCGGTTGTAATCGATTGCGCTTAGTATTCGAAGGCGACGGATTGTCGAAGGAAGTGCTTGGGCGAAGTAGCGTCAACAGCGAATGTCGCAGCCTTGCGTGCGCGATTCCGGTGGCGATTTCACGGCTTGCGTAGTGAGAGCAGAAGGCGACAGGCTTATTTTCTCTTGATGTGACAGCTGTTGCGCACATTCTCGTGGACACCATTCGGGCACGGCATCTGTTAGGCCGTTGTGCAATGACCCTGTGGTTATGCTGTCCAAGTGAAGTCATGGCAGAATTCGAACAAACATGGGTACATACTGGGATACGCAGAACAAACGTTTTGTAGTTGAGCTCTACAAGAGCATCGCGCTCCGAAAGCTTCCATATGCAGACAAATAAGCAATAGGTGCGACTAAACGCTACGATCGGTGCACTCTGTGCACTGCAAAATGCAGCACTATGCCCTGATTAGTCGCACGGTTAAAGATATGTGGATTTAATTTGTGCTTCACTGGGACCAGCACGGCAAGGCGAAAAGAGGAGCATTACTCTGTCATGGAGTAGCGCTGCCTTAAAATGTGTCAGCCGATTCGATTTGGCTTGTGGTGTAATTCTTGGCTCAATTGTGACAAGGAAATAAAAAGAAAAAGCCTGCAGAAGCGAGAGAGAGAAAAACAAAAGACACGCATCCACCGAAAAATCGAAAGGAACGCACTGAGACGGAATGACAGAGGAACGGAAAAAAAGCTGCGATCTGCTGTCACCACGATTTCCTCCGTAGGCACGTACGAATCACCTTCCTCAATGTGAGCTAAGCGATTACTTCGGACTACTACCTCTTGCACTTTTGTTCATTCGACACCCCATTCTGTCGTCCATGCTTTAACGCAGCAACGCGCGTAACAACAAAAAAAAAGCGATGCTGGCCGGGCGGGCCAAGGCGATTAGTTCCTGCCAAGTGCCGAACGCGTAGTGCGCTGCCAACAAGTGAATAACGAGGAGAGAAAAAAATTGCCGACAATTACGCTACTTCCTAATGCGAAATTTGAGCGCAGCTCAACAGCTGTTCCAGCTTTTCGATAGATTGAGGCAAAGAATGCGAGCAAGACATGTATGTGCAATTAAAGACAACTTGTTATTTTTCACACATATTCCTTCTTCAAGAAACACTCCACTAACAGTTCTTGATTGTCCTGAAGGAAGCTTTGTGGGCGGAGAAATAGATGGATATATGCTCGACTTGCTGCACCAATGCCTGGTTCTCAAAGACGAGGTCTGCGCAAGTATTTCGCGAGGTTGTAACAGCTGTGGGAGCCGTTATGGGCGAGAGGAACGGGGTGTTCTCCTGCATAAGTGGTAAGCAATCTCGCTTGTCTTCATATCTACATTAAAGTCCCCACTTACCCTGCCACCTTGGCAGGTGGCAGCATTTCTGGCACAACGTTGTCAATGCCAAAGCATGCAGCGCACATCTGTCACTACCGCCACGCCACGTAGCTTAAAGCACGACTGAGGTGTCCACTCTTCCAATAGGGCAGTTATGCGCCTTCCCTATGGTTCAGGTGTCCACCGAGATGTGTGAAACAGATACTGCGCATTTCCTTTCCTCAAAAACCAATTTACAAATTTTACCCTCTGCTTTCCAAGCCCCGCTATATTGGTTTCGCTGCTGTTGGAGACAGATACTGCGCATTTACCGCGCATAATACCGAAGACACTTTGGAAAGTCTAAAGTGTGCTTGGCGAAAGCCTTGTGGTCAGCCCACTTCAGCATCGCCGAACCGCTTGACGCGAAATCACTGGGCCGCTTCGGGGACATGCGTCTCACTCACTCGACTGCAACAAGACGTCCGGTGAAGGAGCGGCGGTGTAGCTGCCACCGCCGACGCGCGCGCGCTCGTTCAACCGCTGCTGTGTGGCGTCACGGTTGCTATGCAGAGCTGTGCCCCCCACTGGCGCGCCGGTTGCTAAGGAGGGGAGGAGGTTGCGCTTTTACTTTCTCCTTTCCAAGCTCCCGCTCCATTGCTTTCGCAGCTTAAAGGGTGTCCACTGCTGGTTACAACGGACAACGGCGACGGCGACGCCGCGAAACGCAGAAACGGGCGCCTAAGAAATGCGCTCTAAAAGAAGCCCTCGACTTCGACTCTGGATTTGATGACCTTGGAACAGAAAAAAGTAAGACACAACCAAAAAAGGAGACACGTAGCCAACAACTTCTTTTCTGCCAGCGGTCACCGTGCAGACGAGAATAATTTACGAATACACAAAAGCAGCTCAAGACTTTGCCAGTAGTAGGGGCGACCTTCAGCCGGGAAAAAGTAAGAGCTACACAAAACAAGCAGCACGTACGTCCCCGCTTGCGCAGTGCGAGAGGGTTGTCTAAGTAACTGAAACAGCGTGCACGCATTCGTGCTCTTCAAGAGGAACATACGGGCTACCCGGTCACACTATGTTAAAACAAACGCGGACGCATCAGTTTTATATAAACACAAGCCAATTACAAGATGCCGCCACTCCTGTGACAGCTCTCCTGGAATTTTCCGTCAACACGTGGCTGCGACAAGAGTGCGATCCTTATAGATTATCTACATCTGAGCCTGGAACTTCGACGTGGATAGCGTGCTCAGGCACCTGAGAACCCTCGACCTACCTGCATCCATAAGCAGCGCTGAACTAAGTCAGGCTGGAATCCTTCACCCTGGGTGCGACGTGTAAATGTGGACTTCACAGTATTAAACAGAGCACATTTAAGGGGCCCTTTCAGAGATCGGCGGGGTTTTAAGGCCTACACTCTTGAAAAAAGTTAGTAAAAAGATAATAAGTGCAGCAGTTACTAACTCTTACTTCGTTTTACTACTTTTATCAGCTATTTACTACCCTCTTGAAGGCATAGCTAGTAAAAGTAGCCCTTGCTACCTTTTTGCTAACTATGGTCGCTAGTTACTACTGGGTTAGTAACCGGTCCTTTAACCCTAAAAAAGTCAAAGAATACAAACTGACACAGATTATCGAGCTAATAAATTGCTTTTGTAATTAAACATTTCTGCCGCGACATATCGTTAGGTAGACTAAGCTGTTTCTACAATCTCAACTTCATAATTAACACTGGTAGTTTAGCTCAACCGATAAGAGCCACTAGCCCGTAAATCAGTGATTTACGGAGTATATAAAATTGACAAAGATTTCCCTACATGTGCACGCGCAATGCGCGAGTGTGACCCTTTCTGATTTGTGCTTTTCCTGTATTCTGAACCTTTGTGTGCACACGGTAAGGTTGCTGATGCCATCATCTCGCATAATTTCTACATGTAATGCGCGATACGCTTAAACCTAAGTCTGTGATTTATGGCCAGCACGCTCTGATAGGTCTGTCTGGATACCGGAATAAGTCAAATTGACTGTGAAGCTTTTTTATTTCTCGAGTACGCATAAATTTTAGAAGCCACGCCAGCACACCGTACGATTACTCTAGCAACATCCGCGAGTTTCTATTCATTTTCTTAATAAATACTACTAGCATCCCGTTAATAACTGCAGGTAGCAGTCGTTACTACCTTCCCGTTACTAACTGCAGTTATTAACAGATTAGTAACATATGTGACAACCAGTTACTACCCCAAAAGTTAGTAAATACTACTACCTTTTTTCTAAGAGGGTAGAGCAACACCGACAGTAACGAGGCGCTGCAATTTTAGAGCGCAGCTCTTAGGCGTCTGTTTCTACGTTTCGCGGCGTCGCCGTCGCCGTTGTCCGTTGTAACCAGCAGTGGACATCCTTTAAGCGGCGAAAGCAATGAAGCGGAAGCTTGGAAAGGAGAAAGTAAAAGAGCAACCTCCTCCCCTCCTTAGCAACCGGCGTGCCAGTGAGGGGCGCAGCTGTGCACAGCAACCGTGACGTCACACAGTAGCAGAAGAAAGAGCGCGCGAGCGTCGGCGGTGGCAGCTACACCGCCGCTCCTCCGCCGGACGTCTCGTTGCAGTCGAGTGAGTGAGACGCATGGCTCCGAAGCGGAACGGTGATTCCGCGCCAAGCGGTTCGGGGATGCGGAAGTGGGCTGACCACAAGGCTTTCGCCAAGCACTTTAGAATTTCCAAAGTATCTTCGGTATTTTTTTCAGGAAAGGAAATGCGCAGTATCTCTCTCCAACAGCTGCGAAACCAATAAAGCGGGGGCTTGGAAAGCAGAGGGTAAAATTTGTAAATTGGCTTTTGAGGAAACTAAATGTGCAGTACCTGTCTCACACATCTCGGTGCACACCTGAACCAGAGGGAAGGCGCATAACTGCCCTCTTGGAACAGTGGACACCTCAATCGTGCTTCAAGCTACGTGGCGTGGCGGTAGTGACAGATGTGTGCTGCATGCTTTGGCATTGCCAACGTTGTGCCAGAAACGCTGCCACCTGCCAGGGTGGCAGGGTAAGTGGGGACTTTAATGTAGATATAAAGACAAGCGGGATTGCTTACCACTTATGCGGGAGAACACCCCGTTCCTCCCGCTCGTAACGGCTCCCACAGCTGTGACAACCTCGCGAAATACTTGCGCAGGCCTCGTCTTTGAGAACCAGGCATTGGTGCAGCAAGTCGAGCATATATCCATCTATTTCTCCCTCCACATAGCTTCCGTCATGATAATCAAGAACTGTTAGTGGAGTGTGTCTTGAAGAAGGAATATGTGTGAAAAATAAGCTGTCTGTAGCTGCACATACATGTCTTGCTCAAATTCTTTGCCTCAATCTATCGAAAAGCTGAAGCAGCTGTTGAGATACCCTCAATTTTCGCATTACGAAGTAACGTAATCGTCCGCAATTGTTTTTTTTACTCATTAGCGTCTACCTGACCGCAGCTAGATGGCTTCAAATGAATGCTGTACAGCTCTCCCATAAACTTCGCATAATTCGTCCTTCCACGGGAGCTGGCTTCTAGCTGGTTCGGGGTTTTACCTAAATACACACGTTTTTGCCGTGTTTTTGCTTAGCACCACAAACTGACCTCGTGCTAACGGCGCCCTATCATTTACCACTTAAAAGATCATGACAGCAGAGAAAGAACGACTTGTGTGCACGGGTGTTCGTCTCTGCGCAGGCCTGAGAGACGCTTCTCCAGTGTTTGTGCTGGTCAGCATGCAGCAGCGTAAAGGGCACCCGTCCAGGGTTAGGAACTTTTTTTAAAATCAAGCCCAGAGCATAGATGAGGCATCGAAGATAACCCCTTGAAAATAGTACAGCCATGCGCGCCCCGAAAAGTTGTAAAAAGTCAAATCAAAGGCCGCTCGTTCTTTCCTTCCACAAGCAGAAGTCCACGTCCTCTACTCTGGCTGGTTTGACGTCATACGGGTCACTTCCGCTAAAGGCATTCCATTGGTGCGTCGTTCTGGCTGACGGGAAAAGGTTGGGCGTAGCCGGGGCGTCGCGTGCCTTCCATTTCGACACATGCCTAAAAACCCGCATGAAAGAAAAAAAACTGGGGAGGGAGCGCCCGGCGACAGCCTTGAACCCTAGTCATAAAAAGTAAAAAATAGTGAAACTGAGAGAGTCGGTTCGTCCCCGCCGTGTTCACGTCACGAGATAGCCCTCTACGTGCGAGCTCCCTTAGTTTTTTTTGTCCTCCATGCAAGCCCCCCAAAACAAGGTTTTCGTTACTTGTGTGTATGTCGTGTCGTGTGTAGTCGAGCCTTTTCCTCGCATACTCGACCGCTCCGCACACACACCGCTTATCCTTCGAGCATCTTGTCTACGCCTTGACTCCGTAGAACGACATGAGCTTAGGAGCGGAGAAAAGACACAAAAACACAGAACACATAAACACACACGGAGAAAAGCAAACGGGAGCTTGCGGGGTCCGCGCTTCGCCGTGTGTTTCGAACAAAACCGACTCCCGCCCCTCCGATCGTGAAACGATGGAGAGGCCCAAAAAAATGAAAAGGTGGCTCGCTAACTAGGGATTACAAACAGATGTATGAAAGGATGCGCTAGCTAACAAGTTTAGGTTGTAGAGCCGATCGCGCCTCTCGATCGTTCAGTGTGCCGAGAAAATGCAACGATGCCGTTTCGTCGTTGGATGCGCACGCCGCGGCTGGAGTCGAAGCATGATCCGGCACAGATTTCCATGAGTTTATGAGTTCAGTCGTGACTGGCTCCAACGCATCAGCCTTCCTCACACAACGGTAAAGAATGTGGTGGTTTGCGGAAGACACTTCGCTCCGGACGACTACATCCACGACCCAAGCAACTGGGGAGAGGAAAGTCAAAGAAAAAAACACGACGAAACACCGCGAGGAGACCTAAAGAGCAAAATACAGAGTGCTTTTGGAGACCCGCCGCCCTCCCTCCCCCCTCGATTAGACATGGTAGCAAAAACCAAGAAAAGAATTCTTTTCAAGGCGGGGCCATGACGTAGACATGTGACGCACTCCACCAGACACCACGCCTCCCGCTAGCATCGGAGGAGGAAGGGTGCTTTTCCCTTGCAGAGCCTACTCGACGAGGCGCGTGAGAGAAAAATCTTGAGGAGGGAACGGAAGGAGAGGACCATGGCGAAGTTGTTGATTGCGATGGCTGTTAACTACGCTTTCGACCAGAGGATAGTCAGCTGCCCTATAAGGGCCACGCTGTTCTTCAACGTCCCTCCCATCGCTAGACAGCGGCCTTCGCTCGTGTTTCTCTGCGACCACGCCTACTTCTGAATGGAGACGAGCGGTAAGCCGGTTGCATTGAGGCCATGGCACTGGCACCGTGGATCGGGATCCTGTTACATTGAGAACAATTTGCTTTTGCACCGTTCTAAAGTCTAGCATGTACTAGTATGAAGGGCCATGAAAAGTTCTGGGAGTTTTACCATGAGAGTTTCATGGGATATTTCAGTGTACTCAGGCGCTGTCACTGTCACTGATAAATCTAAGCTACGACTGACTACGTCGCCACATTTCCGCGCGGTAAGCACAGAATAGCAAGAACAAGTGCTTAATGACTCCATAGGGATCACATTGTTAGTCGCGCCTGCGCACCGACTTTGGTCCCGTTGACGGCGCGATACCACGTGGAGCAAATGTACAAGGTGAAAACATATTGGCATTTCCTACTATAATATCCTAATGGCGTCTAATTGGAAAACAGAGATGTCCGCCGCGGTGGCTAAGTGGTTATGGTGCTCGGCTGCTGACCCGAAAGACACGGGTTCGACCCGGCCGCGGCGGTAGAATTTCGATGGAAGCGAAGTGCTAAAGGCCCGTGTACTGTGCGATGTCAGTGCACGTTAAAGAACCCCAGGTGGCCGAAATTTCCGGAGCCCTTCACTATGGCGTCTCTCATAGCCTGAGTCGCTTTAGCACGTTAAACACCAGAAACCAAACGAAAACAGTGCTTGATTGGTCCGAAGTCGAGCAGTCACAGATTTCTTATCTTAGGCCCGTTTTTAGCAAAATTGTTTTGATTTTATTCCCTTTTTTCGAACATTAATAATTCTGTCAAATATTTGCTCTTGTATTATTTTTAAAAATCTCCTCCCATGGCGATTTACATGACTGCGTAGTTAGAGGAAACAATTGCTGGCCAAAAGCAGAAAATGCAGCGCCCTAGCGATTTAGTGCTAGCGATCCTAGCTAGCACTTTTAAAAATCATACCACTTGGGTGCCGCTGTCAAATAGGTGCCGCCAGTTTACGTACGCGGATAAATAAGGAAACTTTACAACGTCCATTAAAGTCGAAATCATGCCATGCCGTACTCTGTACAACTATGTCTGTATTTTTCCTGCCAGTCTTGGCAGTTCGTTGCAATGTATCCGCATCACATGAAAGACGATGCCATCAAAAAATCTAGAAAATGACCAGCAACTTGGAACGTGCGTTAAACCGGAGCGATCTGCCACTAATGGCTTAGTGCGTCTGCACTAGGGACCCCACTCACCAATTTCGCCGTTGTCGCTTTGTATGTGCACCTGTACACCGTGGCATTTGGCAGTTAAATTACTGATTGGTAATAATCGAGAAGAGCAGCGTGGGTCTCACAAGTCCCACCGGTGGCAGCACCTGCCATCGCAGGGCAGTGGCGCATCGCTAAACCGCCGCACCATCACGCCATGTGTGGGGTGAGGACTTCCCAGCGATTTACGGACGTAGAGAATACCAATTCAACATATATGCGCATTAAGTCATTAACGGTATGGCGTCATACGCTGGCAACGGGCAGCGAACGCCGCACCTCCCGCATGTGAGGCGGATACTCAAACCGCTAGGCCACCGCTGCGGTGCAACCCGGCTCTAAGACAAGTACAGTGACACACAGTGGCGTTCATTTTAAGGAAAGGAAGTGCGCATAACTAGCTCCCTGGGTCAGTGGACGCCTGAGTCGCGCTTATAGGTACGGGGGCTGATGAGAGACAGATGTGGGCTGCATGCGTTAGCGCTGACAACGGTGAGCGCTCGCGATCATCCATGAACTGCCACCTGCCAGGGTGGCAGGTTTGGTGTTGTTGTTGCGACTGAAAGAAGGATGAAAAAGAAATTTCACGGGCCTGCCGACTGGCTCCTGCTGAGCCACCACCGCTGCCACGTGCAGATAGAGGAGAGTTGAAAGATATGAGAGGAAAGAGTGAAAGAACAGACGTGCGTCGCCCTTTCGTGGGTGGGGACTTTAGTGTAGATATAAAGACAAACAGGAATTTCTTACCACTTATGCGGCAGAACAACCAATTCCTCTCGCTCGTAACGCCTCCCACGGCTGTGACAACCTCGCGAAATACTTGCATACGCCTCGTCTTTCAGAACCATGACATTAGTGCAGCAAGTCGAGCATATATCCATCTATTTCTGCAACCCCAAAGCTTCTTTCATGAAAATCAAGAGCTGTTAGTGGAGTGTTTCTTGAAGAAGGAATATGTGTGAAAAATAAGATGTCTGTAACTGTATATGCATGTCTTGCTCGAATTCTTTGCCTCAATCTATAGAAAAGCTGAAACAGCTGATGACCTGCGCTTAAATTTCGCTTTAGGGAGTAACGTAATCGTCGGCAATTTTTTCCTCGTACTATTGAGCATTGGAACTTAATTCCTGGCATAGCGCGGTCTCTTACATTAAACTCATCTTTAACAGCTATCAGTGCCACATGATGTTTTCTTTGTGTTGTGTTCATTGTGCACTGTTTCAATTTATTAGTTACTACCTACCACATTGTTCGCGCTACGTATACAACCATGTTAGATGTAATCTCTTTGTGTGTGTATGTGTGTGTGTGTGTGTGTGTTGTACATTGCCATTTTTGCAAATTGTTACCCCACTCCTGCAATAGCCCCAATAGGGGCGGCAGTATGTAAAAATAAATAAATAAACACAAGCAAACGTATTGGGACGGGTGCCGGAAGCATCAAAAGACACGCGTGCTCAAGCACAGATTCCGAAGCCAGACAACAGTGGGCAACTATAAAAGTCGACACCATACTTTTCCTCATGAGCTCGCATGATTCATTTTACTGTCTCCTCGAACGTACGTGACTAAACTAATAAGGGTCACCCTTTTAGCTTATTAGCAATTACGCGACTAGGAACCTGTTTAAAGCCAAAAAAATGGCTGGGGTTTAGCTTTGGTTAAACCTGGTAGGTTGCGTAAGCATCCATAGCGTCCCATTCGGGATCATCACCGGTTGTAGGCGATTCGGTTTCGATAGAGGCGCGGTGCGCCCGTCTAGCAGCGTCTTGGGCGCGCCGCTTAGCAAGGTGCTGTTCGCGTTCTTCATCTGTCTCCGAAGCCCGTTGTCGTTTCCTGGCTTCGTCAAGCCGACGTAGCCTCCCTTTCTGTTTATCAGGCGGCATAACGACGGAGGCGGCTGTTGTTGTGTTGTGACTGAGAGAAGGATGAAAAGAAAATTGCACGGGCCTGCCTACTGGCTCGAGCCTCGAGCCAAGCCACCACCGCTGCCACGTGCAGATAGAGGAGGGTTAAAAGATCAGAGGAAAGAAAAAAGGGAAAGAAAAGACGCGCGTCGCAGCGAGCGAGCACATTTTATACCCCCCCCCCCCCCCCCCCGTTCTCCACACTCCGCAGCTGACGAGAGCGCGGCGAGGGCAGCGCCTCCACTCGGCAGCGGCGCGGCTACAGCTGTAGTGCGCCGAGCATGGAGGAAGGAAAGAACTCCATGGCGCCGAGCCTCGCGCCGCCCTTCAAGGTCAAACGTGCCGCTCGGCTGCCCCGACGCGACGGGCTGAAACCTGTCGTAATATTTCTTACGCAATAAAAGCTGACGAATAGTTGTGGGACTCCTAAGCTCCGCCTTTAAAGGTATTGCGAGAATAATGGTTTGGTTTGATATACAGGGCTTTCGCGTCCCAAAGCGACTCAGGCTATCAAGGACGCCGTAGTGAAGGGCTCCGGAAATTTCTACCACCTAGTGTTCTTTCACGTGCACTGACATCGCACAGTAAACAGGCCTCTAGACCAAATGTTTTTTAGGGAAATCCCCCAAGGTGGAGTAGATTTGTAATAAGGGAGTAATTACTCATTGACGTCCACCCGAGCGCAGCCATACGGCTACAAACGAAAAGCTATACAGCTTTCTCAGAAACTTCGTAGTTAAAGAAAAATTCGTCCTGGTCCGGGGATCGAACCCGGGACCACCGCTACACCGCGACCTCGTCCTACCATAAGCTTGCCGTCCCGGTTAGCTCAATTGGTAGAGCGACTGCTCCGGTGTAGCGGTGGTCCCGGGTTCGATCCCCGGACCAGGACGAATTTTTCTTTAACTACGACGTTTCTGAAAAAGCTGTATAGCTTTCCTTTTTAGCCGTATGGCTGCGCTCGGGTGGACGTCAGTGAGTAATTACTCCCTTATTGCAAATCTACTCCACCTTGGGGGATTCCCCTAAAAAACATTTGGTCAAACACTGTTCCCACTTCGAGTTATTGATCAATTCGCTCTCGTCCTACCATAAGCTTGCCGTCCCGGTTAGCTCAATTGGTAGAGCGACTGCTCCGGTGTAGCGGTGGTTCCGGGTTCGATCCCCGGACCAGGACGAATTTTTCTTTAACTACGAAGTTTCTGAGAAAGCTGTATAGCTTTCCTTTGTAGCCGTATGGCTGCGCTCGGGTGGACGTCAATGAGTAATTACTCCCTTATTACAAATCTACTCCACCTTGGGGGATTCCCCTAAAAAACATTTGGTCAAACACTGTTCCCACTTCGAGTTATTGATCAATTCGCTCTCGTCCTACCATAAGCTTGCCGTCCCGGTTAGCTCAATTGGTAGAGCTACTGCTCCGGTGTAGCGGTGGTCCCTGGTTCGATCACCGGACCAGAACGAATTATTCTTTAACTACGAAGTTTCTGAGAAAGCTGTATAGCTTTCCTTTGTAGCCGTATGGCTGCGCTCGGGTGGACGTCAATGAGTAATTACTCCCTTATTACAAATCTACTCCACCTTGGGGGATTCCCCTAAAAAACATTTGGTCAAACACTGTTCCCACTTCGAGTTATTGATCAATTCGCTCTCTTCCTACCATAAGCTTGCCGTCCCGGTTAGCTCAATTGGTAGAGCGATTGCTCCGGTGTAGCGGTGGTCCCGGGTTCGATCTCCGGACCAGGACGAATTTTTCTTTAGCTACAAAGTTTCTGAGAAAGCTGTATAGCTTTCCTTTGTAGCCGTATGGCTGCGCTCGGGTGGACGTCAATGAGTAATTACTCCCTTATTAGGCCTCTAGAATTTCGCCTCCATCGAAATTCGACCGTATCGGCCGGGATCGAAACCAGCGTCTTTCGGATCAACAGCCGAGCGCCATAACTGCGCCACTTCGGCTACCGTTAATGAGCGTCCTCTTGTCCACACAGACATTGTTTCCTCGTTCACAATCGCAATTATTGTGTGAAAGACCACACGACATCCATGAAGGCATCGCTTTAACCAAGCTGCACGATTGTGCCTGCGTGGCCGAGCAGCCGCGTGTCTGACTCGCACCCCATGGCTAAGGGGTTCGGTAACTAACTAGGCACCTACATTTTCTCTGCAACGAAATTCATTTGTTTTATATATTTACAAGTCCTAACGACCTTTGAGTGAAGGTCAATGTGCCCACCCACCTTCACTCACCTAAAGCCTCCTCCCACCAGAATCACACTGTGAAGCGAAATTCAAAGACGCAATGGGTAGGCGATCAAATCCCGCCGCGACGTCTGAGTGGTTCACGGGCTCGTGTACTGAGCCGGGGTGCCCGGGCTTGAACCCGACCGCGGCGGCCGCGTTTCGATGGAGGCGAAACGCAGAAGGCGCCCGTGTGCTGTGTGATGTCAGTGCCCGTTAAAGATCCCCAGGTGGTCGAAATTATTCCGGAGCCCTCCACTACGGCGCCTCATTCTTCTTTCACTCCCTCCTTCATCTCTTCCCTCATGGCGCAGTTGGGGTGTCCACCGCGAAGTGATAGAGTTACTGCGGCACTTCCTTTCCTCAAAAAACAATTTTCAGTATGATCACGTAAAAGTGAAATGCTCAGCCAATATACTGTTAATGCATATTTCCTGCGTCAGATCGTATGATGGCGTGGGCACCAAAAATATTAAGTTACACGCAGTTATAATCATTATCCGTCTTATGACCAGTGCAGGACAAAATACGTTCTCAACGGCCTCCTATAAAGCTTCACATAAAATTTATGGTGGCTTAAAAGACTACTGGGACGAGAAATTTTGCTCATGTGGAAAGAAGGAGTGCTAAAAACAAGAGATGGAATTCGTAACAGAATTGAGTGCGTCAAGAATCACTTCCGAAATTCGCCGTTTTTCAAGCCGAAACCGAGACTATAAAAAACGATGCAATTCATGGAGGAAGGAAAACTCCGCAATTACTAAGCGCCGGAAGTGGCGTATCGTAAACAGCTTTCGGAACGTGCTCGAAGCACTCGGAACCGCTCGGCGGTTCCACTCAGAGCCACTCGGTGGTTCGGCAGACAGCCGTTCAGCAGCTCGCAGCTGGCCGTAAGAGCCGCAGTGAGCGAGCGCGCGTTGCAAACGTGAGCGTTGCGAACACCGATCACATGCATGTTCACCGCACGCGAACGAGCGGCCGCTGAATGGAAGTAGTTTACTTTAGCTTTAACACATTGATCGCATTATATCACTCATTTATACATAGTCACATCACTTAAGGCTTAACATGCTGGGGTAATACAGCTCTCATCTTACATCAACTCAGATAATCCATAACAAAGCTATAAGAATTATTACATCCAGCTCGTTCATTACTAATGCGAGATCTTTACTCCATATGAACAATATCCTAACTGTTTCAGAGCTCATCAAATTTCATTTAGGTATATTGTTCTTCAGAATCATCAACAACCAATTACCAACAGTTGAGTTTTTATCCTCCACACTCACCAATTACAACACTACCCGGTTTCCTTCTAACAACGATTTCCTCCTACCCAAAGTTCTTACTAACTATGGCAAGCAGACTGTTCAGTATTCATCGATTTCACTATGGAACACCTTACCTCTGAATAAAAAACTCGCGTTCAGTATTTAATTTTAAACAGACCTTAAAACAATTCTTCATAGCGGACAGTTGACCACTAGTTTCTTTTTGTTTCTTTCTTTTTTCTTTTTATTTTCTTCTTTTCTTTCTTTGTAGTTTGTGTTCCTTAGTTGTGTTCTTTGTCTACAAATGTGTGTATTGTGTCTTAATTCGGTATCATCTTTCATTATTAAAATGCTGCGCTTAGTTTACTTAACTCAATGTTATTATGAACAGGTCCCCTTTCAGTCATTCGACTATGGGACCTCCTTCTGCATATCATTGTACCGTGTTCTGCAACTTTATCGGCACAGGTTTGAAAAATTCTCCCGCCACAACCGTTGGCTCGTTTGTGGTGAAACCGCGCACAAAGCTTCCTTATTGTCGTCCGTTTTAAGGCATAGTAAGTATAAAAGTGGTACTTACCAGGTTTGGTCACGCGAGATGCGAAACCAGAAGCACCCGTGTTGAGATCGAGCCGTCGTCATCGAATTTCTGCCGAAATGTACTGGTGGCGCCATCTGGCATCGCTGAAGGAAAGCGCCGCGACGGAAGCGCCGAGGCGAGCGCTGCAGCGAGCGTGGCGGCTTGCTTTGAATGCGTCGTTCGGGCCACGTCGTCTGCTTAAGCACGTGAATGACGACGGCTCGATCTCAACACGGGTGCTTCTGGTTTCGCATCTCGCGTGACCAAACCTGGTAAGTACCACTTTTATACTTACTATGCCTTAAAACGGACGACGATAAGGAAGCTTTGTGCGCGGTTTCACCACAAACGAGCCAACGGTTGTGGCGGGAGAATTTTTCAAACCTGTGCCGATAAAGTTGCAGAACACGGTACATTGTTCAAATGATTGACTAATAAAAAATCTGATTCTGATTCTCAGTTTGCTTCGAGTCATCTGCTTTTGTTCCTCTGTCAGTGCTACTGCTAGCCAGATGCGCAAGCGGTGTTCTTGGCTTCCTACATCTTCGGCTGGCCGTTTCAGAGAGCGCTCCGGAGCGTTAGGAGATGCGATCGCACATTCGGCTGATAAAAATCGGGCGCTGTGACTTCGTTCGGCTTGCTTTTACCGGGCGCGTGCCTGGAGTTTGAGATGCTCCGACTTCCTGCTCAGACCGGTTGGGTTTTCTGGGTCACGTGGACAGTTCCCACCAATCTCAGCGCGGCGCGGTTGCATGGTTAACTAACTCCAATGCAGGCCAGGGACTGGGCAGGCGGTGGAGTGGTTTAAGGGTGTTTTGACGTCCTTGCACCCAATTTCTGCTCGTGCTTCATGCCGACGAACTTCATCAGTACGTTCCAGAGTCTATGGATAGCACAGAGACCATCACGGTAATGTCGAGAGAGAGAGAGAGAGAAACTTTATTAAGGCAAGTGTGTTTACACCCCTTGGGTCCCTGGATCACCGCACGGTCCCACTCGACGTTGAAACATTCATTTGGCGTTTCATTCATGACGTCGGCACCAATGTCGACTGTACTGACGGCGATTGCAAGTATGGAAAATGCTTAGAATGAGGCGCCTTCAGCGACTGTTTCTGCTTTGTCGTTGCGCCTGCATTCGTGACGATACATCTTTGCTGCTCTTTTTGTACCTGTGGAAATGGGTTGGAGGCGTTCAGTGGTTCGTGTAGAAAAAACCTGCGTGTGCCCGGCGAAAGTCCAATATTTTTGTGGCTCATAGCGACAGTGCCAGCTGGCGAACTTGTGGTTGATCGCTATGCTGACCAAGCTCGAAAGTCTGTTGCGGTTCAGATCAAACAGCTGTGTCAGTGAGTGCTTGGAGGAAGGAATATGGATGTGCTTTGACGGGAAGGTACGATGTGGAATAAAAATTCAGGGGGAGCACTTAAGTCACCTGACGTGCAGCAAGGCGAAAGCCTTTGTGCCATCCTGCTGAGCTCTCTGGAACGCTTCTGATCCTTCATTTTGTGCATTTGTTTCGTGTTATACTCGTTATAACCGATTTCGAGTTACTACGTACTACACCTTCGTTGCATCCGGTGTATTCGTTACAACCTAGTTCGAGTTACTACATGCTACACATTGGTTACCAACGTATACAGCGCAAGAAGACAAACCGATTGACACCACTTCGAATGTCCTACGCCAATTAGTTTAGCCGTAATGCATGTTTGAAGTTTCAAGAAGTCACGGTTTGGCGAACGAAAGGTCGTCGGTGCGAATCCTTATGACACACTACGCTTTGATTAGACTAGCAATCTCATGGTCCGTACTGCGCTAAATCGTTTTATACCACTCCGAACAATCTCTGTATCAGTGGTACCACCCAATGGTCCCACCTGAACTCCTCAAACACTGGAGTATACGGGGTGTCCAGGCGAACTTTAGTCAAGGGTAAAAAAATAGGAGATTTGAGGTAGGCCGGGGAAGCCTCTTACATATTGCTAACAACCGGCTTGCGCATCATAGGCATTTTTTTGTTTCGCAATTAGTATATTAGCAATTAAGATAATATTTCTAAATGCGTAAATATTGACTTTAGACGGTGGATACGAAAAGCCAAGTTGGAGAGCACCTTCGGAAACCCCCATTTCATTTATTTGCGATAAGGAAAGCCCCACGTTATCTTTTTTGAAAGCTCCAAAGAAACCCCGCGAAATATAAAAAAGTCACGTGACTAGCTCATTTGCGCGCCACGATTGTGCTGCTCTCAACCGTGGCTTGAGTGAACGAAATTAGCTGATGGTATGGCGCGGCACTGCTGCGGCAGGCCGATATTTCGACGGTGGTTGCGACGCCCGCGCGAGCCAGGCTGCAAGCATCACGGTGCAAGTTACAGCGAACGCACCGGGCATTGTAAGCGCGTTGAAAAGCCCAAAGGTGACAAACACAAATGGGACGAGTTTTATTCCACTGTGAGGACTGCCATATTATAACTTCCCCAGCGCCCCTGCTAGTGCACGTGTGCGCGCCAGCCCCGCGCGCACCTCGGACGGCATGTACCGTCGACGGCATGTACCGCGCCAGCGCCTCACATCTAGCGCAGTCGAGAGCAGTACTCGAATATTCCGAGAGAGGCCGCTGGCTTGCTAGCTGTCGGTTGAGTGCCACCGGGCTCGCCGGATGCTCATGCCTATTCTCAAATAAACAGTTTTACTTTTGCACCTGTGCCTTCGTCTGCCCGGACACCCATCCGCCTCACATTTGGCGCAGTCGATCTTGGACCATGCTGGGAACGTCGATAGCTGCCCGCCTGGTGAAGTAATCCCCCGAACCGTTTGCCCAGCTCGCTTCTCCGATGGTGCTGTACTTGTTCCCGCCATTTTGTCGCTCTCCCGCCAAATGAAGCCATTCGCCCACTTCACCTGAATCAGCGCGCCTTTTCGCCTGTTTGCCTTGCTACGCCGACCTGTGTGATGCCTACCTGCTTGATGACGCACCTCGCCCGCCCTGCCTGATCTTCTTGTCCTGCTCGCCTTGCGTTTCTACGCCTGCCTGTGTGTTCGTGTTTCTTCACGTGCGCTACCCCGTCGACCGCCATGCCCCTCATAAACTGGAGCGAAGCTACTCCGGAGGACGTCGCCGGCTTTACAGCTGATTATCTCCGCGAAGAGCTCACTCGCCGAAACCTTGATGCTACCGGGTCGAAGGAAGAAATAATAAACCGCCTGCTCGCACATATTGCCAAAAACCGCCCAACGACGCCACCTGCCCATTCCCAGACTCCGTGGCATCCACCCAGCGCCCTGACCATGCACTGCTTTCGCCGAGTCTCGATACCACAGAGCTTCTTGCGGGCTTAGTGCAACAGCTCCTCCACGTGTCTCAACGCCCCGTAGCCCCAGTTCAGGTTACAACTCTGCCAGACCTATCCCCATCGCTTCCGACATTCAGCGCTCACGGCAACATCTTAGCGGCCCACTGGATCGAAGAGCTCGAGCGAACTCGAGATCTGGCTTCGTGGGAGCCTTCGACTCTTCTCGCTGTCGCCCTTGGGAAACTGCGCGGAGCCGCGGCTGACTGGAAAGCCGTCATCGGCCGTCAGTGCCCAACATGGATAAGCTTCAGGCAAGCCTTTCTCGATCAGTTCAGCGACAATCTCACCTTGTTGCAGTGGCAACAATCAGTTACCTGTCGCGTGCAAGCCCATGGAGAGAGTCTCGTGAACTACTCGCTGGCTAAATTTAAGCGCATTTCAGGGTGCCCAGTCGACATCAGCGACCCTCAACGCATAGAGTACGCCCTTCAGGGAATTGCAGACGCGAATCTGGCCACCACCATTGCAGCCCAACGCCCAACAACAGTCGCCGCGTACATAGCTATTGTCACACAACTGGACCGAACAATAAGTCATTCATCAATTCGACTTATGCGAGCAGAGAGTTCGAGTGCCAAGTTCTCAGTGCCCAGAGTGCAAGCCCCACTACGGAACCCAGATCGTACAAATCCCCAGATAACTACAACCAGAACAGATCGACCACAACGCATTTCAGCCCTTCCGCCAGACCAGCGAGATGCTTGGTACAATACGATCTCCTCTAAGCACGGCGCCCGTGCCTACCGCCCTGAAGACGACCTTAGTAAGGCTATCTGTTTCAACTGTCGCCAACCAGGACACCTGTCTGCCAAGTGCACTGCGCCCAGAGCTCCACGCCAACAACCTCCGGGCAACACCAAACCCCATACTACTGTCATGTCTTGCCTCGAGAGATCACTGGTGCAGTGTGCCGTGATAGAAGCTCATGTCGCAGGTGTCGGAAAAGTTGATGCGTTCCCCGACAGCGGCTCCAAGCTGACAATACTGTCCCAGGACCTTGTCACATCGTCTGCATTGTCGCCTTGGACAAAGCCGCCCATCTCCGTCGTCGGTGGTGGTACTGTGACACCAGCAAGTATAATATCTACATGCATCTCCATTGGACCTACCTCCGCAGTGATAGATGTGACGGTACTCCCACGCAACCTGCTACCTCTGATCCTTGGTGAGGACTGGTTTGAAGCTGCCCATGCCGAACTCGTCGTGAAGCCACCCAAGCCAACAGAAGTACACCAGTAGAGCACAAACACTATCCTGCTCTGCAAGGAAAAAGTGTTCCCGAGAATGTCGAACGCTGTATTGCCGCGCACAATGACCCGGTCCCCGTTTGCTCCATCTCACTTCGCCATTGGAGGCTTACAACTCGAGCCCCTCCCAGATATGAACCACCGCCGTGGCTTTCACTGGCATTCCACAAAATAGCACTTCAGGATAACGGCGTCGATGAAAAGACAGCCGAGCCACCCAACTGTGCAGGCAGCTTAGCAATGGAAGAGATAAGCCTCATCATACGTGAAGCACAGATAGGCAAACACCTAAACAAAGAACAATCAGCCGTCATCCGAGATGTTCTTCAGCAACATATAAAGCTTTTTGCCTCCGATGACAATGATTTGGGCCTCTACGAGGGAGCTGAACACGCCATCAATCTTGCCCCTGGAGCCGTGCCATATAGCCGACAACCATACCGTTATGCTGCTGATGATAGAGCATTCATTGAGAAGCAAGCCGACGAGCTTTTAAAAAGAGGCATTATTGTGCCATCCACAAGCCCTTGGGCCTTTTCTGCAGTTGTTTCAAACGGTACCAAAAAGCGGTTCTCTTCCCTCTCAATAAGCAAACTCTCAGTATTGCCCAGACCCTGCCCCGTGCCGAAGACATTATGGAGAAATATCGCTGGCTGCTCCCTCTTCGGAAGTGTAGACCTGAAATTCGCGTACTGGCAAATTCGAGTACGAGATGAAGATCAGCCTAAGACGTCATTCATAACCCATCATGGCACCTTTCGGTGGACTAGGATGCCATTTGGTCTTAAGAAGGCCCCTGCAACTTTTCAGAAAGCCATGCAAAACATCTCTCGACAGCTGAGGCCGCGACATCCAAAGTGTGGTGTCCGAGTATACCTCGATGATGTCCTTCTCTTTGGCACCAACTTCACCGAGTTCGTGCACCTGCTACAGGAGGTCCTTATGCTACTGCAGAAAAGTGGCTCCAAAGTCACACTCGCCAAATGCCAGTTTGCAGTACCATCGTTGACATTCTTGGGTTACGTTCTCTCCCAAGAAGGCAAACAGTCAAACCATGCGAAAGTGGAAGCGATTTTGAACATGCCCAGGCCAACGAATGCGAAGTCTGTCCTATCGTGGCTGCAGACGGCGAATTTTTACAGACGGTTCATACCTAACTTTGCCAAAATTTCATCACCCCTGCAGGCAATCGTCAGAAAAGGAATTTTCACTTGGAATGCAGCTTGCGATTCAGCATTCCAATCGCTTCGTCAAGCACTAACAACAGCCCCCATACTTGCTCACTTTGACCCCGCCGCGCCAACTATACCGTGACAACGGATGCCTCCGCTTTGGCACTCGGAGCTGTGCTGTCTCAACGCCAAGGTGCTAACGAAGTTGTCATAGAATACGCCAGCAGAGCTTTGTCAGCGCCAGAAAAGAACTTACACAATAATGTTTGGCAGTGTTTGGCTGTTCACTGGGCGATTTGTTTGAAGTTCCGCCCCTACCTTCTCAACAGGAAGTTTTGCCTTCTGACGGATAACTGGACCGTGGCCTGCCTTAGTAATGACATTAGGCCGTCACGTCGATTTACTAATATGCTCATGGACCTTGTGGAGTTTGACTTTAGTGTCCAACACAAGCCGGGAAAACAGAATGTGGTTGCGGACATGCTTTCACGCCTTGCCTGTGCCACCACAGAGCCTATGACAACATTGCGTCAACTCCAGTGGGAAGATCAAGAATGCTCTTTCATACGCCACAAGCTGGTAAATGACGGCGACGGGAGCGAAGACTTCCTCATCGTGGATGATATTCTGTATCGCAACACACATTCGAACTTGAACACAATTGTTCTGCCCGACAAGCTGCGCCATTCTGTTCTTGAACTGACTCATGATAATGGCGGCCACATGGATGCAAAGCGTACACTTAGGAAAGTGCAAGACCGCTATTGGTGGTCACGAATGACCAGCACTGTGACTGAGTACGTTCAAGGCTGTCAGATTTGCCAGGCTCACAATCGTCCTGTCACAAGAAATGTAGGAAAAATGGGTTTTATGCTCACAGCAGAAGTGCCATTTGCTGCTATTGCATTGGACCACATCACAATGCCTCCTAACGACAGCAACCATAAGTACATCCTCAACGTAATAGACTTTGCCACTCACTTCATTGTACCCGCTGCAGTGGTCACAACAAGCACCAAAGAAGTAATTCACCATCTGTACTCGGTGTTCTACCGTTATGGTGTCTCCAATGACTGTCAGATCACGGCCGCGCTTTCGACTCTCATGAGTTAAAACGTTTTCTGAGACTACATGGCATTGGACAACACTTTTCTGTCACGTACCGTGCGTCCAGCAACGGTCTCGTAGAGCGAAGTAACGTAACTCTCGTCTCCGTGCTCAAAAAGACATGCAGTGCTGAACCATTCAGTTGGGAAAGAAAGCTTAATGCGACAGCCTTTGCCGTCAACACTGCCATAAACGTGAGCTTGGGATTTTCGCCCTTTGAACTTCTACATGGGTATGTTCCCAAACCGCCAGCAGAAAAATTCCGCCGCCAAGCGACAACCAACTTTGAGACAAGGCTGCTAGACCTCATCGAACATCGCTCAGAGGCATGTGCCAATTCAATTCAAGCTCAACAAGAACGGAAAAACCGTTACGACCAAACACATCGCGATGCCAACTTCCAAGTCGGTCAGTAATTGTGGCTTCAGCGCCAAGAGCCCATTACAGATGGCACATCCAAGCTTGCCTCCAAGTTCAAGGGTCTTTGAAGAACAGTCGACCAAAACACGCCTGTCACCTTCGTAGTTCGTCGCGCCACTGCCCATCCTGCCAGTACTTCATCAAGGGACGAAAGAATTATTCATCTGAGCAAGATCAAACGATTCCGGCCATCTGATATCGGCCAAGTCCTGCTAGACCCACAGCCAACGCCACTTCCATCATCAACGGAAAGTGCTGTGCACAGTGAAAATGGTGACATATCTGAACTCCCTCCCAAAGCATCTGAAGTTATCGCGGACTGTGTTTATGAGAACACTGGCCCTCTTCGATTATCCGCCTCTGGCAGCCCGCGGGTTGCTTGCGGGCTGCCCGAGCGCGGCGCCAGGCGCTCGATTTTCTCGGGTTGCTCCGCCCATGTCTATTCCGGTGGCTGCCCGGAACGCGTTCGTTTTTCTCTGGCTGGGCGGTTTCGGGCTGCCAGCCGGCAGCCAGACTCGCCAGGACGATTTTGTGCTGGCAGCGCTCGGGCAGCTAGCAGACGATAGAGCGACAGACGACAGAGGTATGGTAGCGGGAAGCTCGCGCGGCCATTTTTATAAGGACTAGAAGGACCGCGGTTCTTCATGCGATGTTTTGCGCGATGCAGGCGCTTGTTTCGACTAGGCCACGGTGCATATCGACTGTGTCGCCTGCAATGACACCTTTTGCGGTAGTTCTCGATGTTTATTGATATGTTTTGCATGCGTATGCGCGATCATATTTCGATCGTCTCACCACCTCGCAAGCACAACTGCTCGCTTCATATTACGATCGCGTACTTCTGATTCACAAAATATTTCGGCTGTTAATTTCGTGCGCCCGGCTGATAATGCGATGGTGTTCGAGGCCTTTCACGAGAGCAGCCGGATTCCAGTTCCGAGTACGCGTTCAGACGCGCGCGCATATATGCATGTGCTGAACGTGTTTTGTTGGTTGAGCGCGATACGGGAGCTTATGGTCTCCATTGCGTTTGGCGCAGTGCAAAAGTGGATATGCTTTGAAAAACGCTTGACTGAAACATGTCCTTTATTGAAAGCCCTCACGAGCACATTGCTTGAGGCATCTCTGCGGGCATATATGTGGCCACACAGTTGTCGCGCCGACGAAGTGCTGATTCTGTCGCCGCCAACTGTTGTACAGCTTAATGTTCGGGCCTTCTGCTACATATGCTCAAAATATCTGAGAAGTACCGCAGGCATGCATCTCCTCGCGTTTGGCTCGTAAAAAAAAAAAAGAGATAAAAATGAGCTCTTAGCTCTGATCGTCATGCAAACACACGCGGAACGTGAGGCGCCGACACGCAGGGCTTTACAGTAGCGCCTTTCATTCCAGTGCCAGTTCTCTGCTATAAAGCTGTATTATTACAGAAACGATACCCAGCTAAACTTATACAGTGCACCCGCTTGTTCTAGGTGGACGTTCAACAAGCTGATATGCGCTTTTGTCGAGATTATGCGTTCCTTGCCAGCAGCAAAAGCCGGCGGCCGACAGACTACAGTTGAACGAAACGTATCCCGATTCTATTCTGCTTACAGCTTACAGGCAGCAGGTTACGAGCGTAGAAATCGCAACGACCACAGCAGATCGTCGGCGGTCATACCAGTCATATATACTTACTGCGTAGTGAGCAAACACGCAATAATCCGAGAGCACGGCTTATCGTTTGATAAACAACGCACGGGCAGTTTTCCGTCCTATGTGGTGTCGACTGAAACACGTTACATTGCGATTGCTCATCGCATGCTTTTGAGGATTTCTTGACAGTGCACCGAAGGCACACGCTCGCGTTGTCGTCGCCGATGTATACGAGTGCGAGCTTGATCAGCTGCTTGTTCTGCAGTCTGCGGCACGCAGCCCTCAATAACTGCAAGTCGTTGTTTTCGATACCAAGCAGCCTATTTCTACCGTACCGGTGCGTAGCAATGAGACGCAGAGCGCGAAGCTAGAGAGAGCATCTGCCCTCCGTGATCCGCGATTTGCTTGCCGCCGTGATTGCCGACCGGCTGGTTCCGGTGGCCGCCAGCCCACGTGACCATGATGCGTTTTCCTGTCAGAGACGAACTTGCGGGCCGCCAGCGGGCTGCCCGAGCGCGGTTAATCGAAGAGGCCCACTGAGAACACCGCTCAGGCAGAGCAGCTATAGAGGCTAGAAGGTTCTATAGAGCAGCTTACCTGTGTTTCCAGTCGCTCCCGGCGTCATATTCAGCCGCCGGGGTGGCTGGAAGACTATGAGAAGTAATATAAGAGAGTGGGAAATTTTTAAAGGGGGGTGGGATGTGAGGACTGCCATATTATAACTTCTCCAACGCCCCTTCCAGTGCACGTGTGCGCGCCAGCCCCGCGCGCACCTCGGACTCTCTACGCCGCGTCGACGGCATGTACCGCGCCAGCGCCTCACATCTGGCGCAGTCGAGAGCAGTACTCGCATATTCCGAGAGAGGCCGCTGGCTTGCTAGCAGTCGGTTGAGTGCCACCGGACTCGCCGGACGCTCATGCCTATTCTCAAATAAACAGTTTTACTTTTGCACCTGTGCCTTCGTCTGCCCGGACACCCATCCGCCTCACACAACCCTGAGAGCGTAAAACAAGATAGGAAAAATGCTTGCTTCGGTCGGCGGGGATACTACCATATGCGGGGTGCCGTGCTGTTGTTGGATTGGCAGTTCGCGTGACTTCGCATGACGTCGACTTGTGACATCACATCTTTGACAAGTTCGCGGGGACGGACACGCTGACGAGTAATGACCATACAAAAAAAAAGCTCTAGCCTTAAAATGCGTCGAACGTGGCTTGCGGTTGGTGGCAACATCTTGAATAAACAGCGCGAACGAAGCAGAGTACTTTTTTTCCAAAAACAAACCAACATTCGCCAAATTCCATGTCGGCCACAGTGAAGTGCAAGATAAACAGGCCAGAATTCTATCCCCTTTCATCGTATCGAAATGCTTAACAGAGGCTTTGGGCCCCGGCTACAAAGTATCAAAAATGTCCAGCGGCGATCTATTGCTGGAACTCCGAGATAATGTTCAAACTTCCAAACTCGCAAACATGGTGTGTATGGGGGAGACACCTGTCTCCATCACAGCACACCGATCCCTCAACACTGTCCGTGGCGTCATCTCAGAAAATGATTTTCTACATCTCACAGAGAAAGAAATGCTGGAAGGCCTTTCCGATCAAAACGTCATTGATGTGTACCGAATCAAAATCCGCAAGGACAACAAAGATATAGATACCAAACACCTGGTCCTGACTTTCAACACATGCACATTGCCAGAAACCATCGACGTTGGATACCTCAAAGTAAATGTTAGACACTATATCCCTAACCCCCGAAGATGCTTTAACTGTCAGAGGTTTGGCCACGGCTCACAGAGTTGCCGCGGCCGCAAAACTTGCGCGAAATGCGCGTCAAAGGACCACCATTCTGAGGAATGCGACGCAGCTCTACGCTGCGCTAACTGCGAAGGCGACCACGCTGCGTACTCCAGGGCGTGTCCGTCCTGGAAAAAGGAGAAGGAAATCATCACCATTAAGACCAAAGAAAACATTTCATTCAAAGAAGCCAGAAGGCGTTTTGCACTGACAAATACATTCTCTTTCACAGCCAAACCAAACTATGCTGACGTGGCGCGCAAGGGCGGTGCACCACGCAGCACTCCGGCATCTGCCGCGGCCACTCCCACCGCGCCTGTGGCAGTGCCACCAACGCCCCAGGCAGAGACAGCCAAGGCTGTTCTGCCAACTCCAAGCCAGGGAGTGCCGGCCCACGGGTCAGCATCCCGCAGGACTTCCCCCCGTCGGGGGAGGCCCGACACCAAAACATCCGCGGCTTCGCGGTCCTCCAGCACCTCTGGTGAGGTGATGGATACAACTAACACTCCGCCCGCTTTGCAGCGGCGGACCGGCTCTCACGAGCGAAGAAAAGATAGAACCCCGGTACCGGGCCCAGAACAGTAAACTTCTTCCGTTCCATTCCCACCCAAAAAACAAACATGACATTTGTGGTTCAATGGAACTGTAGAGGAATGTTGAGGAACTACAGTGATATAACTCATATTCTAGGGTCAGTGATGCCTCTAGCTCTATGTCTCCAGGAGACCAATCTTGGTCCACAACATTCAAATATCTTAAAACAGTATACAACTTTTAGGCGTGATCGCGAACATGCAAATAGACTGTCGGGAGGCGTCGCAATCATCATCCAAAGCGGCGTCCCGGCTCAAGAAATCAAACTGAAAACAAAACTTGAGGCGGTTGCAGTTAGCGTCATCAGCTACAAAACCATAACAATATGTTCTGTATATCTTCCCCCACACATCACATTAACATGCCAAGATCTAGAAGGCCTGATCGATGAACTGCCGGAGCCATTTCTGATAGTTGGCGATTTTAACGCTCACTCTCCGTTTTGGGGAAGCGAACGCTGTGACTCTAGAGGCCAAACAATCGAAGATTTTATACTTTCGAATAATATCTGTCTTTTAAATACGGGAAAAGCCACATATTGCTGTCCGAGCTCAGCAAAAATGAGCTCTCTCGATTTAGCTTTCGCATCACCATTACTTTTTAACGATTTTAAATGGGATGTTTTAAATGACCCCATGGGCAGCGATCACTTACCTACCGTCATCAGGCTCTCATCATCCACTCCAATCATCCCCACAAGGCCACCGCGCTGGAAAATTCAGCTCCCCGACTGGTCACTTTTTACAAAAAGTGCCACTCTGGAAAAGGAATTTTGTGACGACCTTAGCACAGATGAAATTAAGGAGAAGTTTACTGAATGCATAATATCGGCCGCAACACTCGCTATACCACAAACAACAGGACTTGCACAAAAGAAACACAAAGTGTGGTGGACAAAAGAATGCACATTAGCAAAAAAACAACAAAACAAAGCCTGCAGCGCTCTGCGTCGATATCCCACTGCAGAGAACTTACTTACCTTTAAGAAGGCAAAAGCCAGAGCGCGATATGTGCGAAGAAATGCAGAAAAACCTCTTGGCAGAAATATGTCTCCTCAATAAACAGCTCAACAACATCAAAGAAAATGTGGGAAAAAGTTCGTAAATTTACTGGCGACCATACCCCTTTCACACTTCCTCTCTTGACAGCACCCGGGACACAAACATCTTTAGAAGAACAGGCCAACATATTGGGCGAGCATTTTGCTGAGATCTCAAGCTCATCCAATTACACAAACACATTTCAGAAACACAAAGCAATAGCTGAAAAACAAAAATTCCCATCCGGAGCAGGTATACATGAGGATTACAACCAGCCTCTCACACTGCAAGAATTAAATAAGGTATTATCCTCTGGATAAAAGACAGCACCAGGACCAGACAACGTGCATTATGCTATGCTTGCCCATCTCTCCGAGGCTGCTGCAGAGGCACTGTTAAAATTCTTTAATAAAATCTGGATAACTGGAAATATACCTGACGAGTGAAAAAAAGCAGTCATAATACCTTTTCTCAAACCCGGAAAACCACCAACAAGTCCTAGCAGTTACAGACCAATAGCCCTCACCAGCTGCATTGCTAAATCTTTCGAAAGTGTAATAAACATTAGACTGACATTCGTACCTGATTCTCGGCAACTCATATATACACACCAATGTGGGTTTAAGAAAACATGCTCGACCACAGATCATCTTGTCCGCCTAGAAAACACCATCCGGGAGGCGTTCATCCACAAGCAGCACTGTATTGGAGTATTCTTCGACTTGGAGAAGGCCTACGATACCACGTGGAAGTTCGGCATCCTCCGTGACCTAGCAGAGCTAGGTATCCGCGGCAGGATGTTGAACTGCTTGAACGACTTCCTGGCTAACCGCACATTCCGAGTCCGCCTAGGAGCAACTCTCTCCATGACTTTCACCCAAGAGAACGGCGTACCCCAGGGGTGCATTCTAAGCACGACACTCTTCATAGTAAAAATGAATTCCTTAGCTAAAGTAATACCCAAGTCCATAATGTATTCAGTTTATGTAGATGACCTACAAATAGCATGCACGTCCTCCATTATATCAACCTGTGAGAGACAAATACAAATCACACTAAATAAACTAGGCTCTTGGGCAGACAGAAATGGATTTAAATTTTCTCCTCAAAAACCAGTAGCTGTTCTTTTCTCATTGCGACGAGGCCTACAGGTCGATCCCAGTCTATACCTGAATCACACTGCGCTACTAATTAAACAAGAACACCAATTTTTAGGCCTAACTTTCGACAAGAAACTCACATTTCTACCACACATTAACTACCTTAAAAAGAAAGCTTCTCAAGTCCTCAATATCTTAAAAGTGCCCTCACGGAAGCGGTGGGGGGTCCGATAGAGCAAGCCTTTTACAAATATATCGCTCTCTGGTGCGCTCCAAGCTGGACTACGGGTGCATAGTATATGGTTCGGCAAGAGCATCCTACTTAAAAAGATTAGACCCCATTCATAACCTTGGTCTGCGCCTATCATCTGGAGCATACAGAACATCACCAGTAGCCAGCCTATACGTTGGAACTAATGAGCCCGCTCTTGAGGACCGAAGAATCGCACTTACATGCACATACGTCTTAAAAATCCGTTCTCTTCCGAAACATCTCTGCCATCCAGTTGTCACCAAGTGCCCATCTAAAAGATTATTCATCAACAAACCACATTCTATCAGACCATTACTATTGCGCTTTGAAGACAAATGTGAAGAGCTAACAGTACTAGACTGCTTACCGAATATTGCACAAAGGAATGAGTATTTGCCACCATGGTACAGCCTGCCTTCAGTATGTGACTTCACAATGACACATTTCGATAAAAAGCAAACGCCAAATGAGTACATATTACAGGAATTCTTTGCACTACAAGAAAAATATGACACCTACATTGAGTTTTATACCGATGGCTCAAAAACAGAAAGTCACGTTGGAAGTGCAGTAATCCAAGGAAAAAATAAACAGATAATGCGACTACCAGACTGCGCATCGGTTTTTACTGCTGAGTGTTATGCCATCTTTGTAGCTGTAGATAAAATAGTAAGAGAGAATATCAAAAATAACATCATTTACACCGATTCCCTGAGTATGCTTAAAGCACTGCACTCCAGAAATGCTGCTGAACCCATAATAGGAAACATCATACATAACATAGTTAAAATCACAAAACAAAAGCATAACATTAAATTCTGCTGGGTTCCTAGCCATGTTGGAATTGTAGGTAATGAGAAAGCAGATGTATGCGCTGCACAAGCCCGCAATGGCCAAATAAAGCAAGTCAACATACCGCACAGGGATTGCTTAAAGTTTATCTACAGTCAACTCAAAAATAAGTGGCAGGCTGCATGGCAAGAGCACGTAAACAACAAACTACATTCTGTGAAGCCCATTTTAGGGGAATGGCAATCATGTAGGCATCAAGAACGTTTTACCGAAGTTATTTTATGTCGGCTCCGCATTGGACACACCCACCTCACGCACAGCTTTCTACTAACCAAACAAAACAAACCTCTCTGTGAAATGTGTGGTTCCGAACTCACAGTGAACCACATTTTAATTTCATGTGTCAAACTAGAAGAACTAAGAAAGAAATATTTTACAACATTTTATAGGGAAAGACTCCTATTACACCCCATGTTACTTTTAGGCGATCGTGCACTGGTTGACATCTCATGTATTTTTAGGTTTCTCAAGGAAGCCAGCGTTTTAAACAAACTCTAAGTATAAAAAGCTTCACGTTTAACAAAAACTCCAACCTTGCGTTTGGCGCATCATAGCCTCAGTTGCTTTTGCGGCATTAAAATCAATATAACTAACTAACTTTCCTTGTCTTTTGTGCTCGTCTTCGTTCGCGCTGTTTATTCAAGATGCTTAACCTACTAGCCCGCCAGAACGTGTTGGTGGCAACATAAAAGCTCCATCTGGTTCTCGTCACGTGACATCTTGCGTAGAGCCCACATATTCGGCTTGACGTCGTCTCCTCCGACTCGCATTCAGGGCTCGCGCCACCTGCGCGCTCCGAATCGGAGGATCAGAGCGACGTGTCGAGAACAAATTACATTAAAGATTTCTGGGTATGACTGGATGCCCTCAAACAATATAATTACGTGTCAGACTTGCCTGCTTCTAGAGGTGGGTGGAGAACGTAACAACGCATCTCATATCCCGGAGCAGAATTGATGTCACGTGCCCTTACCAGTTTTGAAACTTCCAATAGGGTCCGGTCCATGGGTCGATCATGTATCGAAAAACGGCGGTCTTAGGTGGCCAAAATTCGATGTTTACAGGGTGCCGCGACGCCCGAGGTCAATAACTTAATAAACCGTGATCAAGCTCTGAACTTCGAGTTTGTTGATAAATGTCCAACCGCCTGGCAGCAGAATCACAGGCACAGATGCATTAACAAAATTTCATGAATGTACCTGTCTGAAAGATAAATTGTGTAAAATCTCGAAAAATAAGAAACGCCTTTCAGAAGATAATCATCACACGATAAAAGCCTTTATTGGCCGCTTCCTGATAACGTCACCATCAATAAACGCCCGAAATTTGGCTTCTGGGAACAGTCACATTTAACGCGATAGCGTTAAAGGCCCCATGTCGCAGAAAAGCCGTTGTCATCGTCGGCGTCGGCGGCGTTGGCAGTGAGCGAAAAATCCCAGAAGCATTAATAAATGAAACCGAGTAGTCGAGTTGAGGAATCGAACTAGGGCCTCCGGAGTGCACGACGAGCACGCTAACCACTAAGCCACGCCAGTTTGATGGATTTGGAATGAACAAAGGCGCGTCTAGTGAATACGGTGTTGTCTTAGAAGGGAGCTTTATAAACATGTAATGCGATGTATACTAGTAATTATGAGCCTGGAAATGAAGTCGCAGTTAAGCGAGTAGCAAAGTTCGTTTCCGCTACCTTTCCTCTTCGCTTCGCGCGCACGCAGCGCCATCAGGCGGCACCCACTAAAACCACTCCCACTTCCTCCTCCTCGCAATGTACGCCACTGCCCCAACAGATAGCGCTCGACGGCAGCGCCTACAATGGAGTAATCTCCCCAAGTGAGGCGGCAACAAAGGACAGCAAAATAGAGAATAGCTTAGAACTGACTAGTCTTAACTTGAAAAAGGCGGAAGCACATATTCCTAAAACCACATCCGCAGGGATAGACAAAATTCCAATTAAGCTCATTAATGAACTTGGCCCAAGAAGCAAGGAAGCGCTGATAAAAGCATTAGAGACAGTCATAACAAATAAGCAAATTCCGCACAGCTGGAGACAGAGTAAAATGAATTTGATTTACAAAGCGAAAGGAGATAAGATGAACATAAAATCCTTCCGTCCGATTACGATAGCATGTGTTACGCACAGGCTGGCAATGCAGGGGCCGAATCCACGAAAGAGTTCGCTTTGGAACGCGTTCGCTTTGCCGTGACGTCAGTTTGACGTTGACATCGGCGGGAGAACGGTGGGAGGAACACTGCGGGATGACAAGGGGGCAGGCAACACACCAATCGGCTTTGTTGGGCGGTCCCATCTCGGTTGCTTGTATTTTTAAGGGACCATATGCTAACTTCTTTGCGTTTTTAACCTCTAAATGAATGCGTTTGGCTACAATACTGCAAATTTATTACCCAGAGCCTATAAAATAAGCATAGAATTTATTTTGAGACGGTTTCAATGCTTCTTGATTGGTTTGTTTTCTTTTGCGTTCCCGAGAGGGCGCTCTCAATTGTGTTGTTTTATTTTGTGTTCGCGAGAGGGCAATAGGCATTTTGAACTTGCGCGGGAGACTTTTCACTAGTCGTCATGTCAACACAAAGGTTGTCGCCTGGGCCCGCACGTCTCGATGCGCCAGCGTGAAGTGCTCGTTGAGTTCATGGAGTAACATACCTACATGGTGAAGCCTTCGTGTGAGCTCGACGCACCCGATGACGCCGGAAATCAGGCCACGCTCCAAAAACTCTGCCTTGGCGCGGGAGTTCTCCTCGGGAGTCGAAGGAAACGACACCCAGTTTTTCTCCGCTCCGTGCCTGAGCGACGGTCAAAATCGTCCGGCTCACAGACGACTGCGGGAGCCGTATAGTTGCCTCGCTGCCGACTGCCGCCTGGAAGCCCCCGGTAGCTAAGAACCGTAGGGCGCAGAGTACTTTGCGCTCTGTTGTGAGCGCGCTTTTCCTCGTTGGTCCAAGGTGGGGTTTGAGCTCTTCGCATAGCTGGCGTACAAGTAGCTTCGACAGATATTAGTGTGGGCTTAAAAAAATAAATAAGAAAAAGTGCCCTGCCCGCACCTTCATACGACACAACGGGCTAGTAGCTTTGACAGCCTGAAGTGCCTTCGGAAAGCATCGTTAGGCATGTCGAAAGGATTGTCATGCACGCACGACCGCCGGGGCCGCCGATCACATTCGCTGAGCACCGCGAACAACAGCGGGGCGGCGGGAGGTGCCGGCATGTCTCTCCTCGCGCTGAAGCGAACGCCACTTTCAGAGTTCCGCACACAGCGACCGAACGCGTTCTCTTTCACTTGATTGACATGTCTCGTGACGTAAACAAAATCCGTGTTCCCGCCTCCCTGAAGTGACGTCACCGCCAGCGGTGACGACACACGACCAATGGAGCGAGGTGGCAAGAGAGAAAGCGAACGCGTTCCAAAGCGAACTCTTTCGTGGATTCGGCCCCAGGAGGGTGAAATTAAAAATTCAGTCATGGGTAGAAGGTAATCGGATACTGGGGGAACTTCAGAATTGGTTCAGAAGGGGTAGGCGCTTAGAAGATAGCCTGTTCGTGCTTACCCAATGCATAGAAATAACTAAGGCGGAAAACAGACCTCTGTGTTTAGCCTTTCTGGACACAAGCGGTGCATACGATAACGTGAACAGGGAACTCCTGTGGAGCATATTCAAAGATTTAGGTATCGGTCATGAGGTAAATGATTTTCTACAGGAAATCTACCGAGATGATAGACACCTTTAGCATACCGTGTACCGTGTTTACGTTACCGGTACCGGAGTACCGGGAGCCCGCGCGCAGCCAATGCGCATGCGCAAATCGCCTTGACGGCGCGAGATGGCCCCACGTACCCGGCAGACACGCGCGCTCCTGCAGCATCGGAACCAATCAGCGCGTTCTCACCGGTGGTAGGCGGGCTCTCGGTACTGCGGTAACGCTAACGGTAACACGGTACACGGTATGCTAAAGGTGTCTAATAAAGTTGAAATTATATGGGAAGGGAAGAAAGTACCAAAAATGTGGAGGTGCACAAAGGATTAAGGCAAGGTTTTGTCCTCTATCACCGCTGCTGTTCATGCTTTATGTGATAAATATGGATAGAAGGCTAGAAGAAAGTAATCTAGGTTATAATCTGTCGTACAGAGTAGGCGGAAATGTAGTTGAGCAGCGACTCCCGGGTTTAATGTACGCGGACGATATTGTACTGTTAGCTAGTAGCCAGGAAGAATTACAAACTTTGGTTAATTGTTGTGGAGACGAAGGAGACTCTCTAGGATTCAGTTTTAGCGCAACTAAGTCAGGTGTGATGATTTTCAACGATACAAATGATCAGGTGCTTATAATACAAGGCCACGAAATACCCAAAGTGGCCGAATACAAATACCTCGCCATATGGCTAAACGAAGGGCAGATATACCGGGTGATTTTTTAGAAGGTCCAAAATTAAAAAAAGGTAAATTGCTTTAGATTTATTTTAGCACTGGGGCTATACTGGTGGCTACGGCGGGCGCCAGGCAAGAGGAAAACTGCTTTAGCTGATTAACTGATTAACTGAATATGTTACTAAACTTTTCCAATTTTTATTTTAAGGCTTATGTTGTATTCGCAAAATTGGAGATCTTGCTCCAAACAGTCCAACCGAGAAAAAACAATTGTAATTAAAAATATTTCATGCACGTTACGAGGCGCGAAAAAGTCATCCTGGTAGGTATCTTCACACCGTAACTCAGCGGCGGTGAGCGGCTCTGACGTAGTTCGCTCCGCCCTGGGCTTTGCGTCACACGGCTGATATCACCTGAAGCCCGGACGGGCGGCCTGCGCTATCGCTGCTTGTTTCGCTTCGCTCCGCGGCCTCACGGAATGCCGCGTCGGAACAAAAACGCATTGACACAAAGCGCAGGGCGGAGCGAACTACGTCACAGGTGCTCACAGATGCTGTGCTGCAGTGTGAAGCTGCCTACCAGGGTGACTTTTTCTCGCTTCGTAACGTGCGCAAAAAATTTTTTCATGAAATTTTTTTTCTTGGCTGGACTGTTTGGAAGACGATCTCCAATTCTGCTAATACAACATATCCTCTAAAATAAAAATTATAAAAGTTAGCTAACGTATTAAGTTAATCAGCGAACTAATTAAATTAGTTTGCCCATTACCTGGCAGAGAAAAGCAGAGATTTGGCATAAGGTTAGAATTGTAGGAAACCGTAGGTAAAGATGATGGCGAATCTTAATGAGAATTGCCAACACTGTAAACAAAAAATAGGAAAGAAAGAAAAGTTGAGCATGGTGGCAATTGCCACCAACCCGTTTCAAAGGGGGCGCTCCTATCCATCCATCCATCCATCCATCCGTCCGTCCGTCCGTCCGTCCATCCATCTTCTTTCATCTGTTTGTTTTTGTGGAGGCAGACGCCCGTTCCAGACGCACTGGCCCCACTTGTTCTTTTTTTTGTCGCCACCTGGTTGTATCAGTTTCTCTGTTGTCACGTCACAGTTATTTTCAATGTTCTTTTCATGTGTAAATGAATTTATTTATTCCAGCATGGTCACTACACTATTAAGCTCATGCGACCGGAACCACCTTCCCGCAGAAGTTGCCGGCACTGAAAATTATGAGCAGTTCCGCGTAGCACTAGCTAACATTGTATATTCAGGCGCTGTTTAACAATCATGTAATCAACTGTATTTTTCTCTCAATTTTTGTATATTTACCATTCCCCCTTTGTAATACCACGGGTCTTGAGGGGTAACGTAAATAAATAAACAAATACAGAGTAATATGCAAGCCTCGCACACAACATTCACTAATATTTCTTTCTTTCTGTAATAACGTTTTGTAGGCAGCCTAAAGAACTGGCGCGAAGGTTCATTTTTCACATTCACAAAGTTCCATACTGTAGAGCGCAGGATAGCGCTTGTCCTTCATCGTTCTTCTGCTGTGTTTGTCATTGTAGGCGCTATTGTTTGTTTTCTGAAGTACAATGCACAATCTATCCTAAACTGAAGTTCTTCTAAATCTTCTTTGATATTAGCAGTTCCAAATTCAAACCTTCTGCAGGATTTGAAGGACCTATGCTTATATAAGCGCACCGCCGATTTTAGGCCCAAGGACTCATTTTATGCATCTGTAAATGTAAACAGCTAATCTATCTTTACTATTGTAACTTGCATTCTCTATTTTACCTTATGTGCTGTTCTTATACTTCATGCCATAGTGCTCATTGTCGTAATTTTTGTATGTATTATAGTGTAAACTGATACTGTATGTCTGCTGTCAAAGTGTTTTCTTTACTGTGATGCGCGATTGTAATGTGTATCTCTTATGTTGTTTGGTGTACTTTCCATGTTCTTTTAAAGTTGCAACTTGTTTTCTTACGTTAAAAACTGTCATCTAATGGTCCCCTAGGCCTTGTCAAGTTTTGTGCACAGCTTTTAGCCCAGGGTGACTAGCCAGATTTTTCTGGTAAATAAAGTGCATTGAATGATTTATTAATTCGTTGATATGCAACTTACAAATGATTGTAAATGAGGGGAACATGTGAACGGGGCGGAAAGCGCGTGGTCTGCCAGGAAACACTGAGGTGTCCCCGAGAAGGGCCTTCAGTAAGGACGACATCCGTTTTGTGCCTCTTCACTAAGCAGCGACGACACGGCGTGCGCAGTCCTCGTGGTTTTGCCCGAGCTGTCGAAGCAATCCTTGGACGCTACCACGACATTCGATGTTTTTATTTAAAAAACACGAGGGAACAAAGTCGTGCTGTATGCAGATGCGATAGCCTCGTGGTTCCATTCACGGCGAACCCGGCTCTTCCGTCAAGCCCGGCTCTTTGGACGGATTCAGGAAACGGCTGAAAAGAACAAAAGTAAGGAGCGAACAAAGGTGCACTGTATACAGGTTAGAACACAAAGAAACAACGCGAGGCGCTGCACTCGGTTAACCCATTCAACGAGGCGTAGCGTGAGCTTTAAAGCCGATTTCGACAAAGCGTGAGAAGTCGCTAAAGAAGCAAAGGTACACTGCACTGGGTGAATGATGTGGCTAGACCAAGCGCAAGTCATAACTTCTCTAAAGCCGCACTGCACTCGTTTAACCCTGCAACGAGGCCTAGCGCGGGTTCTGATGTCTGGCGCCGATTTCGACAAAAGAGAGGGAACACGGCCGCGAGATTGGATGCCCGCAATCTGCCAGGAAGCAAAGAAGTGGCGCTGAAAAGGGCCGTTTGGAGGAGCTCTTCAACGTCAACCTACAGCGGCGTGGCGGCGCGCTGAGCACTACGCCCGAAATTCTAATTAAGCTGATTAATCAACTTGGCCCAAGAAGCAAGAAAGCGCTGATAAAAGCATTGGAGACAGCCATAACAAATCAGCAAATTCCGCACAGCTGGAGACAGAGTAAAATGAATTTGATTTATAAAGGGAAAGGAGATAAGCTGAACATAAAATCCTTCCGTCCGATTACGATAACATCTGTTATCTACAGGCTGGCAATGCAGGTGGTGAAATTAAAAATGCAGTCATGGGTAGAAGGTAATCGGATACTCGGAGAACTTCAGAAGGGGTTCAGAAGGGGTAGGCGCTTAGATGATAGCCTGTTCGTGCTTACCCAATGCATATAAATAGCTAAGGCGGAAAACAGACCTCTGTTTTTAGCCTTTCTGGACATAAGCGGTGCATACGATAACGTGAACAGGGAACTCCTTTGGAGCATATTGAAAGATTTAGGTATCGGTCATGAGGTAATTGATTTTCTACACGAAATCTACCGAGATAATGAAGTTGAAATTCATGGGAAGGGAAAAAAGTACCACAACTGTGGGGGTGCACAAAGGAATAAGGCAAGGTTGTCCTCTATCACCGCTTCTGTTCATGCTGTGCGTGATAAATATGGAAAGAAGGCTAGAAGAAAGTAATCTAGGCTATAATCTGTCGTACAGATTAGGCAGAAATGTAGTTGAGCAGCGGCTCCCGGGTTTAATGTATGCGGACGATATTTTACTGTTAGCAGATAGCCAGGAAGATTTACAAAATTTGGTTAATTGCTGTGGAGACGAAGGAGACGCTCTAGGATTCAGTTTTAGCGCAACTAAATCAGGTGTGATGATTTTTAACGATACAACTGATCAGGTGCTCACAATACAATGCAACGAAATACCCAAAATGGCCGAATATAAATACCTCGGGATATGGCTAAACGAAGGGCAGATTACATGGAAAAGCATGAACAGGCTCTTAGGGCAAAAGGACGAAGAGACGCCGGGATAATGAAACATAGGGCATTATGGGGGTACAACAAATATGAAGTACTAAGAGGTATTTGGAAAGGAATAATGGTGCCGGGACTTACTTTCGGCAATGCGGTTCTGTGCTTAAGGGCAGAAGCTCAGTCGAGATTAGACGTAAATCAGAGAGCTGTTGGAAGATTAGCACTAGGTGCCCACGGAAAACCACCAACGAGGCAGTACAAGGGAATATGGACTCGGCATCGTTCGAAGCACGGGAAGCTAAGAGTAAAATACTATATGAAGAACGCCTGAGGAAATAGGGTGATAACAGGTGGGCAGCTAAGGTATTTAAATATTTATACAGAAAGAGCGTTTACTCACAGTGGCGGAAAAGAACTAGAAAACTAACCAGTAAGTATGCCGTTCATGAGGACGGAGAAAGAAAGAGCAATAAACGACAGGTTAAAAACGCGGAAGTTAAAAATTGGATGAAGTCAATGGAGAAGAAACACAGTGTAGAACTATATCGATACTGGAAAAGACAGATCAGGAAATAATTTTTCTATGATAACTCAAGAGGCAGTGCCCTAATTTTTGAAGCTAGGTCAGGGTGTCTTAGAACGTGCAGCTACAAAAAGAAATTTAACGAAGATGACACATGTGCAGTGTGTGGTAGATGTGTGGAAACAATTGAACACCTCATAATCAAATGTGATAGTATCCATCCGGATGTCGATGCAGGCACAGTCACTCTTCCTGAGGCCCTAGGGTTTAAAGATAACAATGGTCATGTAAATAAATCTGCAGTGGAAGTTAACAACAAGCGATTGGAGGATTGGTGGATGAGAAGCAGAGATGTGGCAAAGTGTAGGAAACCGTAGGTAAAGAAGATGGCGAATCTTAATGAGAATTGACAACATAGTTGAACAAAAATTAAGAAAAGCTGAGCATGGTGGCAATTGCCACCACCCCGTTTCAAAGGGGGCGCTCCTATTCATCCATCCATCCATCCATACAGCACTTCCCGCTCGTCTCGTTCGGGCGCAGTGGGCCGTGCGCGGACGAAGGAATCACGCGGTGAGCGGCGAACAATGCAGCACACATCCAAGGCGCGTATACCACAATGCTTGCGGCTTGCTGCCCGTTCGTTCGGCGGGGAAGCTACGCTGGCGTTCGTGGCATCTGGTTTGTCGAGAACGATGCGCCGACGAACTACGACTGCAACTTGAGTCCCGCGCGCTTCGGCAAGGCACCTGGCAGAGCTTCTACGTGGTTTCACCGTGCACAGCGCGAGAGCAACAGACGAGAAGGACGAATGCTGCAGTAGGTGCCTTTTTCGATGTGCTCAGCGCGAGAGAAATTGTGGACAAGAGCAACGAAGGGCTGGCGCTATTAGAAGTCAACTGGACAAACCATTACGAATAAAAGCCCATTCAAGCATAATTTAGTACAATACGAGACAGTACTTGATGCACTCCGTTGTAAAAGCACTACTTTACCTATTGTAAGCGCTGATGTGAACAAGGGGTGCGATTACGATTCGCTCTCAATTTTCGTCTCAATCTTTGAGACTGTGACGTCAAAATGACGACACCGCGAGACGCTGACCGCGGAATCAACTAATGAGCAGCGCGGTTGCGGTGGCTAGTAGCAGGGCTCCGCCCCAGCAGCATTTATTTGCACGATAAGGGACCGTATGCTGCCGTTTTGTTGTAAACACGCCGTTAATAAAATGAACAATGTTTTATTTTGCTAACAAACTGTTTCAAGCTCAACAACATGAAGCAAAACAAGAAGCGTCCTCAGTTTTGCAATTAAGTTTGCTCTTCAGTCACTTTTGCTGCCGCGAGGGTACGCTGACGCTGGAAAAGCATCGGCTAGGTGACGTGAACTGCCGCCCGATTCAAAGAATTCAGCCTTATCCATCCACCCAGATATTCCGCCATCGTGAAGCTGATTAGATGCCTGTCTTTTTTTTACGCATTCTGTAGAATCAAGATACTGTGGACGTCTTAAGTGCGCGGAAAAATCTGTTCGAAGGCAATGATTGTTACGGGTCTGCCGAGATCAATTTGCAAGGAGCGCTCGGCTCGAAAACCGACGAAGGCAAGCTCGCACTGGCGAGTCGCAAACGTCGCGCGACCGATTTCGTTCAATTAGTTACGGTTTCCGAAGCACTTGTAAAGCGGGGGAGCGTAACAAATCCATTTAAACCTGTCGCGGGACCTCCGCGACTAGCCAACGTGAACCCGCCTAGCCTGCGCTCTCGGTCGGCACCTGCTATCGATGGCAAATGTGCTCTAAGGGCGATGCGTGGTTCTATTTATTTTTGTTCAGAGAATACCAGACGACCATGATTAATCACCCTGCAGCAACTGCCGACATACGGGGGCAGACCGGTGCAGCTGCTGGGAGCAGCGCGTTCACACTTGCCCAAAAATCCGGCGAGCGAAGCGGATTCGGTCGCTTTTGACGCCAAGCGAGGCGGAAAGCGGCGCGGCAAGGCCGATCGGTCCAGACCGATTTCCGCCGCGCGGCGACAAACATCGCCGCGCCATTCGAAGCCGGACCCATCGCTTCGGACTGAATTCATGTTGTTGCTGCCTTTTTCGGCCCGTTCACTGGCCATAAATGGGGCATCGGTCTTTCGCTTCGTCACGCCTCGCCTCTGAGAAAACGCATAAGTGATAAATATGCTTTATTTTTTTATTCAGAGTGACTATTTTGCCGCTTTTAGGCTTAAGAGAGTCGGTTTGTTGACAGTAATGGTTCCCGTCCTGACAACCAGGTGGCTCCACGTACATAGGCTAAGTTTATTTTTTTGCGTCTGTGCTAGCATACGCTGAACTAAAAGTGGCAATGCGCGTGCGTTTAACGTACGTAAGCATGTATACGCTTATGGCACGTAGACAGCGCAAATTTATGCTCATTTCTCACTATATATGGGTATGCCGCCAGCAGCGACGTGGGCCCGTATTCTGCACCGCTCTCAATATCGCTCTCAAGTTTGAGAGTGTAACGTCAAAATGACGACACCGCGAGATGCGAACCGTGGAATCAACCAATCAGCGGTGGCCAGTGAAGTCCCTAGGTAAGATTATCTAGGGGCTTTAGCGGCTAGCCCAGTCAAAAAAACCATTGGAACCAATTGGATTTCCAACTGGTTCCAACTGGACTAGTCGAGTCTCCAACTGGTTCCAGTTGGAATGATGTTCCAATTGGATGGTCCAATTGGACTATCCAATTGGACCATGGTCCAATTGGGCTGTCCAATTGGACCATTTGGGTTTCCAATTGGTGGGCCCAATTAGTCTTACCCATTTCATCCAATTGGACTGCCCAACTGAACCCAATTTTTCCAATTAATGTTTGCATTTTTGACAAACAAGGTAGAACCAATATGGCTCCTATAATAAAAGCTATCAGCAGTTTAACCTACTTAATTGTACTCATCTGCACCACCACTGCAACTGAAATTAAATTAAATAACTGCGCTCAGTGGGCAAGCGCCACTGGCCCCAGCATGAGAGCCTCACAAATGGGGTATATAAGTTGGAGCAGAAGTATGTTGTCTGAATGAACATATTGAGCTAATATATGCTACTAGTGCCTGAATGTTGCTTGCGTGTGATGTATTTGTGCCTGTTGACTGATTTCCATAAAAACATGTTAATCTCAATTCCGTAGAACAATGTTGATTGGCACTAGGTACGACATCTCCCTGCAGTCCTCATAAATGAGTTTTCCTTTTGCATATTATAATATGTTCAGTTGTAGAAATATTTGTCCAAGATTCTAGAGCATATTACTCACAAACATTTAGCTACCTCTCTCAATGAACATAACATATTTTGTGAATATTTTCTGGATTAAATAACTGCCTGGCCTAATGGGTCCAATTGGCTAGTCCAGTTGGGTCAAATTGGTCAGGTGTCCAAAAACACCACTGGAACCAATTGGTTCCAATTGAGAAATCCAATTGGAACCAATGAGAATGTCCACTTGGTTCCATTTGGAATGTCCAATTGGTTCCAATGTTTTTTTTTTTTACTAGGAGTAGCAGAGATCCACCCTGGAGGCATTTACTTGCAGGGCAAGGGACCGTAGGCTAACGTCATGCTGTAAAGACGAAGTGAATAAAATGAACAAAGTTTTATTTTGCTAACAAGCTGTGTTTCTAACTCAACAACACTAAGCAAAACAAGGATCGTTCTTAGATCTGCAATTAAGTTTGCTCATCAGTCAATTTTCCAGCCGCAAGGGTGCGCTAATGACGGAAAAACGTAGGCTAGGTGGCGCAAACTGCCACCCAAATTAAAGGATTTAGCCTTATCTATCCACCCATCCTCCATGCATCCGCCCACATATGCATCCGTCGTGAACATGGCAGCCAGAAAGAAAAACAACTGATTCTACGGCTCTGCAGCTTTTTTTACATGTCTCCTACAATCAAGGTACTGACCGGATGTCTTAAGTGCGCGGAAAAATCTGTTTGAACGCGGTGATTACCGCGAGTTTGCCAAGATCGACTTGCAAGGAGCGCTCGTCTGGAAAATCGATGCAGACAACTTTAGCCCCTGTTGTCAGTCGGCACCTACTATCGATGACAAATGTGCTCTAAGGGTGACCTGCGGTTCTGTTTATTTTTGTTTAGAAAATACCGGACGACCATGAATCATAACACTGTAACAACTGCCGATAGGCGGGAGCAGGCAGGTGCAGCTGCTGGGAGCGTGCAATCTCAGTGCGGGAAATGAGAGCAGTCAAGCCCGTTTACTGTGGCAACAATCACTCATCTGCCTCGTAACCAAGTGATGCTGCTCACATTAGGCTCAGCACTTGATGTTCTGTTCGGTTGATGTTCAGTTGCTGCGGCATTTTTTTTGTGTCTGTGCAAGATGCAGAAACTGTGATGTTTATGCTCCATTTAATTTGTTTAGAGAGAGAGGCAGCCTTGATTCTGTAAATTTGTTATTGTCACCGAGGGTGAAACGAGCTTGTTCCACCAAGGTCATTTGCTGATCTTTTAATTGGTCAGGGGTCAACCAGGGAATGAGTAGGGTGGCTGTATGGCTTGTGTAAAGGCTAATTGTAACAGGGTGGAGTGTGTAAAGGCAACGTTCAAGTTCGCATATGATCCAGGGCAGTGATGTAGTGCGGAGGTGATACAGGTAGGACAGTGCAGTAGTGTGCAATATGTTATTGCATTTTCCAGAGCAGGTGGAGTGATCGCGTTGGCATCGCTGGGTTTGGTGAGGGCAGTGTATGAAGGCCTTTACATACTTCTCATAGCATCTAACATGCACTTTCAGCTCAGAAGAACACTTCGTGTTTTTTTAATCTTGGTCCCTCGTAGCTGAAGCACGTTGTATATAGGCCCCTCCAATAGAGAAAGGAACAACCAGTTTGTACAAAAGATGAAGCATTAAAGTCGAAAAAGGATATTAAATACCAAGAGGAAAAGTAGCCTGAAAGGAGTTCAAGGTGCACTTGTTGAACACATCCGACAGCATAATGAGCTTGTCGGGCCATTTGGCAGTGTCACAGTCATCAAGGGCAAGGCTTCATAGCATTGTCCTATCGCAAACCAAGCTAGGTGTCAGTTATGGGGGCCATCATTGAGTGCTGAAACTTTCCTGTAATGGAGTTGCTTGTATATTCTTCGAGCTGTAGAGCATTGCATTCCCAGTAATGGTATTGCATGTTTTGTTATCGTAAAACAACTTCTACTCACACACCATCTCCTCAGTGATATATCTGTGGTGTTGACACACCTTTGTCTATCAGTAAGGATTTTCTAGTCATTCAGCGTTCACTGTGGCCACTGCACCTTACAATATTTATTATGAATTTTTTACAGCATTCTCCTTGCTTAGCTTTTACCAAAGAGCAATACCACTAGTCACCTACCATCAAGCTAAAAGCTTATCTTTGGTACGCATTTTATACATGCCAAAATGTTTTCAAGTCCTGGACATTCATTATGTACCGTCTTTGTCAAAAGTAACCAGGCTTCGTGGTTTGCTTCTAGCTTTTATAGTGGAGCCCTTGTGGCTTTCCTAAATATCAAAACGTGTTGGAAGGTAAGAAGACCCCGAGACCTTAACTTTAACGACCATTCAGCTTCAGGGAAGCTGTAAAGGCTCCACTGTACGAGCTAGATGCAAATCATGCAGCCTGGTTACTTTCGACAAAGGCTGTACACTGTACCATGCAGTACTTATTGAACAGGCAGCCTCTGTATGAATGAAAACAGGCACTTTGAACTCAAATTTTTTTCTTAATTGCACTTGAAAATGCTTTATGATCATTGTACATCAACATAAAGCATGCTTGTATATACACTGCTTCTTCTGCAATAAGAACGGTCATGTGAAATGCTGTGGCTAAAACAATAAACGCAATTAATGTATGTTGCACTAAAAAAACATTGGTGGTGCTTTCTGATTCCAACAACCATCACAAACATTTAGTGCCTTAACTCAGCACTACACTCTTGGTTTTATGCATGTCCGTCGCACGAGTAATGATCATAGGCACTGTGCCAAGGCGGAAAGTGACAGCAGGGAAGGGACAGGTGGGTCGATGCAAGCACTGGCAAAAGAGAGTGCACACTGATGCGTTTAACACACAGGGCGAGCTGTTTCAACACCTATTCCACTTTCAGAGAGAGACTGCAACACACTGCTGAGGGACTGGGAAGTATACTGCCACACACTGTCAATAAAGTGGCAGCTGGTGGGGCACTTGTTTAAACACAGTTATAAAGGCTTCTATTTGGCAATCCATTCAGACCACGAGGCTGGCTGTGGGCAAGGGCACAACCACATTACACAATTGCTCACACACTTGCAGATGTGTGTTGTGCACCGCCACGAGGCAATGACAGTGCCAATAGAAAGAGTGGATGCGATATGACTCTCCATGCCAGTGTGGTAAGTCATCACCTGACGCTAGAGTTGGTTGTGCACCGACACGAGGCAATGACAGTGCCAATAGAAAGAGTGGATGTGATATGACTCTCCATGCCAGCGTGGTGAGTCATTGCCTAACGCTAGAGTTGCCACTGCAACTGTCCCTGCACCATCTCAAGGTACGCCTGCCTCTGAAGACGGGTCGTCCAAGAGGCCGAAAATACAGTAGTGCATTGATCTCCCCTGGAGGTAGGCGAGGAGAGATCCTGTCTCTACTAGGTAGCCAGCATGTAGAGGTAGCCCGTTGTTTTTAAGTCAGTGGCAATGTTGCCTGCACCCTCTGCTGACATCGATGCATCCAAAGACAGGTTGTGAAGCGTGGCCCGCGCAGTGATGATGCACACTGTCCACTCCCACTAGCGGTGATGCGTTCGCTGCCTTTGCAAGCACTCGGAGTTGCTATTCGGCCCATCGATGCAGTGCTCAACCACAAATAGCATGAAAAAATGGGGTATGTTGTACAGGTCTTCAGCTGGGTCGAGTCTGTGATGCCACACCACTGGTGCAAGCAGCCATGGCTGGCTCCAATGAGTAGACACTGTCTCCTGCATAACAAAAAATTATGCAGTTAAGCATGTCCTTTCTCAGTGATCTCAACAGCCTTACAGGACGCTCTACTATACAATGGAAGACTCATGCCAAGTAGCCCAGAGCCAGGCTCTGCAGAACATGATATTCATGAGCATACACACAACACAAGATGGCGATATATGAGTGAGCACTGCTACAAGGTCAGTATTCTACTACTCTACTGATATAAATGATGCATTATGACTGCCTACACAACACAAATGCTGTCAGCTGCATTTTGCCTTGGTTTCTTGCACAGAAAATATCATGTATTTCAACAAAGTTATATGAGTGCTGTGTTTCTGCTGCAATTGGATAAAAATACACTGTAGCATACTGTAAAGTGTCTGCATTGGTGTAACTAGCCAGGCTCATTCCTGTAGCTTTAGCAGATGAGGGCAAATGCAGTGTGCCAAAGCTCAGTATATGTGAGAAGGTAGCCCGATGGTAGACAGGGCCTTTTTACTGCTTACCCAGAAAAAACTTCACCATCGTACAGCAGGTCTTCGTCTGCCTCGGGGTGGCGCCAGACGACCGCGTCGTGGAAGGATCCGGGTCAACGCGTGTCCACGGCCACAATACGCATGTTCGCGCCACAGATCTGAGAAAAACCACGCACATCACGATCTTACTCTCGTTGCCGAGGCCCGCACTTGTAGCCGAACTCATGCGGTCATGAACAGTGGCCGAGGTCTACTCACTAATATGCGCAGCGTAGAACCCCTTGAGACTTGCTCGCAGCGCTGGCCCGCGGCTTCTTGGTGGCGATGAGTGTGTCATCGACACACCCGACGAAGCCAGGAATACTGCCGCGACAAAATTTTAAGCGAAGGAAGCCCTCCTTCGCCACCGCCTTCTCTTCGGGTCTTGCCGGAAAGCGAACACACCCCCTTCTGCAACCCAACGTTGACAATGGTCTCCGCCACCCACCACAAACACCTGCTCACAGTCGACTGAGCGACGCCGACGTTTGCTTCATTTCCTACAGTGCCTTGAAACCCACCGGTGGCGAAGAAGCGCAGCGCGCACAGCACCTGCCGATGCACCGACAGCCCGCTCACCCGCACACACCCAGTTCAACGGCGAGGTCGTCGCACAGCCATTGTGCACATTGTGCAGTCTCCTTGAAGCGTCGAAACAACTCGTCTCGCACGTCAAAACCGCTTTCATGCACCCTCCTACACCGTTGCTCGTGCAGAACAGCCGCCATTTTCGATCACAAAGATTGAGAGCGGTTTATGAGCTGCCTTTTTCGCTCTCAAGTTTCAGCCCGCATAATTAGGTGCGCAACGTCACCACTTCAGCCGTGTTCATTACGTCATCGTTGTCGCAAAAACCGCCTGCCAAGGCTGACCAATGGGAGCGTTGCATATGGCGGCATTGTGAGCGTTTTAGTAACTTTTTAGTATTGAGAGCGGTGCAGAATATGGCCCGCGGTGTGGAAAAGCGAGAAACAGCAGCGGCGCGGCGGTTCCGCCTCGCCCGGGCGTCAACAGATGAGAACAGATCCTAGTTTTTGTGGCGAGCGAATCTGCTTCGCTCGCCGGATTTTCGGACAAGTGTGAACCCGCCTTCAGTGCGGGAAATGAGCGCCGGCACACCCTGTCACTGTGGCAACAATCGCTCTCTGCATCGTAACCAGTGATGCCGCCCGCTTCGGGCTAAGCACTTGATGTTCGTGTTGTTGCCTTTCCGTTCGGATGATGCTCGGATGACGCCGCCGGGGATACTGCGGTGGTGAAAGTTTAAGCAAAGAAAGCCCTCCTCCGCCGCCGCCTTGTCTTGGGGGTCTCGCTGGAAAGCGCGCACCTTCTGTGACGTAACTTTGACAGTGGTCTCCGCAACCTGCCGCAAACACTTGCTCACAGTCAGTTGGGCTACCGACGTTTACTTCATTTCCTACGGTGCCTTGAAACCCACCGGCAGCGAAGCGCAGTGCGCACAGCATTTGCCACTACACTGACCGTGCACACCTCCAAGTTCAACGCCGAGTTCGTCGCACAGCCATTGCGCAGTTTCTTTCCTATGTGAAAATGTCGAAACGACTCGTCCCGCATGTTAAAACTGTCTTCATGCACCCTCCTACACCGTTGCTCGCGCGGCCACCGGTGATGTAAACAGCCGCCATTTTCTGTCTCAAACGGTTTGAGACCACTCGTTCCGGTCGTAAAAAATCGTTTCAATCGGTTCACATAATTAGGTAAGCAACGTCAGCACTTCTGACACATTTATGACGTCAGGCGGTGACGCAAAAAATCAATAAGGCCGCTGGTCATGGCCGAACATTAGGAATGGGGCAAATGAAACACCTTTTGAGACACTTTCCAATTGAGACAATTTTGAGCGACTCGTAATCGCGCCCCTGAACGCCATCGGCACTTCAGCAGATATTAACCGTGTCCTCGCTGCGGTCTGATAGAAAATAATTCATTCGGTAAAGAGGTCACTGCAAAGTCAACCTGGTCACAATGAGCGAGCAATACTTCAATTGTATCGTATAACGCGGAAATGATGTTTCTTTCATAGATTTATGATGAAGGTGTGATAAGTTTTTTTTTTCTGCTGCGCTGGTTTGAGGGCATTTAAGCAGTGTCTGCGCCGTGAAATAACCAGTTGTCAGTGAGCGCTGTGTTTTATCTTTCTTCCCAACTTCAGTAAAACGGCAAGTTGGTACATACTTGAAGAAAACAGCGCAGCAACAGGCACAAAAGAGGAGATGGGACAGGTGCTGACTAGCAATTTGGTTGGTAACAACTTTATTCATAGTCCTGCAGAGCTTTCGCCGACGGGGCCTTAGGTCTCCCACGTGGGGACGTCGAGGCGCTGCCTCGCCGTCGCCTCGCGGGCCTGCTGGACGGCCCAGAGTTGGTCCCCGAGGCTGGGGCTGCGCAAGGCAGCGGCCAACCGCGGCGGGAGGGTTCCGGAATTAGCACCGTGAAGGTTTTTGTTGCAGTCCCAGAGCATGTGAGTTAAAGTTGCTACATTGGCGTTGCAGACCTTGCATATATTTGTCGGGTATGTACCGGGGTAAAGCCTGTGGTATAGTTCCGGGTTGGGGTACGTGAGCGTCTGCAGTTGTCTGAGGGTCACCGCGTGCGCCCTGTCCAGCTTGTCGCTGGGCGGAGGGAAGGTTCGGCGGGCCAGGCAGAGGGCCTTGGTAATTTGGTTGTAGCTGATCAAGCAGTCTTTGGTGCTATTCCACGGACGACGGTCGCCGGCGCGGTTCGCGAGCTCGCGCGCCTTGGCGTGTGCCGTCTCGTTGCGGTTGCGATACGTCCTCGATACTTCTCCCATGTGCGCCGGGAACCATTGAATTCTGGTTTGGAATTCTACCTCCTGCTGGACTTGCCGGTTCCTCAGGACTTGGGCCGCTCTCTGTGAGATCCATCCTTTGGCGAAGTTTCTAACCGTCTGACGCGAGTCGCAGAGAACCACGGTGCACGTCGGATCCGTGAGGGCGAGTGCCACCGCCGCTTCCTCCGCCTCTTCTGCGCGTTCGCACGCTACACTTGACGTTATGCGCGTTTTGCCGCACGAATCGACGACCGCAACCGCGAATCGCGAGCGTTCTGCGTATTCCGCGGCGTCAACAAACCTTGTCCCCGTATCGTCTCCATGGCTGTGCAGGAGAGCTCTGGCCCTGGCCACTCTTCTTCCCCGGTTGTGTTCCGGGTGGACGTTTCGTGGAATCGGGTCGACTCTTAGCGTTTGTCTGATCGCGTTTGGAATGGCGACTTTCTGGCCTTGTTGTACGTGGTAACGGATGCCGAGACTTTCCATGATCTGGCGGCCTGCTGTCGTTCCCGTTAATCTTTCCAGTTGTGAAGTGCGCTGCGCCTCGGCGATTTCGCTAAGCGTGTTGTGAAGTCCGAGCTGGAGCAAGCGATGCGTGCTGGTAGACTCGGGTAGACCCAGTGCTATCTTGTACACCCTGCGAATGAGGACATTGATCTTGGCTTCTTCTCCCTTGTACCAGTTGTGGAATGCCGCAACGTACGCAATATGGCTAATGACGAAAGAGTGTATGAGTCGTGTGAGACTCTCCTCCCTCATTCCGTTTCTTCTGCTAGTGATCCTCTTGAGGATTCGCATGGCGTTAGCTGTCTTGTGCTTTAATTTAGTGATCGTTTCGCCGTTGACGCCGTTGGCCTCGATTATCATGCCGAGGACCCTAATTGTGTGTACTATCGGGATGGTTGCTCCGTTTCTCGTACGTAGTCTGATCTCTTCGTACTCGCGCTTTGTCGTTGCCGCATTCCGACCACTCCCGGGTGGTCTGCCCCTCTGCGTGGGGCGGTAGAGTAGGAGTTCTGACTTTTTCGGCGAACATCGTAAACCCGTACCCTCTAGGTATTCCTCTATTGTCTCGATTGCTAGTTGCAGTGCCGTTTCGATGTGACCGTCGCTGCCTTTGTGCACCCAAAGGGTTATATCGTCGGCGTATATTGTGTGCCGGACGTCTTTCAGTTCTTGTAGCTTTTCTGCTAGGCCGATCATGACCAGGTTGAAGAGCGTGGGCGAGATGACGGAGCCCTGCGGGGTGCCGGTGCTCCCCAGCGTTTGCTCTTCTAGCTGGAGGTCCCCTGCCACTAAAACAGCTCGCCTGTCTGTCAAGAAATCTTTAACGTAGTTGTACGTGCGTACACCAAGGTTATGCCGCGATATCTGGTGTAAGATCGCCGAGTGCGCGATTCTATCGAACGCGCTTTCAAGGTCGAGGCCGAGAATTGCTTTGGTGCCTCTCGTCTTGCCATCAAGAACGTGGTGCTTCAGTTGTATCATTGCGTCCTGCGTGGACAATTGTGGGCGAAATCCTATGATGGATGGTGGGTATGCCCCTTTGTGCTCTAAGTGGGCTTGCCAGCGGTTAAGCAATGCGTGCTCCATGGTCTTGCCGACGCAGGACGTCAGCGATATGGGGCGAAGGTTTTCGAGGCTCGGTGCTTTTCCGGGTTTCGGGATTACTAGCAATTGAAGGTTTATTTAAAAGGAACACAAAATATGCTCACTTTACAACCAAGAGTGCGCATGAGCTGCGCGAACAACATTGATAAGCAATCAACTTCAGTCATGGTGGTCAAGATTCAACAGTTCACAGTCATGAATGACCCACCGTCCGTCCTTGTTCATGATTGTGAACTATTGTATCCTGACAACCATGACTGAAGTTGACAGGTTATCAGTGTTGTTCGCGCAGCTCATACGCACTCTTGGTTGTGAAGAGAGTATACTTTATGCGTTCCTTTTCAATGAACCTTCAGTTGCTAGTCAGCACCTGTCTCATCTTCTCTCTTGTCCCTGTTTCAGCACTGTTTTCTTCAAGCATCCTTCTTCCCTTCTTTGGTCATGCACCGTTGCACTGGAAAACTACAAATTTAAAGCACTGTCAACATTTGCCTGAACAATTTAGTACGTCTAAAATATGCTTGTCTTCTGGTAGCCTCCAGCTGCTCATGATGATGGTCTCTTCTAATTCATGATGTCACAAGCGAAGCTGCATCCCTGCAAAAAAAAAAAGAAAGAACCAAAATTTTTTAATATAAGCATCTTGGTGGGCACACGTCTAATAACAAATCTTTTACACTCCTCAATCAACATGGACATTGGACAGCTCTGTACAAACAACTTATGTCCAGTCACTTGGCTCAAACCAAAATAGTGAAAAAAACCGCCCTTCCCTGGCACCGCAAGCATATTTGAACAGCCTGAGCAACAAATTGTTCTGAAAGTGGCTAAAAAATGCATTCATTACATAAAAGACATCGCCTATTCATGCCACCTAAAATTCCTCAAAAGCAAGCAAATAATATACAAACGAAAATTCCCATTCCCGCACCTCACAGCAATGGCCAGTGCTGCTGTCTCGCTTGAATCCTGCCTTACAAGTGGACCTACTGGTGTCAGCCATGGGAACGGCCATTCAATTGCTTAAAACCACAAGGGCGTTTGTAGATGAAGGCGCGGCTGGAGGTGGTTGCACATCACTCCCTTTGTCTTCAATCAATTGTGCCATGGCAGGTGGCCGACAAAGTAAACCGAGCGAAGAGGGCAGGCCCAGCCTATAGGCTTTTTCAGCCTCACTTCTGTGCACAATTTGAAAGGCAAAGTTGCTAACGGCCGATTCTTCCTGGGCTACATAAGCTAGATCACAAACTGATGATGGGTGCAGGGGTCAAGTGGATGCAGCTGGCACAGGAAAGGGCTAATTTGGGGAATATGGGAGAGGCTGTCGCCCTGCAGTGGGTATAGTCTGGCTGATGATGATGAAGGATGATTGAATACCAATGAATATTTCACTTTTCTTACCCTTGGAGCAAATCGCTGCACAGTCCCATAAATGTTGGTTATAAGAGTATACATCTGATTGGGAATGAGAGGGCAAAGACTAAACTACTGGCATGATGCAGCAGCGTCAGTTTCGAGTGAAAGAATAAATTCTGGTTCCTTGCTTAAAATGCCGCTGGATTTATGCTATCTTCCTGTAGAATGCATGAGAACTGGTGTAATGCCCTCGCACAAAGTGCAGACGTTAGGGAACATGCACATGTTCTTCCAGAGAACGAAAAATTCCATAGTAGTGGTAATGACCATCGGTCATCACTGCTGGGTCAGTATGCCTCTGCGTCTTTAGTAATTTTCTGGCATCCGTGGGTAACTCTGGATGGTATGGCTTCAGCACTTTAAGCAGGGAATGCAGGTGAGAAGCAGGCTATTAATTGCCCACACGCGCAAGTCGTGCTCTAGACATTGAGTAGCGGCACCAGACTCAAGTGTCATCCTATCTTCATAAACCACCAACTCCTCTAAGTCAGAAATCCGCGACAACTCTTACGTTGCACTTTCTATGTCAGAGATGCTGCTAGCGGAGCTAAAATCCGACAAGTGAGGACTGCGGCTTTCAACTGCGTCCTCGGCTGGCGCTGATAAAGAGGATAAATAACATTATGCGATGAATCTTGATACTGTTCTGCTCCTGTTGCGCACATTATGCTGCCATGACCATTATCAAGACTGACAACTGCCAAACAGTTTTCTAGTTCGTCGTGAACAGCCTCTGCTGTTCTTCGGCGTCGTTGCCGAATGGACACTTCGCTTTGCGAACACTTCATTCTCTTCATGATACAACGAATGTAGCCCTTTATCAAACTATTACGAAGGGCATATAAACGCGCCCCGTAAAGAGAGAGAGAGAGAAAAGGACGGAAAGGCAGGGAGGTTAACCAGGCGATGCGCAGTTGGCTACCCTACACTTGGGGAGGGGAACAAAGGAGAAAAAAGGAAAAAGAGCGGCAAGGAAATGAGTTGTCTAAGTGTCCAGCGACCACTATGTCACAGAGACAGAGGGCGCGCACTGAAAACTTAAAGATTATAGGCGGGAATGCAACCCCGAGTCCCTTAAGAAAGTCAGGAGCGCTTTCACCGCTTTCCGTTGTCTGGAAGGTTGTGTTCTAGGCCCCAGAGCGTTAGACTCTGTTAAAGGACGCGAGTCCAAGCGGAGCAGAGAAGCACTTAGGAAACCGCATTCGGCCTCCCCCGCGGTGATACTACGCTGTTGTGCCGCCTGTGGCTGGGAGTGGCGTTCACAAACGCCTATTCCCATCTCATCGCAATGGCTGACTCTCCTGCGTGTGACCAGTGCGGTTGTGACGAAACGATCACCCACCTCCTCTGTGACTGCGCCCCGTAAAATCCTTCATTCAGCTAAACGGGCTCATTGTTCGAGCTCAAATTAAGCATAGCAATGGCATTTGGTCGGCAGAATTGTTTAATACCACGTTTGCTTTGGGGTACTTACCTGATTCGAACAGAATAAGTCGGATATTCACATCGTCTGCGCCGACGACGAAGCAAATTAAAGGGACAGTGAAGAGAGCTCTATCAATATTTTTTTTACAGTAAAATCCGATAGTTTGGCATTTCATCGCTTTGTTGCCACTTGGCCGGCAGCGACAGATGCATTTATTTCTAAGAAATTTGGATTCGAAGTTGAAAAAGTTTTTCCCGCCACTCTGATTCGAACGTGGAATTCTCCTATGACGACACAGGACTAAGTGACGTGAAACACGACGTGCATATGACGTAACGCAGACTCCATGATTTCTGACAGCCAGCAGTGCGGCCTGGCAGCAGCTGAAAACAAAGCTACCACCGGCCGCACGTTGAAGGCATCTATCTATCGGCTATTGCGGCCGTCGCTACCGTCGCTTCGTTTACGTTTGCACCGGCGTTTTGCCAGCGTTACGATGGATCCCGTTCTCGAAGTCGTCAACGAAGTTCTAGCAAATAGAAACCTTTAGCATACCGTGTACCTTGTTACCGATAGCGGAATACCGGGAGCCCGCCTACTGCCGGGGAACAGGCTCTGATTGGTCCCGATGCTGCAGGCGCGCGCGTAGCTGCCGGATACGTGGCGCCATCTGGCGACGTCAAGGAAATTTGCGCATGCATTGGCTGCGCCTCAGTGATTCGTGCCTTCTCGTGTTCTAGTGTTTCTAGAACCATTGGTTCCAGCAACACTGTTTTGTCCTATGACGTCATCACGCTTGTACTTGCGCGTTTGGCCTATGGCGGCGATACCTGTATTTTGGTTCTTGCTCGTTTCTACGTTACAAGAGCTTTGTTGTCAGTATGACTGGCGTTTTTGTAATCAGGAGCTGGTATTCTGTCGATACAAGCCAGCTTCAATTTCTCCTCAGTGTCCCTTTAAGCTGCTCTGTCAGCTATCGCACCGGTGGCGCCATCTCGTTCGTTGGTCGTGAACAATCAGCAAAGGAGGGGGTCTCGGGTGGTTTGCAGACGCTCTTTCAACTGGTTTTTTAATGCTCACAGAAAACTTAGCTTGCTGAAAACTTAGTTTTGCCAAGCTAAGTTTTCTGTGAGCATTAAAAAACCAGTTGAAAGAGCGTCTTCAAACCCCCCGAAACCCCCTCCTTTGCCGATTGTTCACGACTAACAAATGAGATGGCGCCACCGGTGCGATAGCTGACAGAGCAGCTATAGTGCCTAGAATATACAGAGCAGCTTAATTTCGTTCGTCGTCGGCGGAGACGATGTGAATATCCGACTTATTCTGTTCGAATAAGGTAAGTACCCCAAGCAAACGTGGTAATAAACAATTCTGCCGACCAAATGCCGTTTCTATACGAAATTTCAGCTCGAACAATGAGCCCGTTTAGCTGAAAGAAGCATTTTACGGGGCGCGTTTATTTCCGCAACAGTCGTTATATACACTACTGGCTTCGTGCCAACCAACACAAGTCACAGCACAGCAATGGAAGTCTAGAAATCACTCACCACTGAGGTCATCCTCTGGGCAAGCCTTTGTTGTTTCAGCTGAATTTCAGTGAAACCACAACGAAACATAGCAGCGCGGGTACGGCGACCGCAAAAAAACTGTACTAGCAGAACAAAAAACGTGAATATCTTGCCACGACTGCCGCTGACACGCGGGTTCTCTTCTTGGATGAGCGCGCGTCGCAGGATTGGCTCTCGGCGCGGCTGCGAGTAGCCGCGGTTTGGATAGTTTGGGTTTGTGATAGTGATCTCCATAGCCATTAGACTGCGGGGCGTCAGTGAAACCAGAACTAAATTTCTTCGGCAGTTTTAATTTTGTCTGCGTGTTTTATTGAAAAACAAAGTAATTCCAGCTGTTTAAAAATATTTTAGATAGAAATATATCTTTCTACCTTAGTGTCACTGAGCGCAAGTACACTTGCACTGCTCACCATTTGCATACACACCACATGCAACTTGCACTCGAAGTAAAAATTAATAAATAAATAAATTAATACTGTCATGGTGAGAAGAAGTGATCTGGTACCGGCTTTTCTATTTGTGCTTCAGAAATAGTGCGAGAGGGCAGCATGAATATTATAGCAATGCCATCGTATGTGGTTCAACATTTATTCACCATTTGACAATATTGCTGCAATGTGAAAAGACCACTTTAGAGCAACGTTATCAGCATGTTGCTTGGTAACATTGCAGCAACATTATCTCATGTTGAAGAATTTTAGCGCAACATAGGACAACATTGGCAATGTTGTTGCAACGTTGCAGTAACATACTGTGCTACTAGGGGACGGTGGCATTGTCTAACAAGAACAAGGTTTAAACCTGCATCTCGTACGAACGGCAAGAGAAGCTGCCTCCAGAGAAAAACCTGACATGCCCACACAGCAGGTGTCTCAACGGCGACCTAGCGGCGGAAGCATCCTTCAGAGGGAAAGGAGGAAGGTTCCGAAGACGCACACGTGTCGAACCAGCGGTCATGTTCATGGCAAGTGTCGCTGACTCAGACCCAGCAGCGCCATGATCCGGATCATCCGGCCAGGGGCAAACACTCTCTCCCCGAGCGCCGTGCTCTCACAAGCATTTGCACTCACGTACGCACACGATGACACGTAGCAAGTGGATCTGTCTGGACACAATTCCCGAGACGGCTCTGGGTGGCAGTCGGCCAAGCGAATAGTCCGTTGCTCGCAATGATACTCCTGCGTCCACTGCAGCCGCGTTGATCTCGCACGCCGGTGGTGAAACGTAACGTGGTCTACTAGCACGTCTCTCATCGCTTGAGTGTATTTTTAACTGCAGATGTACAATGTCGTTGCCTCAGAAGATATCTGGGTGTCAAAAGATGATCAACAACTTCTTCGTGGCTAGGACAAAACATTTAGGCCATGGAAGCGAGGTTGCACAAGAAATATTGCGTCGCATTTTTTGTTACCACTTTGATTATTGATGTGTTTCTAACGCCCCTTCGTATTTGTATTTTGGCACCTCTCATGAAAGTCAACCAGATGAGCGTGTGATAGGAGCAGCAAATATTGACGGTACGTTTTTGCAATGTTTATTTCCATCGTACTCTTCGTGTGCCTTTCATGAACTTTTTTGCGTGTCATGCATGTGTTGCACATCTTGCTATATTCCTTTTTTTTGAAAGAATACCGTATATACTCGTGTAAGGGCTGCCCGCGTGTAAGGGCTGCACCCTCAACTTGACTTCCGGCAATTCGAAAAAAAAGTGAGCCAAAAACTGTTTCATGCGCGCATAATTTTGGCAGCGTAAAAATTGCTACGACCACAAACACGTCATACCGCAAGCCGTGCTCAGCCTGGAACCCCGCACACGTGGTCCGTCATCAACACTAGCTCGCTTGGCGTTCGCACCAGAAAGGATTGACAAAACGTTATGCTGCGCAAAAGCCAGGATGGGGTGCAGGCGTGTTGGGTTTTCCTCACCGTGCAAGACAACGCGAGTGGCGCGTTTTTGGGCGGTGACGCGCCACTCCAAGCCATCACAAGCGCCGCACCTTAGGTGGATCTTAACTTAGGATCATGTGAAATTTGCCAGTAAAGTAATACAGTGATCAAGCAACCGCTAGCAACCTGTCTTAGTGCGGGCGGTAATCGCGCAGGCACAATCCACACTATTAATTCATTCAGTATTCGAAGGATTCATTGCTCCTGCGCTAATTCGTCATAAAATCGGCATCGCCGCATAAAAAAAAGACGCGTAATCGGGGCTGCGCTGTACCAGAAATTTTTAGCAGAAAAACGCCCGTTCCATGTAAGGGCTGCACCCCATGAGAACCGTGGAAAAAAAGTGTGGCCCTTACGGTAATCAAAAAAGCATTCATACAGTGTTGATCGGCTAATAATCTCTTTCATCTCACTTATTAGAGATCCCAGCAACCGTCGCATAAGGTGGAGAGCCCCTCTTGGCAACAGACTGTGCTCCGATAGAAATCGCAAGCCATGACGACACGCCCCTGTGTTCGATCACTGCCGCCAAAGAGCTACACATTTCCAATGAACACGACCGGAAGGCCCTGTCATGGTTTAAGAAATTCATGCGGCTGTCGTACGACTACAAACGCGACGTCGTGTTTTGCAATTGTGTCAGATTGCTTTCAAGGAAATAGGAGAAAACGTTACAGCAGTGGAAATGTGTTTCATTCACAACGATTTCAGTAGCTGAAAAAAGGCTATTGAAAAATTTCAGTGCGATGAGAAGAGCCAGTTTCACTGTTTCCACAAGCCGCCAATTGTCGAAAGAATGCCCAGTCAAAAAAAACCATTGGAACCAATTGGATTTCCAATGGGTTTCAATTGGTTCCAATTGGACCAGTTCAGTTTCCAATTGGTTCCAATTGGAATGGTGTTCCAATTGGATGGTCTAAATGGACTATCCAATTGGACCATTAGGGTTTCCAATTGGTGAGCCCAATTGATCTTACCCATTGCATCCAATTGGTCCGCTGAACTGCACCCAATTTATCCAATGAATGTTTCCCTAGCAAAAAAACTGATAGAAATTTCTACAAGTCTCTTACAAATATGTATAGGTCGTACGGGTCCTACTATTAGTCTGATTTATATTCCTACCTGACCCATAGAACTCTGTACCAGACTGGTAGGGAGAAGATAGATCACACTGTGCCATGTACAAGACCTGATAGGATGATGTATCAGTCTTTTACAGAAAATAGAGATCCTCATACAACATATAGAATTCCAACTGACACACTAATAAAGCCCGGTAGAATATTACAGAAGAGGGCAAATACGGGCTGGTTGGTACATGTTTCACGAATTGGAAAAGCGCTGGTGTTTGTCCTTCTCTTGTGTCGTCTGCCATTGCACTGTTTTTTCCAATTTGTGAAACCCGGTACAATTAGCGTACACACACAGGTGCCCACATACTTTCATGTCGAGAGGTTTTTAAAATGAACTGATGTACAACCCTCAATGGTCTGCTTGCCAAGTGGACAGATAAACATAGTTGTATCTTATGCACAATAACAGAGTATCAAATAGAAATGAACTGTGCGAACTGTGCTTATTTTCTGTTATCTTTTTCAGCTTGCATGCTGGTATATTATCGTAACCATGTTACAATTAAAAGCACACGTCTTTCAAAGCGCAGCAGCATTACTTACTCTCTGAAAGTGTAATGTGAAAGCTGCATGAAAGAATTAGCAGACCAGTTCCACAACAAAAAAATGAGTGCTCCATTTTTTTGCATACAAAATTTTATTTACAAATTTTAGAAACTACGAGAGATGTGCACCATCTAATGTATATTCAAAATAGAAATACTGTTCCTTTAAAGTTCATTTACAAAGACAAACCAAAGCACAGATTCATGGCCCCCATCTTAATACTAATTACAGGGCTCAGTCTGTATTCATGAGGCTCGCTTTGTGATTGCCATAAATTCGGCATTGCCAGCATGGCTAGGGTTTGACTGACTCTTCATTATATAAACAATAAACATTCCACTTTAGGCATATGTAAGCAAGGAATGCAAAGAATGCATGCCTTTGGACAAGTTGGTTGTGCACTGTTAAGCAAGAGACTGAAAAATACAAACATGGATGTGCACACGAAGACGTGCCTGTCCATTTTATCTTTACGTTCTTGTCAGTGTTGCACAGTCCCTTGCTTTACAGAGCAAAGAGCTCCAAGAGAAGATATAAGCAAGCCGAATATCTAAAAAGGACCAGCATCACCACAGCAATTTGTGCTTGCAGATGCTGCATAGAACACCATGTCTAGTTGGCAGATGTCACTACCATATTCCAACCTCAGACGAAGGTACTTAGTACAGACTGTGTGCTTTTGCCTCCATCCCAGAACTCTTGTGATAAGTGACAAAACATGAGTGAGCTAGCTGCGGAAAAAAAAATTCTGGCATGACACCTGACAAGAATCAAGGAAAAATGACAAGCATCAAGATTAGCGCAAGATTTACAGCAACACTTTAGAACATTACAGTACAGCAATATTATTTAGGGAATAGCAAATACAGATCTGAGAACTTCCTCAAGCAAGCACACATGTACCACTTTTAAAAATACATATTTGCAGAAAAAGCAGCCAAACATCAAGTACTCGTATTGCAAGAATAGAGTGCATATTCCTTCCAGTGGAGTGATAGTTTCTACTTCAACCACTGCATGTCATATCAAGCAAGAGAAAATTCACCTGCATAGCCTTGTGCATGTCAAAGCAAAGTCTCAGCAAAAGGGTTAATATATGGGGTTTTGAGCTTGCAGTTCATAACAAAAAACAGTGATATATGCCAAATGCAATTTCAGAAACCTGGTTTCATCTGCAAAAGGCCAGTGTCTTGATCATGTTGCCACAGTCAACTGGAAAATTTTCACAATTTACAATGCATCAAAGCAGAAAAATAACAAAGTAACGAAGCCAGGGGCATGATGTGATAGTGATGCCATTGAGTCAAGTAGAAAACTACATATTTCAGGCATTATCCAGCTGCCTTACAAGTCTCTGCCTACAGACCAAGCTTTATCTCTTCACTATCTGCTAGTGAAGCGCTGTTTGTTCATTGTCATTACTCATCTAGGGCAGTTACTTGCTCAAGTAGGGTTCATTCCATGCAATGAAACTGACCTTAAACCCTGCGTAGCTATAAAAAAAATTGTCATGTTCTGGCTACTGCGACCATTAGTCAGCAGCTGCATCACTTCTGCCAACATGCAGACTGCGATTCTCCACCTACTCAATAGAGTGCAACCATGGGCGTCCGGAGGGGGGGGCAAGGGGGGGCGGCTGCACCCCCCTGGAAAATCACTCACTCGAACCGTGTGTGATGGCCGCACGCCAGGGGCGGTGGTGCGCTCAGTCAAAAGGGTAAAAGCAGCCCGCATGGTCACATCTGCGAAATGCCGCGTCCGGGCGTGCGTCGTTCCGCCGTTTTCAAACCACGCCATCGTTAGCTCTACTGAAGGGCGACCTGTTCCAGACATACAGCGGCACCGGCGAGCATGTGTTTCGAGCCGCCTTGAGATGGGTGTCTGTTTCTTTGATCTCTAGAGAGATAGCGACACGGAGGCAGACAGTGCACGGGGCATCTTTTTTTCGCCTATCGTTACGCCGGTCACCGATGAATTCTTAAGGAGGGAAGGACAAATCAGCCGTGTCCACCCCCGCTTTGTCGGGCTGCTCAGGGGCAAGCGGGCGATGAGTTGGCGCCGCCGCCGCTCGCTGTCTCCTCCGACCCACGGGTAGCGCAGTTCGGTAGAAGCGCCGCTTTCAGAATCTCCGGCAAAGGGGATTAGCTGCTTTTGTTCACGGCGACGCAGTCTCCCGAGGCGCCCCCACACCAGCGTTCTTTGCGTCTTCTGCGAAAACCAGCGCCTTTGGTCAACGCAGCCCGATGGCGCCTGCCTGGCTCGCCTGTCACCTCTGGCTGGGCCTCAAATCACAACAGCGCCCATGTACTGTACGTGTCAGTGCATGGTAAAGAGACCCAGGTGGTCGACATTACCCGGAACTCTGTTCTACTCCATCCCTCATAGCCTGAGTCGTTTTGGGGCTCTGAACCTCATAAAAACACAAAAACAAATTTTCCGACTGGAGTGGCGAGTGTCCCTTCCCCTCGGAAGTTGAGCGGCGTTCCTTTCACCCCCATAGTGCGCATTCGGGGATACTGCGGCAAGTAAGCCCTTGCACGTGTGCGCGCCTCTGTGTTTGTGCATGGGTATTTTTAGTGGCCGGTTGTCAGCGAAGCTGAGAACAACCAAGACAGCGGACGAGAAAACGACGAGCGGCGAGCAGTGTGTGTGCGGTTGCTCGACTGTGCGGATGCGCAAGCAAGATGGAGCGAGGTGTATGAAGCTGCGAGCGTGCATTTATCTTGTAAATAAGTTTTCGTTGGATATATAGTCATCTTTTGTTTTCAACGTACGCGTTCAACAGTTTTTCCAATCAATGTGTATGATGAGTGTGCACCGAGAGCGTGTAATGAAGCACAGAAGTGAATTTATCACACGTGTAATTACGCAATTCGCCCAGAAAAATCCGAGGCGCCTACAGTTGCTGTTCAAGGAAGACTGACTGAGTGACTGTAGTTGCGTGTTTGTGAACATATTGTGCTGTGTGCTGGTCATCAATCCGGGTGAGTCGAGAACCCGTATGCAGCAAGACTGAGCACTCTTCTCCACGAAGTGATATAGCATCTTTTTGCATTTTTTATTAATTTTAGTTGTTTCTTCGTTGATAAATTCCAATGTACCTCTCCTAGCCGCGCTTTAATTTGCTGTTTGTAATTTTTCTTTCATGTGTGCATTTTGTTTAATTTTTATTTATATATAAATAAATAAATTTACTCCGCAAATAGCGCCTTTCTGCTACGAACATACCCCCCCCCCCCCCGGGGCACCAACGGGCCCCCCCCCCTGCAAAAAATTCTGCGGACGCCCTTGAGTGCAACAGGATAACCAGGTTCTTACAAGAAACCTTCTGTGTGCACTTCAGCCCGAGAGCTCCATCACTCAGCTTCTGTCACATTTTTTTCATTGCAACAGCACCTCTTTTACAAGCACATAGAAAGGTACAACCTTCTATGTGTTAATTACACAGGCTGACAAAAAGGTCAAGATATGCTCTGTGTGACTTCTGAATGCCCAGGAAGGAGTACCACATCATGCCACCCACGATAACCAGTAATTCATCCATAAAGTATTATTTGCTAAAAAAATGTTGCATTCTGAAACAAACACTGAAAAAAGTAGGGTGCATTTGCAATATATGAAACCTGAAAAGTCCAAACCCTATTCATACAGACATACTTGCAAGCCAGGCTTTTCTGTACCATGGCTGAAGACATGCTGTTCATCACCACTATGTTTGAGCATGGGAGTTAATCTCTTTCATAGAGGTTTGGTATTGTTGACACAAAAATAATGTCGTCTATCTCCATGAACACACAAAGGCGCATAACTTCACTGGGTGTTACATAAACTAAAGGCACTTCTCTTTTCACACAAACTGAAAGGTGCTTAGCATGGAACCTTTCAACAGGAAGTAGTTCCTGGCACTGCAGAATTATGCGAGAATTTACTTCAGTGAGAATCCTAAAAATGAGAAAAAATGCACCAGAGAAGCTGACAAATGCACTGTTGTTAGTCTTTGTAGGCCTATTGTACTGAAGAGAGTGAAATGTTTGTTGACTGATGATCATTCGGTTATATTCAATAATACTTGTAGAGTCACAGCCAAGGTTGTCAGCAATAGCCTGCTTTTCACTGGAATCTAAGTTCAGGCAGAGCTTTCCAGAGCCTAACAAAACCGCTTGCTGACCACCTCTCCCCTGTACATCCAGAAAATTTACTGCTTCTGATGAAAGGTTTAAACTAGCTTTAGCTGCCTGTAACTTTCGAGCAAGTACATAACGTTCTAGTATTTGCAAAGGAACACCATTAGCTCCACTGACTAGTTTCACAAGAAGTCCATTTCCGCCTTCAAATACAAATGAAGAATGTGACCAAAGAGGTCCTAGTTTAGCCACACTTTTAGGAAGGTGCAGAATTTGGTGCACATTGAAAGTCATTGCACCTAATCCATATAAGGACTGTGTGTGTACAACAAACTCTGATAGCAGATCTGGCGATCTGAGAATGTCATCTGAAGTAATGGTGTCCTGTAGAAGTAGGTAGATTCCCTCCACAAGCAAACTGAAATGTTTGAGATACTTATCCGGCAAAGAGCCACGAAGGCATGGTAACGAATAATGAAGAACCCACCACATCCATTCACTAGCTTTCCAGATTGTGAAGTCCGATACTCTGCGTGCTGTACGTGTGAACCAATTAGGTGGCTTAATTGCCAATAGCTTCCTGTTTAAAGAGGCTACAGCTTGTCGAGATCCAATGTAATAATCAGCACCTCGTGAACGTAGCCACAAGGAACAAAACTGCTCAGCCACACCTTCAAAGACAACATGCATATAGTCTGGGCTTGCTCCCCAAATTAAATCGTAACCGGGCAGTTTTGACAGCACTGTTCGGCCTTTTATACCATTCACAATAACATTTGTGCGTTGTGCTTTTTTCCCGTCTGCTTTCATGCTGCTGGAGGTCCTTTCCATGGCAGCTCCACCGTGATCAGGAAGAATGTACCTCAGAGCCCCTGAGTAAAAAAAAAACAAGAAATAACACCAACACATTACCGTCTATAACACCATTTGTACTTTATAAGGGCTGCATGACACTACACGAAACGTTAAGCGCTGAGTGAGAGCTGGCATAATGGAACTCACCATGAGCAAATTTTCCACGCAGCAGGCAGATGCCACAACCATAATGGCCATTGAAGTTCTTCATGTGAAGCACCATCGCCCGGGCAGGTGCATCCACGCAGACGCTTTCCACCCTCAGTGCAGACTTGATTGTTCCCCCACTGTGCTTCCATATAACAGAAGTTGCCCTTGTGAGTTCATTCAGGAATGTTCCCAAGAACATTTGCATGTCAGGGTGGCCACTGCCAAACCACAAGCCGCCCAAGAGCACATTGCTCCATCTCATGAAAATGGGCAGTTCGTTAACAACCAGTTGGATCGGCCATAAGGAGTCTTTGCTGCAGTTGAACACCCTTGCACCATCCGTGTTCAATGTGAGCGTGATGTCACACCAACTGGAATTCTCTCTGATCTTCCTGATAAGTGAACCATCATTGATATCCTTAATGCTCTCAGATGTGTTTCGGTTCTGCAGATTTTGAAACAAGGCTTCTGCCACAGCATTATCTTGGAGAAGTTCTTCAAGTTGCAGCTTGACATCCAAGGTAGAAAAAAAATTTTTATGCTTAAAGCTGGATGTGGAGACGCTGCTGCCACATTTGGTGCAGGAGGCATGTTGATCGGCTGGCTTACCAGCATAGGTCATACAGGACGGACAAAAAAATGGTGTCGCACTGTGTCCGTGACTGAGCTTGCCCACAGCTTTCGAAGTGCATACTGTGAGCTTGGAATGACAGGGCTGCCAAGCAGAAAGTTTACCAGCCTGGCAAGGCCTTCTATTTGCACCCAGTTCAGACCCGACGTGATGCTGCAGCTCAGGATTCCCAGCAATGCTTCAGCGACTGTAAGAGTAGAATTGGGAAGAGTTTTTTTTTTTTGAAGCTGTTTGCCACCCATCAAACAAATTGCAGTCGCTTTCCACTGTTGGCCAGTCAACACCTGAAAAAGATGGCATGCTAATGACATACAACTGTGATGCCACCACACTATAAGCACGAAAAAATGTGTGCTACATTTGCGCCATGCCTGCCAGCAAATATAAATGCGCAAAGACCGCATTTTACCGGTTACACCAGCGCTCATTTCCAAGGCATCGAAAGTTCAACTGAACCTCCAAGTCAATCGCTGGCGCAAAAAAAATTGAGATTGAACGAAAGCGCGTACAGGCATTTAATCTTGGTCGAATGTTCGGAGGCCTGGCTATGGACATTTTTGGATGGCTTAAATATTATTTCAGCTCCTGGCTTTTCAACAATCACCTAGGCAAAGCGACCGGTCTTTTCTTAGTGTCCATTCAATCGTATAGCACAAAGCAGCAAATACCAATTGGTCATGCGTATAATATGATCAGCCCATTTACCATCATTAATTCCGGGAGATGTGCCGCCGCTGTCCTCGTCAGGGTGGTACAAAATCTCAGACGACGCGTGGTAATCCTGGATTACTGCCGCTGCAGACGCCCCGTTTACATTCACGTCAAACTTCTTTCGCCATTGTGTCGTTCTTGGAAGGCCACACAGTGCGTCCGGCTCTAGATACAACTTCCTCTTCTTTGAAATGTTTGCAGAGGTGCTGCCTGTAGCAGTTGGCTGTGAGGTTGAGGCCATCAGCGCGACGACGGTAGACAATAGCACAAGCGGAAACAGGAGCATCTGGCTGCTGCATAGACACGTTGCGGCGACTACATCACGTGCGGAAAACGCTATCTAGGCAGTGCTCAACATGTAGACAGTCAACATATCACAGTGTCCATGCGGGCGCCACGGTCCCTTTCGCATCGCGCGATGTGGATACGAAGTTTCTTCGGACAGCTGCGCAGTGCAGAAAAGTGCCAAGTGCAGAAAAATAACTTACAAGTCACCGTACAAGAACATTCACCAATGCACAAATGGGACCACGGCACGCATTCGGCATGCGGCTATGAGGCCACGCTGAATGCGACCGTTGCAGTGTTTACCTCAACGATTGATTTTCACTGTAACGTCAAGAAAAGAAAAACTCAAAGTTGAGACTAAAATTTCTTCCACAAAAAAAAGAAAATATTTTATATGAGTCCGTAAATTGTTTTAGCAACAATAAAGTTAAGCACTATAATAAAGTTTTAAAAGTCAAAATTCTAGCCTACCTCTGCCCTAGCCGAAGCCGCTCATTTTGGCGCCACAACTGCACTGGACTCGTGACCGTACAAGTGAGTGTGCTCGCAAAGAACGACTCGAGCTCGGGCAGGAGGGATGTCTAAAATTTGGGCGAAGCATGTATGCGTATGTTAAATTCGTTGATGACAAGGAGAGGCACATAGTGCCAGTAGAACATATTAAAAACTTCCATCCTGGTTCTTTGAAGTTTGTGCCTGGGAAGGTGTATAGTGTGAAGTGGTCCGATAACGTGCAAGACGGATATTTTGGTGCACAGATCTTGGAACTATTTGGTAAGTTTTCGTTTTCTCCTAACAATACTTTTTGTACTCTAAACGTACTGACTGGAAAGATAAGGTGCTGTGTACCAGACGGCAAATATTAATTTTGTGTTTGTTACCTGCCGGCTGAAAACGAAACCATGCGGTGCCTATATAGCTAACGCCGTCGGCTTGTCATATGACATGCCTTGTAGTGACTGCAGCTGTATGCATTTTTTTTCGCATTCATGGTAGCTTCATTTGTAGGAACTGAATGTAATACGTTTTTACTGCTCTATCTGCGAGGAACCCTTCGTGGGAATTCGTGCGTAGCGCGAAAGGCCGGCCGCGTGCATCAATTTCAATAATGAGGTTGGGGGTTATTTTACTGAGGCACTTGTTCTGAATCAGCACCTTGTAGTTTAGTAAGTGAACAATTCCGTATATATTTCCAGAAACTCGCGAAGAAGCAGAGCTCAGAGTTCAGCGCAAGCGATTCCCAGTGGCACCAATCATGGACTCTGCGTCAAGCAGCGAGGATATGGTATGTATAAGTAATAGCTGCGCTACGCCTTAGCAGCTAGCTAACACAATCTCTTCAACAGGTGCAGGACAGTCCAAAAGTACGGAATTTGCCTTCATCAAAGCGGATGAGGCAGCATCAACGGAGACTTTTGGATAGCGACAGTTCGGAGGATGAACTAGTGGCCCGTTCAGAAATTGAAGATCTTCGAGAAAAAACAAGGCGCTCCTGCAGGAGAACAAGACGTTGAAGAAGGAAAATGAACTTCTTGGAGAGCTGAATATTCGATTGCAGAAAATTTTGACTGGTAAGTTTAACTAATGCATGGCGCAATAATGCTCTGGGGTTGATGCGATTAAGAACTGCGCGAAGTCGACGGGACAAAGAGACACACAAAGACGCTCACACAAAGCACAGAAAGCGCATCAACCATGAACTGACTAGCCCAACATCATGTCCTGCTCTGGGGTTCATGGAGCGGTGTGATATTATATATTAATAAGGCACCTAACTAATAATAACAGCAATTTTATTGGTGCTGTGCTGCGCACCTTTCATAGGTGCGCAGCACAGCGCACCTATATGCTTGAGGCATTAGCTTGGGGATTGATGTGAAAATTTCCTTTCCAGGGTTGCATGACTGTTTACAAGGTTTTGCTTTGCATAATGCATAAAAATTGTTGGTTAATTTCTCATAGTTCAAACAAAAATGTAGCAGCAACATGCTTCATGTGTGCAACTATTTTCCTCTCAGAAAGCCACCCACCATCGTCTTCCGTGCCACAACATTCGAAGGAAATTAAGAAGAGTCCTGCACTTGAAAAAGGTACTAGGTAACCTTTGTTTGGTTTCTGAGTGCTTTTTGTGGATTTGGTGCTCAGTTCCCATACTTACTTTACTTTTGGACGTAACTTTTGCCTGTCAGATTTTTCATATAGCTTAAAACTGCACATGAAGGCCAGGCACAAACAACATTAATTAAGCTACTTCAATGACCAGTGAACCTGTGCCACGTTTCGTTTTCCTAGTGTTTCACAGGAGTGACTACCAGCCACAGGGATGTGCGCAGCATATCAGGCAAGGCGACTCAGAGGGAGGCAGTGGAATGTGTGGTGACAGACATGGTGATTTACACTTTTTAAATAGGTGCATGTTACTCAGAGGATTTCAGTTATGCGGATGTCAAAGCACCATTTCCTGGCTTCAATTCCGAATTTTATTTGTTTCACCTGTCAGAGGTAAAGCGTGGGTCCAGCGTTCAAGAAACGGTTATGGAGAGGCAGACCACCAGCGAAGGCAGGCGTGTGCTTTTCAAAGAAATTGAAGGCCAGGTAGAATTCAGTATTCTTTTCAGTTTTAGTGCATGTATAAGGCTTGTATGAGCAATCTGATGATTTGGCTACGTTGGCTACAATTTTTTTACAGGTCTACCTAAGTCAGAACATGTGTTTGCCAATCATGAACTACAACCTAATCATGAAATCTAGAAACGACTCAACATTCGTGCGGGATGCTGCGACGCGAATTTTTTCGACTGCGGGCCTCATCAACAGGAGTGTAACAGGAAAGCCGTCTAATCGGACTAAAACGCCACCGAAACCTCCTTTGGACCAGCAGAAACTGGATGCACTAAGAGGTATATGAATCTTGAATTTATGTGCTTGATAAAAAAGAAAAAAGTAAGGAAATGGAGTGTCAGTAATGATAATTTAAAATACCTGTGTAATACAGGTGTTGCTTTGCTACATTAGTTGTGCCTATCAGACTGCAAATGTTTTCACGAAACTGCTATAACAGGCTAGGCTGGTATCTTAGAATAGTGAGTAGCTTGTTACCACATCAAACGCAATTACAACAAAGACTCATGCTGCCATGGTGGTCCAGTTGTTATGGTGCTAGGCAACTGACCCGAAAGACGCATGTTCGATACAAGCTGTCGTATTGCGGTAGACAAGAAATGCTAGAGGCCCATGTACTCTGCGATGTCGGTGCACGTTAAGGACCCCAGGTGGTTGAAATTATCCAGAGCCCTCCACTACGGCGTCCCTCATAGCTTGAGATGCTTTGGGATTTTAAACATTGTAAAACCAAACCGGAACATACTTGAGATCAAGTTTACAACCAGCTTTTACACTTTTACACAGGGGCATGCACCTCATTCTGCATGTACTTCTTCAGATTTGGTGGTATTTAGCAGCAAAATGTTCATCTACGAGTTAAGATCTACAAGAAATTAGATGTAAAAAAATGCTAGAATTATATAGTGGTTTTAATTTGTTGACTTTCTTTATTGTCTGCCGAGCCTATTGTTTTCCAGCATAGCGTTGTACATATATATGACTGGAGCATAGCCCAAATAAAGAACTCTGCATTGCACATAGCATGCGTGCATCATCAAACAAGATTTTAACTTTTACTGTGTTGCTTCTGCCCAGGCTTTTTTCATCACTTCGTAACATCCGGTGGACAGTCAGCAGCTGATGGAGATACGAAAAAGAGGCTCAAGATGTTTGGTCGTCACCTCGCTTCAAAGCTCTCTGACGTTGCTGCTGCGAAGCCCATCGCAGATAAGGAGTGAAAAGGTGCAGTGAAAATAACCACAGCGCAGGTGCAGAACCGCCTGTGCTGCGGCTATTTGTAATCGATTTCAGCAATTTCATATCATTTTTTGTTATCCCGCAGGCCCAGGCTGTGGCTTTCATAATTTATTGTAAAATCATTTGGCTATTTTAAATGTGATCACCTTTATTTTGCTATCTTTTAATTTGTATGCTTGGTAGGAGCGAAAATGAAAATTGGTTTTTAAGGAAAGGAAATGGCGCAGTAATTGTATCACATAAGGGAAGGGATGATGGAGGGAGTGAAAGAAGAAAGGAAGGAAGAGGTGCCATAGTGGAAGTGTCGGGAATAATTTCATGACCTTTAACGATTTGGGGATAATGTGCACTGATATCTCAAAACGGGCCGCCTGACTAGCAATTACCCACTGACTAGCAATTTACCACAAATGAGCAAGTACCCTCACCGTGGCTTAGTGGTTGCAAGCTCGGCAAGTACCCGAGTTCGAACCTGACTGTGGCGTCCGCGTTTGGATGGAGGGGGCCCCTGTTTTGAGATATCAATGCACCTTAGAGATCCCCAAATGGACAAAATTATTCTGGACACCTCCACTATGGCACCTCTTCCTTTCTTTCTTCTTTCACTCCCTCCATCATCCCTTCCCTTATGTGACAGGGTTACTGTGCCATTTCCTTTCCTTAAAAACCAATTTGCATTTTCCCTCCTATCAAGCATACAAACTAAAAAATAGCAATAAAAGGTGATCACGTTTAAAATAGCCAAATGTTGTTGATTTTTCTTTTAGTAATTTCCTCGCAGCAGTTTTTTTTCTGATTGCCTGCAGGTTTAGGCAGATGTGAGGAGGCAGTGGATCTCATTGTTATTTAACAAAATGTTATGTGTTTTAAATGTGATAACCTTTCTTGCTATTTTTAAGCGTATATGTGCTAGCTTGATGGGAAGGTGTGCTCCCTATTGTGGTGAATTCCTAGTCATAAAGTTTGCTTCAGTTTCGTGTCTTTCAGGAGTGCAGAGATATTTTGCATTTTTTTCTCCACCTGTTCTGCGGTTGATGTTGATTGCTTTTTGTAGTTTGCTTATAGCAGTTTTCTTTTATTGCCTGCTACTCTGGGCTCAAGCTTTTACTGTTTAATGCGAAAATATTATTCCTGTTTGAAATGTGATCACCCTTCTGCTATTCCTGTTGTGTTCTTGACGAGAAGGTATGTGTTCATTTACAGTGAATTTCTAGTCAGTGGCTCCATTCGTTTGTTTTATGATTTACAACTTGCAGGAGATGCAGTGTTTTGAAATACTTTCTGTCACTCCTCCTGTTGGTGTGGCTGATTTTTATTGGGTTAATACTTTCTTCACAGCATTTTTTTTTGTTTCCTGCAGGACAAGGCAGGTGTGAACACGATGTGGGTTTCATTGTTATTCAATGTAAAAACCTTTGCTGTTTTAAATGTGATCAATTTATTAGTCGTTTTTGAACTGCTTGGTACATTAATTTTGTTGTGTAGATTTTTATTATGCATTCCTTCACAAATTGTTGGCTTCATCATTTGAATTATATGTACTGCCTTTTGTGATAATACAGATTGTTTTTTACTTACTTTCTTGGCTCTCGAGAAAGCTTGTTTCTCCTCGATGCACATACTACACCTATACAACACATATAGGTACTGATAGGCCATAGATCTGGTACACTAATACGAATACTCTAATACACTGATAGACTTATATACGCAGAATAAAGCTGATACATCCAGAATAGAACTAAAAGGAATTTTATCACTGTATTAGTTGTATCGTTTCATAATGCAATAGACAGAACTGATAGGATTCTTAACAGTTTATCCTATCAGAATTTTTGCTAGGGTTGCATGTTTGACGAAAAAGGTAGAACTAATATGGTACTTACAATAAGAGCTATCAGCAGCTTAGCCTAATAAATTGTACTCATCACCTACACCACCACTGGAGCTGAAATTAAATTAAATAACTGCGCTCAGTGGGCAAGCACCACCGGCCCCAGCACGAGAGCCTAATAAATTGGGTATATAAGTTGGAGCAGAAGTCTGTTCTCTGGATGTACATATTTAGCTAATGTAAACTACTAGTGCCTGAATGTGCAGTGTTGCTTGTGTGTGATGTATGTGTGTCTGTTGGCTTTGATTCCCATAAAAGCATGTTAATTTCAATTCCGTAGAAAAATGCTGATTGGCACTACCCAGTCAAAAAAAACCATTGGGACCAATTGGTTTTCAGACACCATTGGAACCAATTGGCTCAAAAGCCAACTGGAACCAATTGGTCTTTCCAATTGGTTTCTAGCTAATTGGTTCCAATGGTGCCCAAAAATCAACTGGTTCCAATTGGAAATCTCAATGTTTTTTTGACTGGGAAAGGAATGCGTGTTGTGCAGCTATTATCACAACACAGCAGCAGACAGCAGGAGGAAGCCAGGCAGGCACTGCATGCAATAGTGAGTTGGGTGCATTACCTATGCTGCATAGGCCAAGCTTTACAAGGGCAAACGAAGGGCAAAGGCAACCTCCTTGATCTGCTAGAAGCATGATCGCAAAACGTGCCTGCTTTGAAGAAATGGCTCGAGAAGCGAGATAGGTGGCTGAGCAGCGACATACAGAACGAGTTCATAGAAATTATGGCGCACAGCGTTCAGCGAGGCATCATCAAAGACATCAGATGCAGTCCGTTTCATGGGTGTAACAGGTAATGAGCAGTTCACATTTTGTGTGCTTTGGGTAGACGAGATAACACTGGAAGTTCGTGAGGAATTTCTTGGCATGTAAATGCACCAGACAGCAGAGCCGAGACAGTGTATAAAGCCTTGGGGGACATGATTTTACGTCTGGGCCTGGACTTTCAGAACCTAAGGAGGCACTGTTTTGACGAGGCCGCAGACATGGCAGGCAGATTTACTGGCGTGCAGAAAAGAATTACGGAATCTGAACAACGGTCAATAATTGTGCACTGCAGTTACCACTGCCTAGACTTGTCACTCCAGGAGGTCGCAAGAAACTGCGATGTCATGTGCGACGCACTCAACATTGTAAAAGATGTTTTCAATGCAATACTCGAATCGAAGAACAGGAAGACTGTTTATTCGAGCGTTGTACTTCCCCCGGGTAATGATGCCGGTGAGCAAGGTTGTTCCCCAGTCAAAAAAAAAACATTGAGATTTCCAATTGGAACCAGTTGATTTTTGGGCACCATTGGAACCAATCTGCTAGAAACCAATTGGAAAGACCAATTGGTTCCAGTTGGCTTTTGAGCCAATTGGTTCCAATGGTGTCTGAAAACCAATTGGTCCCATAGGTTTTTTTTGACTGGGTAGTGTCAATCAACATTTTTCTACGGAATTGAAATTAACATGCCTTTTTTGGAAATCAAAGCCAACAGACACACATACATCACACACAATCAACACTGCACATTCAGGCACTAGTAGCATACATTAGCTCAATATGTACATCCAGAGAACACACTTCTGCTCCAGCTTATATACCCAATTTATTTGGCTCTCATGCTGGGGCCGGTGGTGCTTGCCCACTGAGCGCAGTTATTTAATTAATTTCAGCTCCAGTGGTGGTGTAGGTGATGAGTACAATTTATTAGGCTAAGCTGCTGATAGCTCTTATTGTAAGTACCATATTAGTTCTGCATTTTTCGTCAAACATGCAAACATTCATTGGATAAATTGGATGCAATGGGTAAAATCAATTGGGCTCACCAATTGGAAACCCAAATGGTCCAATTGGATAGTCCATTTGGACCATCCAATTGGAACAGCATTCCAATTGGAACCAATTCGAAACTGAACTCGTCCATTTGGAACCAATTGGAAATCCAATTGGTTCCAATGGTTTTTTTTTGACTGGGTCTACGCAGAATACCTTACTTATACCACCATGTCCAACGAGGTGGATAGTAAGAGAAATCAATGGAAAGGTTCGTTGAGAACTATGAAAGGGTGCAGGCAACTTTGCAGGAACTGATGCAAGCTCAAAGCTCTCTCACTGGCACCGGCAATACAGCCTTAAAAGGATTTGAGAAAGAATCAAAGAAGTTCTAAACTTTATTCGGCATCAACCTTTCTAGAGCCCCGTTTGGCCCATGCGAGGAATTAGTCGGGATGGTTTAACGCCCAGTTTACCCCACTGCAGGAGCAACAGCAGCAGCAGCACAGGCTCTTTGTGACCGCTTGTTAGGGCTGCGGTCTGACGCCTCATTTGACGTCCTGTGGCAGCGGATGAACTCAAGAGCAACAGAGTTAGGTCTAAAGGAACCTCAAGCACCCAGAGTTTCGCAGCCGCCCAGAAGGCTTCAATTCACAGACAAGCCTGAGGAGCTAGCTTGCAGTGCTTGATGGCAAGTCATTACAGAGGAGTTTTTTGCCGCTATCGATCGTATTACCACTGAGATTGACAGCGATTTGAACAGCCTGGGATGGAGCAGCTGATTAGCCTCGAGCGCATTTTGACTGACGCTGCTGAAGGTCAAAACTTCGCGTCAAACGACCTAAATGAGCTTTTAGGAGCACATGCTGCAGATTTTGACATCAGCAGGCTTTCAGCGCAACTCGTGCTTCTCCCAATGCTCCTGCGTGACGAGGGTCCGGTCGCAAGTGAACGCATTTTACAAATTCTGCAAATTCTGCAGGGGAAGTCTGCAGACATGCGTATTATGATGGACCAGGTTGTCCGGTACCTGCAACTCGTGTTTTCTGTGCCTGCATCAGCTGCTTCAGGAGAGCGCTCTTTCAGTGCTCTGAGGAGAGTAAAAACATTTCTGCACAATTGAATGACGCAGAGGCGGCTGACACACCTCCTCCTCCACGTGCACAAGAGTTGCAGACCTGCATTTGGATGCCGTTATGAGAGAGTTCGTATCTAGAATGGCAGAATGAACAGCAACCTTCGGCCTGCTTTGAAAACCTCTCCTGCCCCACGTCCTCATGTCATGCTAGCCTTGAAGCTCGTTAGTCTGCGATACTGTAGCATTGTACCTAGTGCCTACTTTCATGAATATATCAGTTCACATTTGCTTCAGTCTGAGCATGAATTCAGAAATATTAAACATGTTTTTTTCACAGCTTTCAAATCCGTTAACTCACTTGCGTGGTCTGCGCAGGTTTCAGTAATTATGAAATTTCCAACTATTTTTAAAGTATATATACGAATGTAGAATAAGTGAGGATGCAATTATGTAAAATTGAAATGGCTACAATTAATTAAAACAATAATTAATAAGAATAAGAAGTTTGCAGGAGTCAAGTGGATGCAGCCAGCACAGGACCGGGTTAAAGGACAACTGCAGCACTTTTTTGAGAATTTCGCAATATTCTAGGATTCAAATCTATATAGGCTGTAGGTAAAGCTTGGCAGGTGGTTTTGCACTAACACTTAAAATAGTGACATAATCGACGATTGAATTTTTTGCTTCTTCTCAATGCACCGGAGGAGTGCAGAGAAATTTAATGTGACGTCACGGAAGGTATGATTTCAAATTACCGCTGTCGTCATGCCACACCCTGCCCTGATTCGTTAGACGCTGCCAAACAACTCTCGGCAGGGTTCGCCTTCGGTGGCGTTGGTTTTTTTCCGTCAAAGCAGGCGTCTGTGCGTTGGAAATGCACCGATACCTTCGATGACGTCATCATGCGCCCCCCCACTTGGCGTTGTGCGCTGCGGAGAAGCTTGAAGGGCGTCCGGATTTTAATCGGCGATTACTCCACTATTTCAAGTGCTAGCCCAAAAAGAGTTTGCATGCTTTACCTGCAAGTTTCACACAATCGACCCTCTTCAGCTCGTTGATTTCTAAAACCTATGCAGTTTCCCTTTAATTGGAGGAATATGGGAGCGGCCTTTGCCTTGCAGTGGGTCTAGTCAGGCTGATAATGATGATGATCAAGCTAAAATGATGAAAAAAACGTTCCGGAGTCCCTGGGTCCAGCCAGGCAACGTGGGCTTGAATAATTTCCATCCAAGCCTTTTTGGACGGTAGTTTCTTAACATCCTGGCTTACCATGGGCACAGCAGATCATTTATTCCTTATAGATGTCATTTTGTAGATGGGGAATGGCGGCAAAGATGTCATCATGTTAAACAACGTAGCGGATATAATCGAGCATCGGGTTGTGCCCCGTTTTATGGGGACCGGTGGTAAGGTTTTATTATCTGGGTCAATGAGTCTTATTAACCAATTGGAAAGGAAGTTTTGTGTTAGTTGAATAGTCAGACACCAGGATCGGTTTCTCGAATGTTGGCTAGGATTCTGCTGTGGGAGACATTGCCGAAAGCCAGTTTATGGACACACCCACAATAATAAGTAGTTGCACAGTGCTGGGGTTTGCGTATACATTTTTGTACAATCGTGCCACAACGTCTTGGTAGCACACGTGCTTGCTGAAGCTATCAAGTTTAGGGAGTAGATGACAGAAGTGTTATAGGTGTCACTCCAGGCGAGTGAGCACTGTAGCACCATTCTCTCCGTGTGGGCCGGAGGTTTGCCGGTGAATTCATCGGTCTGCCTTGTTTTAGTACAAGAATGACATTGGCTTTTTTTGCAAATATGGGGTAGATGCCCAGTCTTTCAAACATGATTTACAAAGTCCAGTGTAGCTTGAGCAACTCTGAGTCAAGAAAGTAAGTAAGCATGCTTTAGGTGATAGGAGTCTACGTTTTGTGATGCTGTATTCTAGCACAGACCACTATATATGGACAGCCATTTTGATTAACATATCAATTCTTTCCTTCTCAAAATTAGCAAAAGGACGAAATGACAGCCAATAACAATTGCACTAACAAACTGCTTACGGGATAAACGGCGCGCCCGCTGGCATAGCGCGTCCTAATCGAACGCTGCCGCACTAACGCGTCGAGCGACTGAACTATCTCCATGGGTCACCCTTTGAAAGTCGTTTTGGCTTGTAGAGGGTGGTGTCGAGAGCATACCACCAGCTGATTATATGGACTGGTATGCATTGCGGAGAAACTGTCAGCGATAACTCTACATCACCAATAACAGAACCATGTGTGCTATGCACTAAGCCTTCCTGGTGACCTCTCGCAGTACACATAAGGCCATTCTACAGCCACCTTTAACCGCTTTTCGTGAGTGAACAATCCCTCTGAGAACAACGGCACATAAGTGCTTGCAGAGTGCTGCTACCCAGCAAAAGGAATGAAGAGACCACTTATATGTTGCTTTGATTTAATAAAGTACAACACTCCTGATAATCATATGTAATCCACTAATACTGAAAAAAAAACATCAATATATAAAATCGAAACTGCCACCCGCTTTCTTCGGGGCGCATGAGGACACATCGAATTGTTCAGGATGGCCACAAACTTCAAGACCAGCAGTCTGCAAAAGAGAAAAAAAAGAGTGAAGGATCGTAGTGAATCAACCGGAGTGACCCTGACTACAGTCACTAAGGAACAGTGTTCAACACAGCATATTTCTGCCATTGATCTCCAAGGTTCATTTCAGTCCATACAAAGTGAGACACTGAGGTATAGTTCCGGTCATGCTGAGGCATCCTCGGAATTGACGGCTGCTCCTTGTATGCACTCCATCGTAATACTACAACGCAAGAGGTTTGGCCACTCACAGCTTTGGATACTGCATATTCTATCCTCATGGAAGGAAAGTATACCTCAGTATGAGAGCGCGTTCACTCCTTTGAGTTTTGCCATTACTTTCTACAGTACTCCATGTGGCCGTTAAATAATGAGTGGGATAAGCAAGCGATGCTTTCAGCCATATTGAGAGTATTAAAAACAGTCAAATATCCAAAAGGAGAGGCGACGAAGATAAATGCTCCGCTCCTTTTATAAATTCCATGTGCGTGGCCTCGTCGCTTTCGACACAATGCATAAACAAAGGCTCTAGCGTGAGCTCTATGCACTTGAGAAGGGCACTGAGGAACAATCCATCCAACCTTTGGCCTCAGTAAAAACCAACCTGTTGGCTTTTTATGGTTGTGTTCATATTGTTCCGGCAGTTAAATACACATTTAGTGGACAGAAAATCTGATTTAAAAATTTGCTTGCCACCAGACCCAAATTTGTGACGTCAAGACCGCAAAGGACTCCGAGGTCACTATGTTCAGAGTGAATACAAGTGCTGACGCAGGGATAAGCGCGAAAATAATAGGCTTCGTGTGACCGATTTTGCTTGCGAAATCTGCCGAGAACAAATATATATCAGTGTTCGATATTTGCGGCTTCTCTAATTAATAAATGCTCCTTGTTTCAGCTAATGTAGCCTCTTTTCATAAGTGCCGGTTAATTTATCTATGCGCTTAAACAACGCTTTGTCATCGGTGTCTCTTCAGCACTATTCGAGTACATCCCAAGACTGATTGACATATACAACAGGCGCCGATTTCGACACAGAAATTATCTCTTTTGCAAAGCATGAGGTTTTCACCGTTCGATTGAATGCGCCATTGATCCAGGGGTGACATTCCAGATAAATCGTTTGTCGCTTATTACAAGAGCATTGTACGTATAAGTTCCTAATAGGTCATGAGGGACATGCTACAATGAACGACACAATTATTCTTAGTATGATGTGGTAGCCATCAAATAGTGAAGGATGCTCGGGACAAAGCAGGACTGGAAACAACGAGAAGCCGGCTTGGCCACCAGTTTTCGACTTGAGCCACGTGGCGAGGCCTACTCTCGGGCTTCCAGCAAAAACTCAAGAAATAAAACTGCATTGTTTTTGAGTTGCGTGACCTTTGAACTTCTTTCTATGCAATATTCACTTTGTTATAGATTTCAATTTGAGTATAATCAAACATCAAACTGCGTGATAGAGAGCACACAGGACAGAAGAGACAGGACGAACACAGACTTTCAACTAGATATTGAAGCAATGCCTGATACTTTCCTTCACAAAACTACACCTGCGAGTCAAGCACTCACCCGTGCACTCCAACACAATCACCTTATCAAGCAAAGGGATCTAAGTTCCTTTTTGTACAGGTGAATGGAAGTCTCGCCAACACATTTATTGGGGCTATGTTTGTGCATGTGTAAAGCTTTGTGGATTTCATGCACCTTGTTGCATTTGACGCCGTTGATTACCTTAGTTTTCTTGAAAAGCGGCGTACAATTTTTGTAGAATGATAGGCATTCCTCAACAAAATATGCTGACAGCAGTGCGAGCCCAGGGAGCTACTGTTCTCCTGTAAACACTCGTTGATGCAGCATCCCGTCTGTTCCCCATAAACCAAACCGCAGCTTAGCAGGATTTCATAAACAGCTGATACCTTGCAGGGCACATAGCTTGCTTTGTGGTTCATGCCACAGGAAGTATCCTTTCGAATATCTTAGTTGGGTACTTGGCACAGACGGGACAGCTTGCTGGGCAGAGAAAAGGAAACGCCCACACTGAATTTTCCTTCACTCTCCTCAGATAATGCGCGACCTTGTGCACATAAGGAAGAACTTCAAACTTTGGCCGTTCGCTGTTATCTGTGGTGTGAACGTGTGTGCTTGGGTGTAGGCTGTTTGGCAGACACTCTCCAAGAGCGTTGAGGAGGGCAGGGTGAAACCAGTGGAACGTAGGCGAGACACTTGAGTGAGAAAAATAGGGTGCACCATATGTGAACACTTCTTAATGAGAGCTGACCTCAGGCAGTGTGGAGCGTGCTGCGAGATTAGGAGTTTTTTCTTCCCATTCTTCTTCCTTGTCTAATTGCTTTTGATCTTCCCCCACTTCCAAACATTCCTCATTGTGTCGCAGCAAAGGCGACCTGGACAAGGACAGTGGTACGCACTGCGCAACTTTCGTTTTCATTTTCAAACAATAAATAAAAATGAAAACGAAAGTTGCGCAGTGCGTACCACTGTCCTTGTCCAGGTCGCCTTTGCTGCGACACAATGAGGAATGTTTGGAAGTGGGGGAAGATCAAAAGCAATTAGACAAGGAAGAAGAATGGGAAGAAAAAGAAAGAGGGGAAGAGATATACGCAAAGGGCAATAGTGCGTAATCATAAACACAGAGCTGGGTGAGACGCGGGAACCCATGAGCGGTGAGCGTTAGTAGTGGGCAGCGGTGTTTGCGTCATCGAGAAAATGCACCAGAGCTTCTAGTATACCGTGCGAGGTGTGCCGATAGAATTAAGGTTTCCCCTTCCCACCTCCATCCCCTTCTCCTGGTCCCCAAGAGCGATGCCATTAACTGTCCAACATACGCCGGGACCAGTATCCTCTCCCCAGAATATTTCATAGTAACCACCACCACCTAAGGAAAAGTAGGTCCACCACAGTTGCTGGAGTCCGAGCTCTGCATAGCAATGACGGTGAGAAACATGCGCAGTAGAGCGGGAGGGGTATGAACACTGCAAGTGTAGGAGGTAAGACAGAAGAGCGAAGAGGGCCACGTTGGGCGCCAGTTGTGGGTTTCTAAGTGCCCACAGGTCACCAACCACCGCGGGTTCGAGCTTCGTGCAAGCCAAGGGCCCCGATCAGCCGTCACCACACACACTCTGGGACACCGCTGCGGCGCACTCGGCCATGCATTCTGTGTCTACTCCTCGAAGCAGCTCTAGCAGCAACGCAGCTGTTTTACGGGTGAGCGAGGGGCTACTTTGGCTGCACTTTTTCGCTGATGACGTCAACTATTGCCACCTAGATGCAAGGCCTGGACAATAATATGGTGATGTTATCACTGTGCACGGAAGTAGTCGAGCCGCTTCTACACTCGACGACAGCTTTCTGTGGCTATGCGCTTGAAGCTACGAAGGGCGAGGCTTCCACAAGTGGCGCTTATCACACGCTCACGATAGAGAGAGAGAGGCGCTTAAGCTGGCAATGCGTGCTCGTAGCTTCACCTGAGTAGGCACAGAAAGCTGTCCCCAAGTGTAGGAATCGACTGCTTGACAGGCTAGTGGCATAGCGGTAACCTGTGCAATGCGCTGTCGTTTCGTGCACGTAAAGTACGCTGTTTTATTTAGCTTTTTTACGCCACCAAATGTCGTCAGCTGACACTATGCTTGTTTTCGTCGACGAAGGAGTGTGTGTGCATCTTTAGGAGTCACCTGTTTGACGATTTCGGTGCGCACAGCAAGCGAAGAAGCAATCGGACATTAGGCCTATTTGCCATCTGGTGAGGCCCGTGATGTGTTGTGTGCAAAGTAATGGTCTTGAAAGCAAAGATACTGACTGGCGCTCCCTAGACTCTGGTGGCGATCGCTCCTCGACAAGTTTGCACCTTCTGGCGCGCGCTCTGTAGTCGTTGGCACCGTACACTCCTTGGCATGTCCGAACACATGTTACACACCCCGAACTAGTTGACAGGGTGTGTTTTAAATCCCAAAAAGCCTATTTTCGAAAAATTATTAAAGTGTTCGCTGAAACACGGGGTATGTTCTCTGGTGCGTGACCTGCCCCTCTGGTGAGGACACAGGCACTGGACCTTCTAAGAAAGTAATATCCTTGCGATAGAAGAACTTGAAGAACAAAATTAATGGCAGTTTAGCATTGCAAAGCAGGAAATATTGCATGAAAGCAGGGTTTTGCAGGTGGACACCATGACATGTGTTGCTGCTGGGAATGCCCAGGCGCTGCCCATCTCGGAGCAGACTGAGTTGCCCTGGACTTGTCACGCTCGTTTTAAAATCCCAACCACGTTACGCATCTCCTCTAAATAAACTGAGCACCTTTTTCACTGTCATTGCCAATTTGCCCAGAAAAACCCACCAGGCTATTGCTCAAAAGCCACATTTCTGCAACAATGTTCTCAATGCCAATGCATTTCGCTCCAGTGCCACACTTCAGGCAACACATGCAGCGCACATCTCTCTGCCACTATTCGCCGCGAGATCGACCTATAGTTGGCAGCACTGTTGCTGCACCAGTGTGGATCGGCAACCGGCGCGCCCGCTGAAATGTACCCGAGGCTTTCAAGTTTATGGAAGGGTTTTCTGCCGAAGAAAATGTACCCTCTGCAATGGATTAATGACATACCTCTTAAAATGTTTCAGTTGCACACAAAAAAGCGTAAAGACCGCAAACGGTACGTAAAAGAAGCGCGGACTGCAGGAAAAAAAAGAGGACTGCCATGCAACCGGTATCTCCGGTTTTGTGATTTTCTCACATTATGACGTGCGTTTTTCTTGCACCCCATTCACAGGCCTGATATATTTACTGTGTCACACTTCCCTAAGTTTTGTTTTTTCTTCACCTTTTCACCAATGTGCGCGCCACAGCCTGTGCCACAGAAGTGATATAGTTGTAGAGGTGTTAGGCCGGTAAATTTAGTGTGACTGACTGCGAGCAGGTGTATTCTGTGAGACCAGTACTGCATGTACTTAGAAAAGTGCCATTCGAAACATACTTTTTCCAGCAAAGTGCTATGCATGTGCTTTCCCTCCATTTTTCTAAGGTGACGCCACTGAGCCTATTTTCCACGAGAGGCACTTCACTGGGCAGAGACACGACAAACTTGGGGACGATACATTAGTTGCTGTGCTAGCATTTTCTGAGCTACCGATGGGCATTAGCTACTCCGAGCATATGACAAGCCTCGGGCTTTTGTTGGGAAGAGCGCAATGCTTCGTTAAAGGAAACATATTTGACCGGATGTTTAGATTGGAGGACAGATCTTTTTCAATCCTGTGTATGTGCATGTATACATATATAAATATATATATACAGGCCTGGGAAACCATTTACATACACCTACCAACCGGCCTGCACATCTTAGGCAATTTTTTGTTTTGCAATGAATTAATTAGCAATTAAGATAATTTTTCCAAACACGTAAATATTGACTTTAGACAGCAAATGGGAATAGCAAAGTTGGAGAGCGCCTTCAGAAACCCCCATTTCATTTATTTGCAATAAAGAAAGCCCCACGTGTATCTTTTTTCCTAGCTCCAAAGAAAGCCCGCGAAATACAAAAAAATCACGTGACTAGTGCATTCACGCGCCACGACTGTCATGCTCTCAACCGTGGCTTGAGTGAACGATATCACCTGCTGGCAAGGCGCGATGACCTCATTGCTCCGGCAGGCAGTTATGTCAACGGTGGTTACGGCGCCTGAGCAGCCAGTCTGCAAGTGTGACGGCGCAAGTTGCAGAGAACGCGGCGGACATTGTGAGCTATGAAATGGCCAAAGGTGACAAACATAGATGCGACTAGCTTTATTCGCCACTGAGAGGCAAAAGAAGATACGCAAGTTCGCTGCAACTTGCATTGAGGTAGCATTGAGGTCGTCGTGCCTTGCCAGCAGCTGATTTCGTTCACTCAAGCCACGGTTGAGAGCAGCACAATCGTGGCGCACGAATGCGCTAGTCACATGATTTTTTTTGTATTTCGCGAGCTTTATTGAGAGCTCGAAAAAAAGATACACGTGAGGCTTTCTTTATTGCAAATCAATGGAATGGGGATTTCTGAAGGTGCTCTCCAAATTTGCTTTTCACATTTGCTGTCTAAAGTCAATATTTATGCGTGTAAAAAAATTACCTTAATTGCTAATTGATTAATTGCAAAACAAAAAATTGCCTACGAGGCGCAAGCCGGTTGGTAGATGTATGTAAGTGGTTTCCCTGGCCTACCTCAAATACTTCATTTTTAACCCTTGGCTAAATTTAGCGTGCACACCCTGTGTGTGTGTGTGTGTGTGTGTGTGTGTGTGTGTGTGTGTGTGTGTGTGTGCGTGCGTGCGTGCGTGCGTGCGTGCGTGATGTGTTACCGAGTCAGTTAATGAATAAGTTTGTATTACAATGTCTTAATAATGTGGTAGGACAAACAGGGCGAAGACGAAGGTTGCGGGCTTTTGTGACTTATTCATAGCAAGAAATCTCAGCCTGTGTTTAGTAATTTGTTGTCCTCTCCGCACATTATTTGACCATCGCCGGACTCTGACCGTTAGTCAATCCCCCATAGTAGATGCAAGCCATTAACCTCTTTAGGCAAGCGACAAACTTCAACGCCTGCTCTAATCAGTTTCTGATTCAGCAGATATCTGGTTTGGGCTTGTCGGTGCTTCTGTAACCGATACTTGCGTAATTTGAAAGACCAACGGGCGGCATAAGGAAATTTTTTTCATTCACTGAAACTGCTGCAGCTATTTTCACGCTGGCCATAGGTGTTGCCACCATAGCGTTGGCTTGCCTGAGCAAACCATGTGGTAACCCACACTTTTTGATGGCTACCCTAAAAAACAACCACTTCACCATTCGCGCTTCTGCCAGAGTGAAGACCGAGTTCATCTCCAGGTGCAAAACCACCTTTGTTGACAACCAAGTCTACACTGTGTTCCCATACTATGTCGCCGTGTGTCCTGACTTAATCACATTATGTCCATCCAAGCATGCCCATGTCCACTCAGCTGAGAACACCCGGCTGGCCCTTACAGCGGAGGGCTTTCAGCATCGGTGACGAGATATGGTTGAGTGCGAGAGAATGCTACATCCGTGTGGCCATCCTCATGGTTGGTGACATTGTCACAACTTCCCTAAAAAGCATCGGTTCAGGTTGCAGCACACGACTGCTATCCAACATTACACTGCTTGTTTGTGCCTGATTTCAGGTGGACAGGATTTGACATGCAGATGGCTTCTCCTTCCATTCAGGCAACACTTGACAGAAAAGAATCTAAACAAAAGGAGTCACAGAGATTGAAATTGATTGCCTTAACTACAATTCAAAACATTTGAAAAAGTACAATCACCAGCTCCTGCACTGGAAGCAGCTAGTATCCCTACCTTCAACATCGAACAGACAAATATTAAAAACAAAAACATGATTTACGCTGAAAACCTTATTATGGTTAAGAAGATAAATTAAAAATACAGGTCAACAGATATGGCCAGATATGAAACCAGCTATAATGTGAAGTAAATGAATAATGTACAGCGTTCACAATACAATGGCTTGTTACCCTTGAAACAAGCCAAGGATGACTGAATGACTAGTCCCCGGTGACACATCAGTGATATGAATACAAGCGCCACTGGAACTGTACATCAAAACCTCCAAGCCTAGACCAGAACAACGATCCAGGCAGATCAGGCTGCTGGCTAACCTGCTCTACGTTTATAGGGAGCTTAAGCTCCGGCCTATCTTTGTTTTTTCTTATCCAAACAAAAGAAGGGGGAGGAAAAATGTTTTTACAGAATAACGGCATATATATTATTAAGTATGCTGCATTTCAAAAAGCAACTAGCAACCACTGCAAGCAGAACCATGATCTAAACCTTCATATCTTAATAAATACTGTCAGAAAAACAAGGCGTAAATATGCTACGATTTCAATTTCCCAATACAGCACAGTAACAACAAAAGATATCACAATTATCTAAGAAGTCAGTGACAGCTTCTTTGCAAGAAACACTGATGCCTTAGATCACTGCACGAAGGTGTTACATCATTATTCTGCATACGTGTTACAGTCGAACCTCGATTATACGACGTTCAGGGGACCGCGCGAAACCGTCGTATAATCCGGGTGTCGTATAATCGAAAATCAAAGAATGCGGCCAGTGGCGCTCGGCCTTGCGCCGAAAACTGTTGACCGGCTTCAAGCCCGCGGCAAGTACGCCAATCAGATTAAAAAAGGCAAAACCCAGCATTTGTTTGAAACAGATTTGAAAAAAATCTTTATTACCGTTTAAAAAAAATCGGTAATTTTTTTTTTTGCACCTTTGCCCAACCTCCGCGCATCAACTTTCTTTCAAGGGCTGCCACGTCCGGCAGTAGGTCGCCAACATCGTCGCGCGCGCAAGCAAAGCGCCGGATGTTGTCGACTCTCTGTAACACGTCCGCGTAACTAGGAATGGGAGCGCAAACCTCTGCATCGTTGTCCACTTCCTCTTCGTCGGAAGTTTTATCGTGGGGCACAAGCATCCATTACTTCCATTACAAAAAGCGCCGTGGACGCCGGTGGACGCCGCTGTCCTCGCTTGGGCGAGCGCGGCCTCGCCCGCTTATCTGTTTTTTCATCAGCGTCGGCTCCTGCGGACGCATCTTTCCTCTGATCTTTTCACTCTCCTCTCGGCAGCGTGGCTTGGCTCACGCCAGTAGGCGGGCCCGTGCGCTTTCCTTTTCATCCTTCTCTCAGTCGCAACAACAACACGCAGGCCGCGCCTCCTTGGGACTCCGACTGCACAGGCTCGACGAAAAAGAGAGCAAGTGCACTTGGCGGCCTCGGCAACGCTCTCTTCCGCGCAAAAACGGGGGTGCTTAGATTCGCATGCAAAGTCTTTTTTTTTCAGAAATTTTTTTCCGAAAATAGGGGGGGTGCTTAGAATCGCGAAAATACGGCACATCCCGGCCTGCGTTTGCTGACGACCTTTTTTGACGGACAGTACGAGAGCCAGCGTCGTACGAAGCGGGGTCCTTCTAAAATTTGCGTCGTATAACCGAGGTTTTTAATGCATTGTCTCTATGGGGGTTTTGCCGGGACCGCACAAATTCATCGTAAAATGCGGGTCGTCGCATGACCGGGGGACGTATAATCGAGGTTCCACTGTATTTAAATACTGGCACTACACAGAACTAAATTTAGGGTTCAAATATTATGCACCTTCAGTGCGTCGGCAGGCGTAGCTTAAAGAATTTTGATGTGCTTCATTACGGAGCTACAAGGTTATAAAAGAGCTTTTGCAACTTTGGGCAGTTTCATTAACATATGGAGGCCTGAATCAAAACTTCACTTCCACCTGTCAGCCCAGTTGCACAAATTGACTTACGCTCAGTGGTTGACCCGACGCTTGCTCTTGAAGAAGGAGCGCAGTGGCCGCAGAATATGGCACACGACAGGCACACTCCACGCCTTGCCCAACAGCTGCTTTCTTTTTCCCAAGGAGATGTTCCCCACATCTGTATAATGCCTCGGGAAGCCAAACACCCTGCACCACAATGAGCAGGAAACGAACTTAGACAACAATACAGATTAAAGGAACACTGAAGACAAACAGAAGTTGGCCTATATCGATAAGACACCACATTCTAATCACAAAAGACCACTCTCACCAAAAACAGAGCTTTTATCAGCAAGAAAAGACAAAAATGATGTACAAATGTCTCCCTCCCCGGACAATTTCACAACCAAAACGAGTGCATCGACATCAATTTTTTTGGGCGCCGATCTCGGGGGCTATACTACACCGCCACTCTCTTCAAAACAATGGCAAACATGTCATTTTCAGTAAGGACATCATGAGCTTGAATCGACTGGCAGGAAAATTTTTAAATACAACTTTATCGGCGATAAACGTGTCTTTTCCTCCCAGACCAACTTCGACATAGCCAAAGAAGAGCCAGAGAGTCAAATTTTAGTGTGAACAATAACTGTATGCAGTTTTCCTCATTGCCTTTTTAATGCTGCACCAGTTCCAGCTGCCTTTTGTCCGTTTCACATTCACATTCAACCAGCCCCGTGTAAATACACAAGCGCATGAATCATTCTAGCTCACACTGATAGCTGTCTAAGAAGGTCATTCAATGGAACTCTTGCAGCACACACGCGATGACCACCCATCCCTTAGTGCATTTCGATAAAAGTGAAAAGCACTAACGCTCGTGTGCTGAGAATTTGGTGCGCATTAAAGAACCCCACGGTCGAAATTAATCTGTAGCCCTCTACTAGGCTGTGCCCCAATGCCTAAAGTGAAGCTCCGCCATGTAAAAATTTATTATTTCAATTACTCCACTCTTAGCAAGGGCAAGGGATTCCTGCACGCTATCGGAAACAGCAAAAAGCAATGGTTGCATTCTTTCAGACAGTCACTACAGCAATTCGACGCATGCAAAGGCCAATCCACACGATGGATGAAATCATTGATTCTGACTGCGGACAGGGCACGTCACCCGACCCCACTGGCTCCCCCTCGTCCGTGGGCAGAAACGGCTCGCATGCTCATGGCAGATGGTGAAAGCAGAGGACAGTGCGGATGGACTGGAAAACCAGTTCTGGTAAGCCTCTTCCTCCCATGCCATCACCCTCTCGTTGCTTTCCACTGTTCTCCTCGCACTTCCCTCCCAACAGCGAGGTAAGTGTTATACCCCACAACTCCACCAGCAAAAAGGAAATGGGCAGGCGATGGAACCATGCCAGCCACACTGATTTAATCACACAAAAGCACCTCCATCCTAGTAAAAGAGAAAAAAATTGGAGGGCAAACTTAAGCCCAGCCTTAAGGGCATGACGCGATAGCGTAATGAATTAACTCCTCTATATGCCTCTATATGGGCCTGAAGGCACGGGGGAATTGCACCGCGTTTCATTATGACGCTGGTAAATGCCCAATCACACGATGAACAAAATCGTTTTTTTCCGACCGCGGACACAGCACTGCGTGGCCCGACGTCACTGGCTCCGCCTCGTCCACAGACGGCGCAGGCTTCTCAAGCCAAATACAGGCGCGCGGGTTGCACACTGCCGCTTCAGCTGCAGTCTTCTGCGCTTTCAGAAGTACAACTCATGAGTGTGTGCCCTCATCCCCGAGCGAGCTCCACCTCAATACTGGTATTTTCACTTATTTTCTCTTTTACTAGGTTGGGGATGCTTTTGTGCGATTAAATGGGTGTGGCAGGCACGGTTCTGTTGCCTGCCTATTTCCGATTTGTTGGTGCAGTTGCAGGGTGCGCTATGGCCAGCTTCGCAATGGTAACCGTTGGTACGCCTCATTTTATTTAGTTGCTGCCCTGTGGTGCTACCCAGATGGCAGGACTGCTTGCATCATGCTTGCATGGGCGCGTGGCGCTAGCATTTTGGTGATAGCTCTGTCGTACTCCTACACCACGCGCCTGTCAGATTCTTGCTTCATCGCTTCATCCATGGTGCGGCGCTTCTTCCAACGACGACCGGCTCGAGTGGCAGCTTCGCTCCACCAATCACTTGAGGATGGAGGCTGGCATACCTGAGGTGCTACTTGAGGTGTTTGCGCTGCTTACTGCTCTTTCTTGCCGGATGAATAAAACGTTGTAAGTTGTTACGTTCATTCCTTTCATGGCACCATGGTTAGCGAAAATTGTTTTGCGCGGGCAAATGCTCTGGTCTGCGACACTGACGAGGTGTCCTTGCAGCAACAGTAAAACGGCACCAGTTAGTTACGTTCAGTGCGGCTGCTGCTTTCATTTTTGTGTGAAGTATGGAAGATTTTAAGCTGCTTTATGTGCAGCTGAGCAACATTGCTGCAGACTGCAGAAAAGAAGGGAACATTTCCATGCATTTATTTACATATATTTGCACCTATTTACAGGAATAGCATATACAATACTTTGCATGTATCTGCTACAATATACATTAGAACTTTTTGTATTTATAACCATGTACATTTATAAAATTTGTGCCTATTTTCTTGTATTTACACAAATTTACAGCCATAAGAAATTTTCACTGTAGCACAACCAACTTTGATACGTGCGAGGAGGAGGAGGAACCACCTTGTGCGTGAGCGGAACACAACAGCGAACGAAAAAAACACACCTAGCACCCGCCTAGAGACGCCACTTCGTACGCCCTGATGTGTTTGATAGCCCTCTCCTGCAGCACCGAGTGATAATGCCGGTGGACCGATGGTGCTCTGCTGCTGACCCAAAAGACACGAGTTCGATCCCGGCCGTGGCGGATGAATTTCGATGGAGACGAAATTCTAGAGGCCCGTGTACTGTGCAATGTGAGTGCATGTTAAAGAGTCAAGAGCCCTTCACTACAGCATCTCTCATAGTCTGAGTCGCTTTGGGGCATTAAACCCCATAAACCAAACCAACCAAACCAAATAAGACGATGCCCTGGCGTTGAACAAACACTGCCTTGTGGTTTGGCCTTTACAGTGACTGCGCCTGAACACGTGCTGAAGCGAACTTTATTTCAGTTTTATCTGCCCCTTCTCTAACTTATAACTTATTAATGCATAACTTATTAATGCACAAGCATTTCTAGGCTATGTTGGCGGCACTGTGTCACCAAACTTGTTTGCAGCAGTTGTGATTTTCTCAGAAGAGGTAGCATCAAATGAATGGTCGTGATTGACAAAGGATGGTGATAGGATGATGCACAAAACAAATTGTCACTAAGATGATTAGGTAATTAATTACAGCCAGTAATCAGTCAAAATCAGTCGAAATAGCGCGAACGGCAAGCAACCGCAGGAAATTGTACAAAATGAGCTAAAAAATAAAAGTTTGATAGATTGAAACGTGTTCGGTGAATGCAATCCAAAGTAATCAATTAAAACTTCATTGATTTGGAGTAATTAATTAATTAGAAGCAAAACCAATGGAGGGTTGAATGGTTTGGATGGGTATGTAGTAAGTGGATGGAAAATAAACTAAGGCGTCGAATTTGAGCAACAAAATTGGCAATCATTGACCTATAAGGTTGAAAAACTTGATAACTAATTAATTAATTAATTAATAACCAATTGACTGACAATTAATCGTTTGATCAATAATAATTGATCGATAACTAATCAATTCATCTATAATTAATCAATAAATAGAGGCAAATAGAGGTGAAGAGTACCGAGGAGACGTCAGTGCTTTCGCATTCTCCCAATGCAGGTCACCGCAGTGATCTCTAATTTTTTCAACTACCTTTACCCTCTGGTTTCATGTTTCCGCCAAGCAGTTTCAGTGCGTCTCCCGGAATGTTTCAGCGTTGCACCTGAAAGATCAACATGATTCGAACAAGCCGCCACAGCCTTTCATTGCAGTGCCGACGCTGCTGCACCGCACTCTCTATGGCTCCTTTTAAAACCAGCGCCTGCAGTGGTTGCACACAAAGCCAAGAACGGCGCGCACTATGACGTGTCCATACCCGACAGGCAGCCTGATGGTCATGAGAAGTGCAGAGTGCCACCTCACGGAGATAATGTTTCAAAAATTATTTTGTCCACTTTTCGCCGTCAGGCGCCCCCCTCAGATGGCACTTTCCCCCACCAGAGTAGAGCAGGCACGAAGGTTAGCCGATGGGGGAGGGTAGGAAAGGAGGATGGGCGAGGGCCTTGGACGGTCAGATCGGCCATACTCGGCAGGCGCTGTATAAATAGAGGAGGCGCTGGCCTGACTCTCAGCCCTGTAACCTTTTAAGCGGCAGCACACTTGGCTAAATAAGCTGTTCATTTGTAAGCAGAATGTTTGAGAGCACTGAAACCGTGGCGTGCAAGAGGACATGTACAACCTTTTTCCGTAAAGTTCCAAGAGTGATTTATTTTCTTCTCTAGAAATGATTCCCCAAAACAAATGTTGATGCATATGTGTAGCGCCATCTTTTCGGACTAACCTGAGCTATTTATGTTAATTGCTGTGGCAGCCGTTAGATGGCACTACATGCAGAAAAATATGTTGTCGCTAGTCGTCTGTGGATTCTACTGTGAGTGAATGTGGAGAGATGGACGTCCACCTCACCTCAAACAGCGTGTAAACATAAAATTCTGTGTGAAGCTTGGCAAGGCAGCCACACAGACGTACGAGCTCCTTCCGTGATGCTTACGGCAAAAAGACATTATCGCAGGCACGAGTTTTCAAGTGGCACAACAGGTTTGTGTGGGGAGAACGTCGATGGAAGACGACGTAAGGCAGGGGTCCTTCAACCTTACGGAATTAAAACATGGCTTGGATCAGGCAAATCATACAGAAAGACCGCACCATTACAGTCCGCATGCTATCGATGCTCTTGACATTAGTAAGACAACATGCCACCAAATTTTGCATGAGAACTTTGGGAAACGAAAGCTGAATTCCAGACTTGTGCTGCACTCCCACACACAGGACCAGATGGACACGCGGGCACCAGTGAGCGCTGATTTCCTCTCAGAGGCAGAGAAGGATGCTGCATTCATCGACAACATCATTACTGAAGATGAAACATGGTGTTTTCAATATGATCTTCAAACAAGAGGCAGAGCGCCGAATGGCAGTCCACAAGCTCTCCAGCGTCGAGAAAGGTGCGGCGACAGAAGACCAATACAAAGACAATGCTGATAGTTTTATTGATGCCAGAGGTGCCATACACCACGATTTCGTCCCACAAGGGCAGACGGTGAATCAGGAGTTTTATATCCGTGTGCTCCAACACATGTGTGATACACTGCGACGCCATCGCCCTGACTTATGGGCATCTGGACAATGGAGCCTTCACCTCGATAACGCAAGGCTGCACGCTGCTCTCAGCATGACAAAATTTCTCGCTGAGCACAGCATTACTGTATTTCATCTACCATACTCACCTGACCTCTCCCCATGTGATTTTTTTCCTGTTTCCTTGTGTGAGGAGAGCCCTAAAAGGTCGCTGGATGGAGAGCGTGGAGGCCATTCAAGATGTCATGACAAAGGAGCTGACAGCCCTGCCAAAAGGAGCATTTTCCAACTGTTTCCAAGACCTCAAGAAGCGTTGGAAGCTGCGTAAAGACTGCAAAGGAGACTGTTTTGAAGGGGTGCTGCACAAATGATTTCAATGCTGAACAGACTTTTTTTAGTAGACTCAGTCTCGGAACTTTATGGACTGTAGCGAACCACGACAACCGCACCTGATACCGCCTGGGCAGATCAATAACGATGTGCCGACGAAGACGAAGCACCGATGAAAGACGAAGAGCCACCGCGCTGAATGAGATTGGTTCGGGTGAACTGGCCATCATCTGTGCTGCCCGCCGTTTTGCTCGCCCATTTTGTGTCGCTCGCCGTGAACTCCGTCCCCGTGCAACTTGTGCAGAAACCCCCTTTCAGGACAAAGGTTGTAACATGGCATATTTTTGCATTTAGCGTCCATTTGCAGGGAGCGAAAAAGGCTAATACGTAACAGATGGAAAGTTAGAAACCGTTGAATCAGACATTTTGCAACTTTCTCATTGGAATTTTTCATCTATCTTTGTTGCTTGCAAAGTGGGTAATTAATTTCGACTAATTATAGTTAAGCGCATTACAAAAATAGTCTTGACTTGGTCCACACAATAGCGAGCAATATGCATTGGTCGCACTGTCTTAGAATGCCGCAGAATATTTCTAAACCCTGGCTAAAGTTAGCTGGGACACCCTATATATGTTTGCTGACCTGCGCAGATGCCACCTTACAAGGGATTTTGGAAATGAGCACACAGGAAGTTAGCAGATGAAGTGTGAAAGAAAATTTATCTCTCTATCGTAGACAGCAAGGGAAGTATCACTGACACAATCTTCGCCCGTTTTTCTGGTGAAATAAGCCGCCAATGTTTCACAAGCAGTTTTCTGCTGACTTCTGCATTGGATTCTTATGCAACGAAAGCACAGTGGTCTACATGGTGCGTGCGTTCATTATTAGCAAGATACACTGCGTGCTCTCCGAGTCGGCCATTCACACATTGTTCCGTCAGGCAGATGTACAGAGTCGTCCAAAATATGTGCGAACACGGCTCAGCGTGGCCACACATCGAAGTGAAGTGGCGCAGGCACACAGAAGCCTGGGGACGGTGCTTTGTGCCGTCTGCTTGAGTGCAGGAGCTCACTGTGCTTGCTTTGCTGTGAACCGCACCTAACTGACTGCATGGTTACGGCATCCAAGCGCACCGCAATGGCACTGCGGAAAGGACATTCACTATTTGTAGTGTGTACAAGTGAGCGGCCGCTCATCTCAGCACTACAATCTGAGCTAACTAAACATTAGTTTCAGGGCTGGATTGGCTTGGTTTACCATAACATCCGAAATCGACTCAGGTTATGAGGGACACCATAGTAGAGGGCTCCGCACAACTTTGACCACCCAGGTTTCTTTCAGTGCACAGTCATCGCACAGTAGGCGGGCCTCAGGCATTTCGCCTCCACTGAAATACGACCACTGCAACCGGATCGAACCCGTGTCTTTCGGGTCAGCAGCTGAGCGCCATAACCACTCAGCCACCGCAGTTGCTAGACGTGTTGTATGGGGTTGCACCTTTGCCTTCGCTTCTTGTTTCCGATAAAAGGTTGTTTTGCTTCGCCATGATGGTGTGTTTAACGCAATAGTGTTAACAGCCGCGTATTGCAAGAAATCCGTAGTCAGTGTTGTCAACGAAAAATTGGCTGTGGTTTGACCAATGGCCATCCAGAGTAGAATTGTGGCGGTGGCACCTCTGAGTCACCCGCGTAGCGGGAGCAGATTCCTACTAAATACCTAGTCCTCCATCTTGTTTAATGATAAAAGAAAGGTTTATGGGAGTTTAACGTACCAAAGCGACTCAGGCTATGAGCAGCGTCGTAGTACAGGGCTCTGGAAATTTCGACCACCTGGGGTTCTTTAACATGCACTGACATCACACAGTACATGGGCCTCTGGAATTTCACCTCCATCGAAATTTGACCGCCGCGGCCGAGATCGAACTTTGGGGTCAGCATCCGAGTGCCATAACCACTGAGCCACTGCGGCAGCCTGATAAAAGAATGAGCCACATGCATAAGAAAAACTACACGACTGAATAAACGCATTCTGATTTCTTTTCAAAATGATTACAAATTTTCTTGGATTTCCATAACTTCTGTAATGAAACTGGAAATCGCACCAAGTGATCTGCCAGCTCCTTCGCGATGAACTGATCGTGTGACGACTGCGACAAAGAAAAGTGTGCTCGATGCCATCTCTGTGCACATGACATCAGCAGCTGCTTTAATAAAGCAGCTGCTTTAATAAATAAAATAAATATTTGCTCTGATAGCCCCGTCACTAGCAGAATGTGGCCAAATCACTAGAATGGCCAGCCGCAGTGGGAGACCAGAGTCCGATCACGGCTATGCAACCTCGTTTCAATGGAAGGGAAAAGCAAGGCTCCCCTTCCCCGTGCTGAGCAATGTCAGTGCATGTTAAAGAACCCAAGGTGGTCTAAATTACTTGCAGCCCTCTACTGCTCTACTATACTCAAAGCCTGCATCACTTTATGACATTAAAACCTACAAACCAAGCCAAACCAACCCTGAGACAATACATGCATTTAACTTCGTATGCGCAACTAACGACATGCTGCAGTGAGTGAAGTGCACTTTCCCGCAGTGCCGTCGCGGTGCACACGGGCGCTGTAAGCATGCAGTGAGTTAGGTGTGCTTCCCAGCAAAGCAAGCACGGTGCACTCCTGCACTGAAGCAGACGACACGAAGCACCGTCTCCAGGCCTCTGTGTTCCTGCAGCTCCGCTTCGATATGCGGCCAGGACGAATGTACTGGCGCTCCGCCATGGCTCCGCAGAGCGCGGCCACACTGTGCCGTGTTCGCATGTATTGTGGAAGACCCTGTATGAGTTACCACAAGACATGTGTTACAAAGGGCTTTATAAAGAAAGAAAAATAAAAGTGCCCAGCCCGCACCGCTAGGTTACCGCCAGGACAGGAGGATCTCGTACAGGCTTACCACAACTGGTACTCCTGTTCGTCCATGCCATCGTGCGCTCTAGCCATGTGCATGCAAGCCGCTGCCGCCCGCATACGAGGTGAAACCAGTGACTATGAGTGACATGGTGCTCTGTCAGCGATTTCGTCGCACATGAATTGACCTTAACTAAGTTGGCACCGAGTGTCAACAGGTGTCCACCTTTCACTTCTCCGCAGCGATTTTTTCCTCATTGTTTAGGTTATTGCGATGCATAACAAAACGTGCCTTCACAACTTAGCGGGAGCACATAGGGTGTTGTAATACTCTTTTCAAGTTTGTCGGCTAGAAAAGTGGGCACAGCGACGTCTAGTTCCCGAACAACCTGGTATCGAAAGGTCAGCTTGCACATGCATGTCCTCTCTTGCATGCAGCCTGCCTAATCGCTCGCTTCCTCTCGATGCACTCTTCGATCGTAGTGAGTTGCGCGAGATGGCACTACTGTACAGACGCCACAATGTTTTGCGCTGCCCCAGACACTTCCCGCACGGGCTATCTTGCTCCATGCTCTGCTCCCGTGGTAGCTGAGGGCTGCTGCGTCATTATCGCTGGTGGTATGAAGTTTTTGGACTCATGAACGATGTGACGGCTTGCCTGTTGCGTTAGGAATAACCGACGCAAGACGGTTTATGTAGGATGTTGACACAGTTTATTGGCTACACTTACAACTTTAGTTATACATGCAACATGCGTTCCAGCACTGCTTCTTTGTAAGCAGCAGATAAGTAGCTGTCTTCTACTTTCGCAGAATTTCTTAGTCAACTCACCGCTTTTATTCTCCGGAGGGGGGTGGGGGGCAAGTAGTGCTCAACGCCATGCTGTCCATTCGTGACCCCCTTGTCCTCCACCCAAGCCCGAGATTTAGCAAACTTTTTTAACGAGCTCACCCACGATGTGTCACTAATAGCATACTAGAAGGTCATGGACACTTATTCCAGCATGTATCAGACATCTTTAGTAGGGAAAATGACCCCAATAAAGGCGGTCAATTTTTTTACACTCCCTTTCTGTCTGCGTGATGGATATCCAAAAATTTCATACCACTGGCGATAATGATGCAACAGTCCTCAGTTACCGCGGCAGCAGAGCACGGAGCAAGATCATCCGCACGGGAAGCATCTGGCAGCGCAAACGCCGTGGCCTCTGTACAGTGGCACCATCTCACACCACTCGCTACGATCAAAAATTGTATTAGTGGAAGCGAGTGATTAGGCAAGCTGCGCAAAAGACATGCATGCGCAAGCTGACCTCTCGACATCAGGTTGCCCGGCAATATATGGCCCTGATGCGCATTTTCAAACCGGAGCTGTGGTCCATTTTATTCTGTCCTCGACTGTAATAGTGAACAAATAGGTTGTGCCTTACATGCAAGACACGTGTACTCGAGAGGGACAAAAGTGGTTTTCCCAGACCACACTCGTCCTAGCATTTCATTGCAACAAGACATGTACTAGAAAATATGGAAAGAATTTTTACAAGGATAACCTTTCGGTTTTACACATCGGAAGAGCAGGGAAAAAATGCACCACTTCCCTTGAAGACCACAAGTGAAAAATCGCAGCTTTTTGCGATTTTAAAATAGATCATTTGCTCCACTCCATGTAGCAACACTTGGTACGGTGCAAGGATTTAGTGAAGAGATACTGAGATCTCAATGTCATTAGGGTACCTCCACTGAAACGTCAGCAAGAGTACAAAGTACTTTGTCAAAGCTGTACCCTTTCTGCAGCATTCTGCTATTCAAAAGTCCGGTCGCAAAACCAGCTTAAAGACAGCCAGTAGTGCTTTGATATCATAAGCCATTTTTACTGCCCAAACCGCAGCCACTTAGGGTGGCGATGTGAATGCTTTTTTACTGCAACAAGCTGCCTTATGGCATAAATAACGGCATTAACCGTACACAAAATTCCCAGAGTAATTCAAGTAGTGTCCTATAATGAGGTCCCCAGGTCCAACCTTCCAGATACAAGCGTTAGCCAGGGGACTGTCTGTAATAATTAGAGCAGATACTTCTGCCAGAAGGCACGGAAGAAGGAGGATGAGGAAGAACGAACTGGAATCATTGAAAGTGGCATGGAAGCATGCCGGCCAAGCCCAGGTTACCACATGGCTGAGTGCGACATTCAGACTTAAAGGTGCACTGAAGAGGAATCTGAACTTGTCTTTTTGCCGCGAGAACTCGATCTACACGTTCCGAGCTTTCTTAGAAACTTCCAATTTATTGCCCTGTGTGGCCGATTTCCCCAATTAAATCAAATTAACGTCCGGCTCCCGCCTTTTTTTTTTAATTCTCCCTCGAACGGTGGGCGGAGTCGACCAACGCGTAGAGCGCCTTTCACCCAGTCCCGTGGCGGCTTGCTGCTCTGCCATCGGCGGAGTAATACGTAGTAGTCCGTAGTAGCAAATAGACCACGCGTATTTTTATTTCTTCGGGCTTTTTTTGCGGCTATATTATCTGCGAATGAAACTATTTATTCATAGAAACCTAAAAACAAAATAAAGCGAAAGCATAGCCTCCACAGGACTGGTTGAAAGGCGCTCCACGCGCTGGTCGACTCCGCCCACCGTACGAGGGAGAATTTAAAAAAAAGGCGGGAGCCGGATGTTAATTCGATTTAATTGGGGAAATCGGCCACACAGGGCAATAAGTCACTGTTTCTAAGAATGCTAGGAACGTGTAGATCGAGTTCCCGCGGCAAAAAGACAAGTTCAGAATCCTCTTCAGTGCACCTTTAATCTTCGGTGCAAGAGAGAAGCTTCCAGAAAGGCGGGGACGCTTCGGAAAGAGGAGGTCTCATTCTATTCTCTTCAGATCTATCCCTCAAGAACATCAGCAATGCGAACACAAAAAGAAAGTCGAATCCCTTCATGCATGTTGATGGGCACATCGACTTATCTATCGAGGTTCAACTGAAAACGGAGGCGAGACTCCTGCGCAACAGTGGACACGTGTGAGCTGCTTCACCCTTTTGCTGCCTTTTTTTTGCGTCAACGGGGATTATTAGAAAAAAAAAAATTGCAGGCTCCTTTTTGAGGAGTTGATACTGTAATACATTTTTTTTTTCCGGATGCTTAAGACCCATCAGCCACACGAAAAAATAGGCACTTCGACTTTCCACTAAGAATTCTTAGAGGTGAGCGAAACCTGACCTCTAAAACAACTTACTCCACCCTGGGGTCGCACTGCAGCACTCTGCCTTTCTTCGAATACCAAATAGAGATGCAGGCAATGGTTTCAAGCTGTGCCCTGCCATGCGTCAGTCTTGAGGGACCTGTGCAGTGAGCACAGTGTGTTTATTGTGAACAGCTGCTGTTCAGAGGAGAGACATACTTCTACCCAGGGCGTCGAACCGGAATTTTTTCGGGTTCAGTTCAGGTTCGGGTTCACACCTTTCGGGTTCAGTTCCGGGTTCAGCAGCAGAGCGGTATTCCATTCCAGTTCAAACCGGTTCGGACAGTGCTGAACCAGTTCAAACGGGTTCAGGACAAATAAAAATTTAGAACGTAGATGGGTTTTAATCAACCTTGCTATGCTGGTTACTTTTTTCTGCCCATCGATATACAGAATAAAATTGCAAATTTTTTTAAAATGTGAGATGTTCTCACTTTACCAACTTTATTGTCTGCGGCAAAAAGATGAATTTAAGGCAAGAGCCGCAAAACGAAATGAACTCGAAATTAATGTATGTCGGCTGTGTACACTATAATCTGTCTGATTGGGTATAAGGTGAAAAGCCGCTGGATTTTGTATCTACAAAACCCTCCAGCTTGAGCAGTTTCGGAGAACCCATTGTGCGAGTGATTGGTAATCCTGAAGCTCGAGTCAGACGGGAATTACTCGTACGCAGTGCACTTACACGGGTGCTGACATGACCGTCGCACACGACCTCTACGTTCCCGCACACTATTGAGGAACGAAGCTGTCATCTATCGGCACCTGTATACAGACAGGCAGACACCTCTCCGTCACACCGAAACCGACTTGCCAGTCGCCCCCCTCGTCCTTTCCTGCAAGGTAAGAGAATATGCGAGAACCCTTTAATCGCCCATCCCCCACCAAACGAGAGCCTCTTGGGAGCACTGGCTCTGCTTATCCAGAGCTTACCAAGCATTTTTATTTAAATCACCTCTTCGATATCACCTTTGTGACTGTTGTTATATATCGCGAGCCCCTACAGCTCAGTACCTTCAAAAACACAGCTAATCGTGCCTTCTCGCTAGTACAGTGAAAAACTTACGACTTTAGACTATTATGATGACGTCGACCTATGATGACATCGACGGGTGCTAGCGTGCGCGTCGGAAGCGGGGTCCAGTTTTCAACAATCAGAGGACCGCGGGGCTCTAGGGGACTCTTTTCTTTACGACTGAAAGCTCTTTCAGGCTCCCCCAAATTTTCTCGGAATCCTTACAGCTCCCTAACCATCTTTTGTTCACGGATTGACATATTTTTAGTCGGCTCGCGAGGGGAAGCGAGCCAGCACCAGGAGCATGGAGACGCATGCCCCTTTTCGATGCTCGTTGCGACGCGTGCTGATCATGCAGGCGCTCTGCGCACACACCGAAAAGCGCCGACGGAGTTGGGCCTTTACTGCGCTTGCGCCGCACTCTTACCGCGGCGGTGCGTGCAGCTGCACTCGCTTGTCAGGGTGATCGTGAGCTTTCGCTCGCTTGTCAGATGCTTAATAGATGAAGAGGTGGATTGCAAGTGTATGCACTCAGGACGGCACCAGCAAAGGTTACGAGTAGCTATGTCGACGGATCCTGAAGTCGTGGCATAATACAACGCCAACCGATAATGTGAGAAGGAAGCGAGGAGGGCCTAGCATGCGGATGAGACACCCGAAGAACGGCTGGCTGAAAGACGTCAAGAAGCGGAGAAACAACAACGAGTCATGAACGAAGCCTGCTCAAGAACAGCCGATAGAAACCAAGTCAGAGAGACAGAATAACCACGTCATTCGTCTCAGGTCTCAGCAAATTTGTAACTGCAATGAAACAGTTTCACAGAAATTCACGAACAACCCATTCGGCAGCGTGTGAGAACGTTTTGGGTACACACTCAGTTTAACCAGGCTAAAGCATCAGCAATTTTTTTGAATATGCGACAGTGCACACGCGTTTTTGCATTTTGCCTCCATCGAAATGCGGCCCTCAAGGCCAGGATTGAATCCGCAGCTTTGGATCAGAAGCCGAGCTCAACAGCCACTGAGGCATTTTTTTTCCTTTATTGCGCCACTCACGCATCGTGAGGGGTTTTATTTAGCACTTGCTGTCGGAGACAACGAATGGTTAAAAAGTAAATGTTGCACTATCCACTGCGGTGGCTAAGTGTTTAGGGCGCTCTGCTGCTTATTCGGTGTACCCGGGTTCGAACCTGACGGCGTTTCGATGGAGGCAAAACGCAAAAGGCACGTGTGTGCTGTGCAATGTCAGTGCATGTTAAAGACCTCTAGTAGGTCCAAATTATTCCGGAGCCCTCTCCTATGTCAACCCATTCTTTCTTTCTTCTTTGACTCCCACCTTCATCCCTTCCCTTACGGCACGGTTGAGGAGTCCATCAAGAAGTGAGACTGTTACTACGTCATTTCCTTTCCTCAAAAACCACCACAACAACGTTGTTGAGTACTTGTGCTAATGTTTCCTATATTTATGGTAAATGGCACAATGAAACAGAAGGTATTCTTAATTGGCGTTTACAGTACTATGCACAACTAATTTCATTGCGCGTTTCCTTCTTTCAAATGATACCCTAGGTAATAGAATACCTGGATCACCATGTCGTGTTTGCCTACGGCCGCTGAATAATTTAGAAAAGAATTTATTCTCTGATCCTGTTTCGGTTTCATCAACTGAACGATGCTGTAACGTGCAGTTGAACTTTAGGTCCCATGAGGAGCGGAAAAACTGTGATAAAAACACTGATACGTTGTTTTCACAAACTACTGCACATAAACCAGCCAGCTTCATAGGCTAGAATTACAACTAATAACATATTAGCCCTCATATTGCCGTTTGTTTTCGTGCCTCGTGTAATCTGATTTCAACTACACGTCACAGCCACCACTCTGTTGATAAAACCAAAAGAGTGTCAAGAAGAAATTCAAATAAAATTTATTTCTTGGTTTTAGGGAAATACCACGATGTGCTCCATGTGCACCAATGTTGAAAGCATCACTTGAAAGAAGAAAACACGCAAGCAAAAATTTGGTGTCTAAGTTCTTCATCGCTTTAGATCAGTGCCAACAATCTGATTAAAACCATACGCAAACAAAGGGGGAAGAGTAATAACTCAAGATTTCACATATACCTGAGGTGCAATGCTTTAGAATTGGTGCTAGTACATTACAGAAGCGTCAGTTAGGCTTCTTCCCAGACACCAGACTTCATTCAATTTTCTTGTTGCATATACTGGGCGCCATTTTCACACTTTCTAGCGCAGACAACTTGGGATGGGCAAACATACGCGCTAGACTATTTCATTTTGTCTGAAAAAAAAAAGTGTGCTGGGTGTGCAAAAAAAAGTGGGGCTGCACCGAGTCCTGAACCAGTTCGAAACGGTTTCTTCGAATCGTTCCGGTTCGGTTTGGTTCCGGGCGAAAATTCGGGTTCGGTTCTGGGTTCAGGTTTGGTTCCAGTTCAACACCCTGCTTCTACCTTTTTGAATGAAGGCATCCATACGCCTCTTCGACGTGGCATATGGCGCCAGGACATGAACTGGTAAAAATCCAGACCCATTAACATGGCAGAAAGTAGAACGGATACGGCCTGTTTGAATGGCATTTTAAACAACTGAGGATCTTCGGTGTAGGGCGACACTTTTGGTATTTAATAAGAAAAGCCGCTATCGTGCAGCGCCATCAGCCATGGTACTTCGAGGCTAAAACATCTTTCAGGTGATTGGTAAAAAAAATTCTGCGTGTGTGTCCTGCTTCAACCCTTTTCATCACGGTATACCGTATAATGCAGAATATAGGTCGAGGCGGAATATAGGTCGACCCCCTTACCTTGAAGCAAAAAAGTCAACATAAAAATTATGAGGCACAAAACTTCCGTTTTATTCACTGGTGCCACCAGACTCGTTGCCTCCTCATTCGTCCGAGCTGTCTGAGCTCTCGTCCAAAGACGACTGCTTTGCGGTGGCTGCGTCCCACAGCATGTCGTCCTCGGTACCGTCCAAAGAGTTGCTAATGCAACATTTCTTGAATGCCCGCATACCTTGTCTTCGAGCTCAGGGTGCACCGCGCGGCGCCCGCGAAAGGTCGCCTTCCACGCGTTTCAGGCAAACAGCTTGATTTTCTGCGCCCACCAGTACCGGACGCTCTTCTCCGAGACGCCAAAGTGTCGCTGGGCGGACATGTTCCCATACTCTTCGGCGAATTCGATAACTTTTTTTTAAATGCTGTGGTGAACTGATGTCGAGTACCGGTACTCATTTTGTGGGCTGTCACGAAATTAATACGTTACAACACCAAGAACGATTACCGCCGTCAACGTTTGGCCGCGTCAGTCGACAAAGAGGAAGGAAAGAATCGTCAACATGGAAGCGATAACGGTGCGGATGCCAAAATGTCCGCGGCTCACACATGTTGCCAGATGACTATTCAGTTTGTGCCAAAGGCCGGTATAGAAGTCGAGGGGTGACCTTTTGGTAATATTTTTCAAAAAAACCTCGACCTATATTCCGCACTATAAGGTACTAATAGCCCACCTTAGCATGCCTTAACTCTCTCTGGTGAAGTTTATAGTAAGTCATACATCGTGAAACTGTCACAGTAACTTTTTTCTTAATTACAAGCTGTCGTTCAAATAGTAATGTATTGCAGCTCTGATGTTCACATGGCAGCATCAAGGCAAGAGCAAGTGACACATTTATGACACTGAGTGCTCACTCTTCCAGCTCCGTGGTCCACAGCACGTCCGCTTGGCCGTTCATCATGACGGGCAAGATGCCATTTCTAGTTGGCCGCAAGGAGTTTGGATTTGTGGTCACTGTACGTATTTTCTTGACCTTGAAAAAAAAAATAAAATAAACATGCGCATTAGAGCATTTCCTCACACATAAATTTTTGTTTTCTATCAGTACGAGCCAAGAGGTTAGCCCAACGTGCCGGTTAAAGTTTCTTGGTAAACTAATGCGGCGCAACTGTCATGCACCCTTTAGGTGGTCATATAGGCAGGGAAAAAAGTATCTAGGACGTGCGAGCCACAAAAGAAGCCGGTAATTTTATTTTTAGCTGCCGGATCGAGCCCACCTTGTGGAAGTTGAAGTCAAAGCCACACTCTTCAATCTGTGGTAGTGAAATTGTTTTACCACTGACGAACATGGCGCCTATGGGTCTAAATCTCTTCCCGAACGTCCCAGAAACTTTTGTCCCCGATAGTACAAACAGTAGCAAGCAGCTGTGTGAGAGCTGCACCCATGCCAGAAAGCAGAGCCCATAGCTCTTCAGTCAATTAAGCAGCAGCCAGATTATCTGTAAAAAGACAGTCTTGCACAACTTTTCTTTCAATGCAATTTTGTAACACAAAACTTGTGTGCATCAGTGCAATTGAGTAACTTTTTTTTCTGTATGCCAACTATCACAAGACAATACCAATGTCTTTCATTGCAACAGGTGCATCCTGCAAAAAATACTTGGTACACATTTGATAAATCATCACATCATTTGTGACCGTTTCTCACATAATCCTGGTACAAAAGGGACCCAGTGTGATTTTAGTTGACACGCAATGCCCCAAGACAAATGCCACACACTCGGGTACATAGCAATAGAGAAACGATTTTTCTCAGCAGTCTGAATACTTCCGACTGATGGGAGCATTTTTATTTCATTATATTAGACGATTCCAGTCTATATTTCCAAAGTCATTTTTACAACTCTGTAACGCAAGCATACAGACAATTATGTGAGCTACACTAGTTATATATATATATATATAACATCTGAAGAGAAAAAAGTCACCTTGGCAGCATGTTCTGCCAATATGCCGACGGAATTCATTAAGTTTCGCCTTCTGGGTAGTAACCTTTTATTAACAGAAGAAATTGAAAGATGTTGTTATAGAACAAAAGTCTGGGATGTTCTCGCGCAGAAGCATGCACTTTTCCAGATGCTCATCCAGCTGCAACATGGTTCCGCAACTCTGCATGGCGGCAATTTCACACAAAAAGCTACTAGGAGGTTTTCCAGGACAGATAACTCCATTCTGCTTACACTGTGGTTTATTTTTGAGATTAATGCAAAAAGTCCACCTACCCACGCAGCATTTAGCAGCACTTATTTATCATTAGTAGCTTATCAACATTCTGCAGAGGTAAGCGCTTTTTTTCCACTGCGTGTTGCTGAGATAAGCAATATACCGACAACCAGGTGTGGTGCTATTTTGTATCAAGTTGGGTTTCTGCTGGACTACAATTCAGTTAACCATTTTGGGACCCATTTCTTATTTGAGTTGTGCTAGTGCTGCAAACCTATATCCCCCTTAATTTTTGAACTGCCACCACAGAGTGTCCCCTGGGATAGCACACTGCTGGAAGCTTTTATTACATCTTTGCTTTAACCCAGCGATCATTTACCACCTCCGGTGCCTGCCATCACAATTTGTTCGCAGCGCGGGGGCACAGTTCTCTTCCCTAAAGCCCTTCAAACTTTGTAAAGTAGCGACACCTCCCCTCCTTCCTCTCTCCCACATAAAAAATGGCGTCCAACACATGCCTGGGGAGGTGCGGATGGCTTTCGGGTGCAGAAGTAAAGTCGGCGTCGCTTTGCATCGAAAATGGCGTCCATAAGAATCATGCACCCGAAGTGGTGCAGTACGCAATCAGAGGTGCTAAGACTGCAAACGCCCGCTCGTCGCTTACTGAGCTGCCTCAGTAAGCGATGGGCAAGCCAATAAGTTGAAAAGGCCTTGTTGCGGCCATCCTAGACAACAATGATGGGATATAGAGTGGTTGCGCTAAGCTGAATGTCGATTCTTCCATCCTGATCTCCACTGGTGGAAACCACTCATTTCATGTCACCGGTCTGCGTCTATGCAGAAGGTTGGCAATGTAAAAGGAAATTTTTTTTGTTCATAATCCAGCTTTGGTGGCTAAATCAGTGGCGGGTGCAATATTGCCGAATTGAAAGAAAAAAACACTACTGTACGCTTTTTTTTTGCTCTTGCTACGTGTGACGTTAATGCTATGGGCCAACAAATTTTGGCTATTTCAACGATTACGTGCAATGGAGAAATTGCTTTGCCTGCAAACTTTGCGAAAACGCATGTGCTTTGGAGCTATATAGGCAACATTTGTTGGGCCACAGCACCGAAGGCAACTGCATTTTCGAAAAAAAATTGATATAGATATTGCTTACGGTGGGCTACTCCAAATAAAGAGACTAACAGTAACAGTTAAAAAGGCAACTACTCAATATTAGTTATCCATCCAGCGTACTAGTTAGCACGACTTAGTTGTATTCTGATGCGCTATACTGCTGACAATGCAACGTCGAAAAAAAGCACTCTTTGCAAAAAGCTTACTTTAAAAATTTGCAGAACATCTCAGGTGAAACACCCCATATAGTTATTCAAAACCAAGAGCGTCGTTAGCATCTGGCTCCCGATTCTCCCGCTCGCCGTAGTTTTATTCTTCTGACTGCATTACTAGCAAACAGTCTACTCGGCCTTACTGAGAGTGCGAAAACTCCTTAAAGAAAAGAAGGGAGTCATATATGGTGCAAGCGCTTGCTCCTTCAAAAGGAATTGCTGGAACTACTTCATGCTTCAGTGCAGTGAAGTACCAGTAAGGTACTTCCGTACAACATGAACCTATGACTGACACCAACGATCAATGAAGTGCCGTCATGTAACTATACGTGTCACCGGAATACTAGTGTGCAGTGATTCGAGGAATGCTTTTGCATTGGCTCACAGTTGTTCCAAATGTAAAGCACAGGCACCGAGTAACAAGACAACCTACCCGCACTGCTGAACATTGCGCCAAAACGGGTTTGTCACCTTGGAGTGCAACCACAGGCGGTACAGCAAAGCCTAGTATGAGGTCATTTATGAAAATGCGTTCAGACCACGCAATGGCACCGATTTTCAACTGTTTATTTCTCTACATAGTATGTATATAAAGCACCAGCAAAAAAAAAGGGAGGAGGAGGGGAATAGAAAAAAGAAACACAATGATGAAACATTTATTTCTTGGTTGACTGCTTTTCGTAACAAAGTGGGGCGGTCGACTTACAATCGAAACCAAAGCACGCCACCATCAATAAGGGCAAGACAAACGAGATATCAGGGATGCTACAGCATGGTTGCATTTTTGCTGTGGGGCTCCGTTGCATCCCTCTTGGTGCTTGCCTTGAGCAGCTGCTCTGTTAATGCGCAGAACCGATACCCTGTCCCTGCGCGTGGCAGCCGATGGCAATTGTCGATCAGTGGCGAACTGGCACACCCTGCCCTCCTTGCGCGTGACGCGATAACGCTATCATGTTGTACTCTTAGACGACGCTTAACTGTTCCCCATGATTTTTGTTTTACGTTCAACTGCACACTCGGCGCTCGAGGGAGTGTCAACAGTTGGTGAAAGGGGCGGCTGTTATAATCGCGGCGGCACCACCACTTGGAACAGCAATGGTGTCGGGGAATGTCGGCAGCTGATGCGAAGTGCAGGATTTCACTGGACGACGATGTTAGAATGATGAGCTGTGGGACCGCAGCAGTGATCATGGTGACGGCACTAGTGAGGATGATGGCGCGAGTATGTACGAGTAGACCAGTGACTAATACACTTTAGTTTTGAAATGTGCCTACGGGCACGCCCGAGTGGCAACCGATAGCATCTGAGGATGAGGATAAGCAGCAGAGGCCGGATAATGCTTTCGCATTCTGCTATTAAAGGGGAATATTAAAGAACCTCAACGTTTTTTTTTTTTCCTGATATGAGATATGGGGGGGAGGAGACTTACAATCGTGTAAATACGGTATATGCGCTTTAACCAAACATTTAGATATCCACCTGTGTGGCCATTATTGTATGTACGAGATTGGGACAATTTGTTTTTAACTGTTCTAAATGTCCCAGCATAGTCTTGTCCTGGAAAAGTACTGGCTTCCGCTCGAGAACGGTAGGTGGTAAACGATAGCCGTAACATGAAACAAACTGTTTCTTCTGGCCAGTTCTACCTTCTTTTAGGAATTGCGCAACAATTTGTTCATATAAAATCCGATAGTTTTTGCAGGTGCACACTGCAACACTTATCGCCAGTTCAGTGTTGTGAAAAAATTGGAACTTACTTAGCCGGAGTACCTGGAGAAAATACAGCAATTTAATAAAATTAAAAAATTTACTTCTTAGCTATTGCGCTCCAAGCAGAAGTTCCAGTGCCAAACTCCAGAGCATCCCAGAAATGTATAATTCATCAGTTTAAATTTTTGCATGTGCTGTAGGTTAGTTTTTCAGTGTTGAAAAGGAAGCCTGCGAAATATCGAAAAAAAGTGGTGAAAATCCACTCATGTGCCACTCCTGCAGTGCTCTAAAATGTAAAATTTTGAAAACAGCTGATGGTACTGTGAATGTAACAGGGCAAAAACAATGAAGTCGCCTGCGGATAGTGGCATAAGTGGAAGCAAGACTTGCGACCTGGCCACGTTCAATGCAGAAGGAGCGGGCGCGATTCGCAGACGCAACACAAAGGTTGAAACAGTAAGTTGTGCATTTCGTCTGTCGGGCTGAAGGGAAATCACCACCATGAGGAACAAAGGAGTGCGTTGGGATGCAAAGATACCAAATAAGGGATACAGACACAGATATGCCAGCCAAGCACTACGGATGCTGCTTAGTGCTTTGGACTGCATATAGCTACAGAGGACCACCGTACCCACCAACCATAGCTCCAAAAAACACTGATAATAGGTTGTAACCTGCACCTGTATGTTCCAACCTGCTTGGTCTTCCGAAACTGCAGTATGCTCTATATCAAATTAAATAAAACCTAAAGAAAACAATCCACAGCATGCATAATAACAAGAAATGATGAGTCAGATGTTTTTGAGGCACTCTACAGTTTGGCATCGGAATATCTGCACAAAACGCAAAAGCTAAAAAGTTTTTGTTCATTTTATTTAGTTCAATTGAACAAGTACAAAAAAAATTAAAACTATGTACAATGATGAACCATACGGTTTAAGCTATCTCCACCTATTGTGCCTCAGGTTATTTTTAATTTCTGGCCAAAGTTACGCAGGACACCGAGAACATGAAGTACAGTATAGCCTGGATACATAGAACATGAAGTACAGTATAGCCTGGATACATAGAACATGAAGTACAGTATAGCCTGGATAGATAGAACCCAGATATTTTGAATCATTGACTATACTGAAGACACAGATTATCCCTTTGAAAATCTTGAGTAAAAGAACAAGAAATGCATGCAAATCAGACTCCAATCTCGCCAATCGTTTGATATTTTGCGTCTGCAAGTGGCACTTGTCATACAGACTCCAATCTCGCCAATCGTTCGATATTTTGCGTCTGCAAGTGGCACTTGTCATAACACTGCTCTTCAATAACTTTTCAAAGTGTGGAGACAGGTTGACTGTGCGGCCATGTGCAACTGCGTTTCGGAGTGTGCTTGAGGGTAGCCTTCAGCCTCTTGTACTTTTCCCATTGCCAATCATCGTCATGCACTGAAGCTTATCTAACTAAAATCAGTGGCAACCCCTCACCTAGCATGCTTTGATGCTGAAGGCGTTGCTGAAACCCACACTAGCTGGAATTTTATTGAGCAATTATTGCATTTATAGTGTACTGGTAACAGGATTACATATCTTATGACAGGGAGTGGCTGTTCCAGAGCACTGTCCCCTGCGACTTAACTCTTTCCGTACCAAGGGGAAAATGACCATTTTCTGAAGGTTTCAGTACATTTTTTTTCTGTAAACACTACTGCATTCAATATTTATTGCAATACCCAAAAACAGAGCTGAATAAAGGTGCTTTGTATTCAATGAGTTTAAACAACAAATTGCATGTTGCAACAAAAAAATTATTTGCTAAAAACGAGATTTTAGGAAAAAATTGAACACAACTTGCAAAGACACGCTTGTATTTAAAAAGAAAAAAATGTTAAAAATTTTCTGAAATATGAAAAATGTTTGTCACTCTATTGGCCACTATCTTAAAAAAAAATCATTTCTATCTTGAATAGCATTCTTGCTACAAAACAATAACTGGAAACCCTATAGTTGTGCGTCGGAGCGTGGCCGCCTGTGTTTCAGGCTGGTTTCCATCATCACCGATGTAAAAGTGAATCATCTTCAGCACCTTGCAACACTTTAAGGCTCATTGTTGCACAGGTTGTCGATTAAATCACTCGCAAACGAAACGGAGTCCTGAGATTTGCTATGTTTTAGAGCACGTGGCGCGCATGTGGAGGCTGCCAAGCGACTTTGATGGTACCACACCTTCTGAGCGCGTTAAAAAAATGTCATTTTGTAGGGGAAAAAAAAACTATATTGGAAACAAAACTTCAGTTCTCCGGCTACAAGCCAGATGTGCATCGTGCCTGTAAAAAACGCGAAAGGCTCCAAAGTCGAGCGGTGAAGGCGTCATCTGCGGGCAACATGACGGGCAATGAGCGCAGGTCCGTGTCTGCATTTTTTCGCAGCGCATTAGAAAGTGCCCCCTCGCGGGACAAAAGAAAACTACATCGGGAACAAAACTTTGGTTCCTTGCCTACAAGCTATATCTGCAGCATGGTCATTAGCAACGCAGAAGGTTTTGAAATTGGGGCAAGAAATGATCGTTAGCGGGCTATCAATGCTCAATGGGCGCGGTAGGGAAAGAGTTAAATACGAAGCAGGTTAGGCTAGCAATGCCTAGAGTGCAGTGCATTGCCAGTATGCCAGCAGGTGGCACATCGCTGCATGAAGTGGACCACTAGCATGCGAGTAATGTATTCCTGCTTCTAGGCTACAGATAACCTTATCTGCTGCAATTTTTTATATATCGAATTAAAGATATATTGAACTATTTCATGCTCCCCTTTGAGTTCAATACATGCAGGTTCGAATGAATTAGCAAAAATTTAATTCAATTTACAAGCAATTGTCATTACTAGCATTCATTTCAGAACCAAAAATTTGACATTCACATATCCCTAGTTCGAAGTCAGACCTTGTAATGTCCCGTGTCTCTCCTAATCCCATTTTTTTTTCTTTCCTGACCATTCCACTGCTAACCCACACTGGGGTGTTGTAACCTTAAAGGGATAATATGCCCATTTCCATCCCGATCAAGAGTGCAGACCCCTCTCAGATGACACTCTCCCTCTTTTAGTCCCACAGCAGTAAAATCCTAACGACAGCTTGCTTTCCCTGGCTCACTGTGCCGGTACCCACCATGGCCTTCCTATTGAGCAGTGGATCCAGGATGCTGTCCAAGCTGGCACTCTGCTGCAGCTGATCCGGGTAAAGGGTCCTGCAAGCACAGCCTTTCAATAATGCCTTCCTTGCATCAGCAGAAACAACTGTAGCCAAGAATGCTAGTAACACAGAGGCATACCCTACTTAGCTCCCTAGGTACGTTTACAGCGTCTCGCCCTAAGCTTGAAACACTACACGTTGCCTTCAGACACCAAAGTCAGAGGAATAAAGGAACATACAGGAAAAGTTCATCTGGTAGAATTTGTGTACCAAAATGCACCTACCTGGTACTAAATGTGTATTTAGTATTCACAAATTAACTATTTATGTGTTAAAGGTGTAGACACCAAATTTTAGAGATGGTTACTCTCTTTAGAATGATGCACAATATGGTTTATGGGGGTTTAACGTCCCAAAGCATCTCAGGCTGTGAGAGACACCGTAGTGAACGGCTCCGGAAATTTCGACCACCTGGGGTTCTCTAACGTGCACTAACATCGCACAGTACACGGGCCTCTAGAATTTTGCTTCCATCAAAATTCGGTCGCCGTGGCCGGGATCGAGCCTGCATCTTTCGGGTCAGCAGCAAAGCACCATAACCACTAAGCCAACACGGCGGCTAGCGTAGCACATTAGAAAACATAAGACAGCCATATGGACTGTGCCAATAAGCGGTCAATAATTTATAATTTAATTTTTTTCCTCATCAAACTACGGATGCAATGTAAAAGACTCATTCAGCTCATGTCAGACACACAAACTGCAGTACGGTAGCTGCTTTCTTTGTTTCAATTCACACAAACTCTTACGCAAGCCTGTGCAAAGTTTGGAATTACAAAAATAAACAATCAGTGATTCTATCACAGTTTTCGCATGTAACACGTGACCTCAAATCTTCCGACTTCGTATGTCACTCAGCTGTTGAAACCTAAACGGCATGAGAAAAAGAATTCAATTATAAATTATTCAGCTGGTGTAGGTGAATTCCATGTCACGACTTATCACTGCAAAATTGTCCAGCATACCACTGCAAAGAAAAAACATGCACCCAAGAATTTGGTATGTCTACTTTTTTAATGGATCAACTACTCCCCTTAAAGCCTTGAGTAAACTGGCAGTGCAACTGCACGAAGCTGCTTTAAACACAGCCAGCCTGATCACTTGTGCGTGCTGTATGCTCTTTTCTCATTTCTTGTTACCAATCATCTCCATGCTTTAGTCCTTGAGCGGAAGCCTTATTCCCAATGCATAGCAAGTGTAATCACTCGCTCTTTTCAAGTGGTGGCATAAACTCTGTGCTAAGGTGAGTGAGAGGATGCAATCTCAGTGGTTCAGAACTAGTTCAGCCATCTACAAGTGCAATGAACCATATTTTTAATGGTGTAATTAAGGTGGCAAGAAGACTGCCTTACGAAACTGCACTGACAAGTGTACTAAAGAGTGCTAACTATTTTCTTGCACTGCGCGAGTCCTAATAACGCTAACAGATGTTCATTACTAGACATTTCATTCAGGCTGGAAAAAAAATGCCTGTAGCATCTTGCTTATGTTTCTTCTGGACTACAGCATGATGCTTCTTCCAGTACACTGGAAGTGCCTTCCCACCACTGCATTTCTCCCATTCCAGCGTTCTTCTGCCAAAGCTACGTTCTGACATATTTGCAGCCTATGGGTGTGTTGCATGTGGAGGTGCAGGCTAGAGAGTACAGACAGACAATCTCCTCTTCCACACACACTTCTTTAGGGCAGGCTGCCTCAAGACTCAACCTTGCAACACCTCTAGAACAACTTAATTCATTGTTAGCAATGCCACCATCAGCTCAGTTAAGCCCACTGTGCACAAAGGCTACACCCAGTGGCCTCCAGCTATCCCACTCTAGCACTGGCCATAACTTCCACCTTTGTGAATATCTTGACCGCATCAATCTTGGCTCTCTGCCACCCTCAATGATTACAATCACTTTCTATCACTGATCACTCAATAATAAAATCAAAGGGAGTCGAGACCGGAGGTTTTAATGAAAAATGCACAGCAAATAAATAAACAAATCACAAAAAGAAACTACAAGCCTCTAACTTTTTTTTTTTTCTGGAGTCAAAAGATTATTAGTTACCTGCTTGCTGCTTTCAAAAGAAATCCTCCTTGAGATTACCTTCACGGTGTTTCCACCTTTTAGTCTTGCAGCTTCTTGAGCTAGCACTTGGCTACGTGTGGCTTGAAATCTTTGCTCTGCTTGAGGGTGTACTCGTGGAAGTCCTCACATTTATGAATGAAGTTAAGCTTAACTTGAAGGTTTGCTATGAGATGCTCACAGATTCAACTGCACATGCAGCACCTACTAAAAACAACTTTACAAATCACAGCACACAACCACCTGGCCCGCCCAGCGACTCGCCAGCTCTGGCACCATGGCCACCGCCTGCGTGTTCAGCGATTCGCTAACTCTGACACCAAATGGATTATAAACTCTTCACTTCCATCATCTCTGGGCAGTCTTAAAGGTTCACTGCAGCTACATGGCACTGTAAGCTATCCACTCCAAAGTGAATGACTGCTGACTGGTGATGCGTATCCCAGCTATACAAGCAATAAGCCAAGCAGAACAAACTCCACAGTCTTTTTGGCACTATCAGTGGCCTTGCCTTGTGTGGTCTGCAGTTGCTTTTGGGAACAGCATGCACCTTTCCCTGTGCCTGGAAGAAGTGAGCAAAGCAAGGACGCTTGAGGTACTCACCCATACATGCCAGGAATGTTGCCCCAGAAGAACCGAGCCCTGGCCTGAGGCGAGAAGAAGCGGCCATCCAGCAGGGCTGGCTCACACTGCGCCACACAGTGCAAGCAATAGAGACTTCTTGAGTGCAACAACACTAAGCATGAGAGCACTCGCAATTTATTGCTTTAATATGCCTTTAATGCAGCCAGCATTTCATGAAATATGGCTGCACCTTCCATGCTTTTATAAAACCAACTAGCCCAAAGCTCCTCACTGGTCATGACCAATGTTCCTCGCAGAGCTGTCAACACACGTGATGCCGGCTTGGTAGCACTCACTGAGACATGGTTAAATTCTCATGTACATATGTGCAAAATTTTTGCTCACACAAAGCCTTTCAGTATCCATCGTTGCAACAGGGATGGAAGACAACGGAGTGGAACATTGCTTCCCTTTTCTACCAGTTTAACATCGTTCCACATTTATATCATATGTAACATTGAGTCTTTCCGGTGCAGTGTCATGTTTAACAATAAAACACAAATCTTTGGCGTATGTTCTTGTCCTCCTAATGCAGTCATCACATTTGTTAATCAATTGCATGACATTATTAACACCATTATATTCTGGCTCCCATCATCCCTAGTAACTCTTCTAGGTGACTTTAATTATCCGACAATAAATTTGCCATCAGCACCACCATGTTGCGCACAGTATTCTTCGCATTGCCAAGCATTCATTAATGCATGCATTCTTTCCAATTTTACCCAAGTCATTAATGGTCCCACGTACTGTTGGCAGCTCTGTATATCTTCTTGACCTAATTTTGACTACTAACCCCGATATGATAGGCACAATAAATTTCTTGCAATGACTCAGCGATCATTCGTTACTTCATTTTGGTCTTAGCTTTATTACATCGTCAGCGACAAAAAAATGACAGGGTATACTTGATTATAAGGAAAACTTCAAAAAGATCAATAGTAAACTTACCCTTTTTCTCTATGACTATCTTCAAGGCTTTGAACATCACAAACCTAATTTCAAATCTTATACACGCCTACATTTCCAAGAAAATAATACCAATAAATCCACAAGCACCATGGTGTAGCACATATTTAAATCGCCTTTCTAACAAGAAAAAGCGTTTATTTCAGAAAGCAAAATTGTGGCAAACCGAGTAATGCTGGTATGCGTACATTATCGTGTCCAACAATTATACTCAAGCGGCCTCTAATGCAAAATCAAATTTTCTGAAAAATGCCCTGCCGTCTATGCTCACAAGTAACCCTCGAAAATTTTCGAACATTGTAACTAACAACCACAGCAACTCTAAGATCTCTTTGTTCAATCAGAATGGCTTACTTCTGCTTAGTCATATGTGTGCATCTATATTTTAAATGATGTGCTCACTCTCAATTTTTCTTCCAAAACTAATATTCCATTGCGATTGTATCCATCCTTCAACTTCGTCAATATGCGGCTGGGATTGTAAAGGTTATTGACACACCGAAACCCTCATGTTTTTCTGGTATTGACAGTATATATGCAAGATTCTTGCAAAAAACCAAGATTTATTCTTCTATATTTTGTCAAAAATATTTCAACGATCATTAGATATTGGTGTTCTGCCCGAGCATTGGAAACAGACAAAGGTGATTCCGCTTCAGAAAACTGGTAATAAGCAGCGGAGTGTGAATATTCGAAATGTCGAATATGAATCGAATATGTTTGCTATTCAATTCGTAACCTTATCTGAGAATTTCCGAATATAGAAAATTCCCAAATATTCACCAGCGATCGTACACTTCCGTCGATTTTCATAAATTCGGCGATAGCAAAACTACAATATGTGGGCAAATTACCCGTCGATCAAGCTTAAAATTCCAGGAAAATAATACAAAGGTCCTGTTCCCTTTCTTCACCATCGTTTATCTCGCGTCGACCGATCGCAATATGACGGCGTCAGGATTGACATCATGCGAAATTCCGCAAGTGGGCTTTCCCACATATCACAAATGCTGCGGACAAGATGGCCAACGACCCTCTTCAAACTATGCTTCAAACAATCGGAACGCGAAAACGTGCAATATTTTTATCCTCACCCTTCCGTTATATGTTACATGCTTAAAGGCTATACCCATGGCATTCGTCCTGTCGCATTCAATGAAACTCTCCGAGCATGACCTCCCACGTCTCATTTTGGTGAACTATGGTTAGCGGGAAAGCCTACTTGCAGAATTTCGCGTAAGGCTCCTGAAGAGGCGAATCAAGGTGTCACAGCAAGGCAAGCAATCGTGTGAAAATCCCGCCTATTGCACGGTCCATCGTAACCCGTGCGCTTTTTAAGTGGGCGCAATGGCAGGCGTGAGAACATTTGCAGGGCCTTTGTTGCTAAGTCCAAAAATAGCCTGGCCACGTAGTTTCGGTTTCCGAACTTCGCCACTCACCGCGGCAACTGCAGCTGTCGGAAAGCGCATGCGCTGGTCATCCGCCTGCGAAAGCAGCTCCGCGTCCCTTTCAGTCGCCGACCGGTGCATCGCTGGTTACTTCTTTTTCCTTTTCAGAAGCAGCCTAGTCGTAGTCTTGTAGTACCGAGTTTTCGTTTTCAGTTCCTCGTGTTCTATGTGTATGCTTGTTCCGCTCGTGAATGTTCTATCTACTATGCAACAGTTTATTATCGCCGTTTATTCTCAATTTCAGTTTTTGGTGTTCTGCATTGGCTTTTGTTTCGGCTTAGGTTTTATTGCACTTCGTTTATTATACATATGTATGTGCCACTCCCCTCTGTAATGCTTCTGTGCTTGAGGGCAATAAAATGAAATCAAATGAAATGAAAAGTGCACAATGAGAAGCTGCATTTTTCTCAGACAAAAGTTTGCATTTAACATAAAAATCAAGGACCTTCAGTGAGAATAAAATGCAAAGACAAAGAAAGAGTGGAATCATAAACACCAGTGATACAACATCATCAGGCTATGCCTTCAATGCAATTAGATGGCCCTAAAGGCTCTTTCCACAAGCTACAAACAAACTCAGCCATTGATCTCAGCACACAAATTAACCCATCTTCAAACTTAGCTGGCACTGCGGTGGGTTCTCAAAGGGTCCAAACAAAGGGTAGGCCCCACAACGTACCTGGAGAAAGCGTGAAATGGTACGACGATACTCCCGCGGCATTGCAGCAACATTTTCAAACATCCAGAAGAGGTGCCTGCTGCCATTTGCCAGCTGCAATGTACACAGCACTCGGTGGAATTCAAAGAACAGGATTCCAGTGCCCGTATGATCTGCGCAGAGGTGACATAACACACTGTGTTCGAAAAGGTCTCTTTTGCTTGAAGTATTCCCAGAAATAAAAAAAGTGTGGAATAAAGGGGGCTGAGAGAGAGAGAGATGGGGGGGGGGGGGGGGGGGGGGGGCAAAGAATGCTTGCACTTTCTGACAAAGAAAACATGATTAAACGTCATTTGCTCTTGGCACTGGCAACAAAAGAGTCAGGAACACAGAGCACAGCACATTTCTTGTTTTAGTGTCCATGGTTTTCATTCCAAAGACCATTTGCGCATGGTCATGTTGTTAACATCTTTTATGCCACATACTTCACTGCTCCCTCAGAAAAGAACTCAGCTAAAATCCTTGCACCCCGATTCTTAGCATGACCCTTGTTCTTTAGTACAACGGAAAACTGGGCGAGTTGGTGGAGGTTTAGCATAATGAACAGCGCTGTGTGTGTCTGTTCCTTTCTTCGTCATGGTCCTTTTGCGCTGTTCATTATGCCTATTCCTATTCCTTACATGGTGATGAACATGTGGCAACAACACTACCAGCACTTTCATGGTGCAGTACATTCACCTTGTGAGCAGAATTGCAAGCTAGCGCACATACAAGCCAACAATTATGCCAACGAGCAGAAAAGAAAAAGTCAGAGTTTGCCAACAGAAAGGGCATTGTGGTGAAGAATAATGCCAACAGTTAAGGTCCTAACGTTCTACCTACTGTTTTTAATGCCTTCAGGACACATGTATGCACAGTGCATTCTGAGACAAGTTCTGAGAGAAGATAATGGTGTCCAACAATGCAACGTCAGGAGAAAATTGTGGGGTTTAATGTAACAAAGTGATGCATGGATCATGAGGGATGCCATAGTGAAGGGCTCCAAAATATTTAGACCGTCTGGGGTACTTCAACATGCGTTGGCATCGCACAGCACATGGGCGCCTTTTGCAATTCACCCCCGCTGAAACACGGCCACAGCAGCAGGGACTGAACTTAAGTCCTCCGGCTCAGTGGCCGAGCGCCCTAAAGACCAAGTCACCTCTGAGTGAGCAACATCAGGTGAGGAGCTACGCTATGTCTTGCAACATTTGCAAGAGAGTCAACCACAGTGCCACACTAGCAGTGGAATGTGTGTAACCTAGAGAAATGATTCAGTAGAGTGGACAGGGGTGTGCGAATATTCGATAATTTCGAATATTCGACCGAACAGCACGGTATTCGATATTCGCTTCGAACCGAATTCTCGGTATTCGAAATTTCGAAGTATTCGTCTCGCGCGAATAGTGTTACTGGGACGATTGCCCGCTTGCTTTATGTGGTTTGGGTTCCGAGTATTGCCGCATAGATGGCTTTTTTTTTATCGCGCTTTCAACGCTGGGGGTCAGTCAATACGCAAATCACGATCAGGCCGAGATGCGAACCAAGCGACAAACGAAAGAAAGGTGACGGCGACGCGCTCTTGCAAAATATCCTGCGTTCTGGCCGTCTTCGAGCCCCCGCACTAAGGCTGCCATAAGCCGCGTCGCTGCCACCATGTCAAGGCAGACGCAATGAAGAACACAGCCAACAGTCGTCTAAGCTTCTAAACAAGCTTCTAAACAAGAAACCTCAGTTTATTGTCAGCGAACTCTTTATATACTCTGGCTGGCGGTGACGTTATCGATGAGCTCGGACGCCACAAGTATTCGAACGCGGGCATCGCTTGGCCGCGTTCATCCCCCCCTCTTTTTTTTTCCCAATAGAGCTGCGGAAAAGATTATCTGATAGGACAGATGCGAAGATAAACACGCAGCCCTATCGCGCTATCGCTCACCCAATCAGGCGACGAATCATGCGTACCGAACATGGGCGACCGTTCTCGGCAGCATTGAAGCAAACCATCATATTACCGGCGGAGGCGAGAAAAATTCAGCGGCAGCGCGGGGACTCGATGTCGCTGAAGTGTATACTTACTTCAACGGGAAGGCCGCATTTAGCGTGTGATAACGCCGAACTTTAGTAGAACGAAATGATCGCATCCATCTATGACTGGCGTCTTTTCTTGCTATTCTGACTGCTTGCGCATTGGTGGGAACGGAACGCCGTCGTAATCAGGGCATTGAGCCGCCTTCGGTGGCATGCCACACTCCGTCCCCACAACTCGGGCACTCCGGTACGTTGGAGGCTCAGAGCATTCTTGGAAGCGTGATGCTAATTGCTGCTCGGAGGTACTACCGGGGACAATTTTGCCAGGAGGCGCGAGCGGTGCGAATGACGTTTCGCTTGCGGCACTAGAGTTTTGTACAGCCGCTTCCATTCTTCCTAGTCGGGGAATGTAACCGGGACAATGTTCCAATCCTTCCGCTTGATAAGCGAAGCAACGCTCCGGCAAACAGCAGCCGCGAGCTGCTAGTGAAATGAAAAAAAAATGCATCGTGCGACACGCCTCGTCAGAGTGACGGCATAGGCCAAGAAGAGCGCCAGTTAGCCGCACTAAACCCAAGAGAGACAGAGCAGAGCCGACGTTTCCATACGAGCACCCCTCGGATAGCGAAATAGACGCGCCAATCTCCGGCCGCAAGGTGATGGCGACGCATTTGAGCCATGGGCGGCGCGTCCTGAACGCTCCGTCCCCGACAGTACGCCCAACCTATCGGTGCTGTGGGAGCTGTGGATACGCGATGGTGCGATGCTGCCAGTGCTGCTAGGAAGTCCGGTCAGCCTATATTCCATATTAACATCTTCGGACGCAGCAGTCCCATCGGCGTAACCGAAAAGAAGGCGCAATCTAAGCCAATAAGTGAGGATCCTAAACTATAGAAACGCAAGTGGCAAGTCGGTGCACCGAACGTGATTGCCTAGCTAAGTGTTGGACATTCGACTACTGGTCACCGGTAGTGCAGAATGTCCTTTTTTTTCATTATTGTTCTCAGTGCTCTTGCTGCAGTGTAGTGCAGTTACTCCTATGGTTTCAGTTATTGGTTGTACTACTGGCACCGTTCTGTTATACTGTCATTTTTTGTATTTTATGTCTAATTTCTTATTAGAAAGCAGGCGGTATTTTTATGTGCTATAACTTTTTATTACCAAACCAGTAAAAATTGTTCTTAACTCACTTTAGGTGCTCTCTTAAAATTTTGAAGCATGGTTTTAAATAAAGCCTCAGTGCAATATGTACAGTGGAACCTCGATTATACGTCCCCCGGTCATGCGACGACCCGCATTTTACGACGAATTTGTGCGGTCCCGGCAAAACCCCCATAGAGACAATGCATTAAAAACCTCGGTTATACGACGCAAATTTTAGAAGGACCCCGCTTCGTACGACGGCTGGCTCGTACCGTCCCTCAAAAAAGGTCGTCAGCAAACGCAGGCCGGGATGTACCGTATTTTCGCGATTCTAAGCACCCCCCCTATTTTCGGAAAAAAATTTCTGAAAAAAAAAAAAAAAACTGCATGCGAATCTAAGCACCCCCGTTTTTGCGCGGAAGAGAGCGTTGCCGAGGCCGCCAAGTGCACTTGCTCTCTTTTTCGTCGAGCCTGTGCAGTCGGAGTCCCAAGGAGGCGCGGCCTGCGTGTTGTTGCGACTGAGAGAAGGATGAAAAGGAAAGCGCACGGGCCCGCCTACTGGCGTGAGCCAAGCCACCACCGCTGCCGAGGAGTTAAAAGATCAGAGGAAAGATAAAGAGAAAAGATAAGACGCGCGTCCCAGCAACAGATGCGTCCGCAGGAGCCGACGCTGATGAAAAAACAGATAAGCGGGCGAGGCCGCGCTCGCCCAAGCGAGGACAGCGGCGTCCGCGGCGCTTTTTGTAATGGAAGTAATGGATGCTTGTGCCCCACGATAAAACTTCCGAAGTGGACAGCGATGCAGCGGTTTGCGCTCCCATTCCTAGTTAAGGCCGATTCACACGACGGACCGTTCGCCCGCGGCCCGCGCACTACGTGTTCATGCGTCAGCACTTCGAGAGGCGCTCTGCCAGCCGCGGCGCCTCATGGCCGGCAGCGCGCCTCTAAATGTGCTGACGCATGAACACGTAGTGCGCGGGCCGCGGGCGAACGGTCCGTCGTGTGAATCGGCCTTTACGCGGACGTGTTGCAGAGCGTCGACAACATCCGGCGCTTTGCTTGCGCGCGCGACGATGTTGGCAACCTACTGCCGGACGTGGCAGCCCTTGAAAGAAAGTTGATGCGCCGAGGTTGGGCAAAGGTGCAAAAAAAAAAAATTACCGATTTTTTTTAAATGGTAATAAAGATTTTTTTACAAATCTGTTTCAAAGAAATGCTGGGTTTTGTCATTTTTAATCTGATTGGCGTACTTGCCGCGGGCTTGAAGCCGGTCAAAAGTTTTCGGCGCAAGGCCGAGCGCCACTGGCCGCATTCTTTGATTTTCGATTATACGACACCCGGATTATACGACGGTTTCGCGCGGTCCCCTGAACGTCGTATAATCGAGGTTCCACTGTAATGGCATCGTGTGTTAGGAAAATAAATTTTTTTGGAAATGCCTACTGTCATTCAGCCTTTTTTTTACTGCCAGAAGTACTATTCGAACTATGTATTCGCTTCGAAATTATTCGAAGAAAATTGCTATTCGCTTCGAATTCGCTTCGAATTAAAAAACCACTATTCGCACACCTCTAAGAGTGGAGAGCTGTGTGAGTTGGTACATATTTCGAATAAATAAAACCAGCGGAAGGATGCAGACACAGAGAGGCACACAGGATGGTGCTGGACTATCAACTGAATTTATTTTAATGAAGATCACACATACATGCCCTTCGCCAATGAAACCAGACATGTGCACATGATAACATGAATAATGAGAAAACATGACTGCGGAAAATATGCCCGTCACACCACGCTTTCCAGACTTATCTACGGGTGCTCTAAAGAGTTCAAGAACCTAATTTCCTTGACAAACAAGCTCACTGACGTATGACTGACACATGTATCTTTTTTCTGGTGATGTGATATGTCTCCAAAATTTCACATTGACTCCTTGTTTTACTCCGCCCTTAAGAACTTAAAAACACCACCATTCTTGGCCGGGGTAAAACAAGGAGCCAACATGAAGCTTTGGAGGCATATCACATCATCAGAAAAGAAGATACATGTGTCACTGATGATATCCAAGTGGGCTTGTTCCATAAGAAAATTAGGTTCTTATGTTTTTTAGAGCCCCCATTGTAACTATAGAAAGTGGGCTGTGACTGGCATCTTTTCTTCTCTTCTTTCTTATTTCCTCATGCTGTCATGTGCACATGTCTGGTTTCATTGCTGAAGGGTATGTAAGTGTGATCTTTACTGAAATAAATCCAGCTGATAGTCCAGCATCGTCCTGTGTGCCTCTTGGTGTCTGCGTCCTTCCACTGGTTTTATTTGTTAAGTAACCTAGAGATATCCCAGCCCTCCTGAACACCATAAAGATCAGCCACATACATCGATCCACAGAGAGTTTGGAGAAAGAGTGGCCAACACAGAGCAAAAAGAAGGCACACCGCAAGAGACGTCAGCTTATACACAGTGCTGCTGATGGAAGAGATAGTCTCAGCCATGAGACTATCTCCATCAGATAATCAAGAGAATCCACAGTGAATGCACAGTTTGGAAAAGAAGACGAGGGCAAGACAAGGACTAAGAAATCCAGCTTCATCGCAAACAACACTGCAACCTCTGAGCCATATCCCACTAAAATATAACAGCTCAATTATGAGCCAGACTGTGGGCAAGTTAGAAGATGCTGCATACTGAATGATACAAGCCAACAAAAGGGCCAATTCAATCATGGTCATGATACACAGCAAGGAGCAGCTCACGAAGCCATGCACAACACGGAAAATCCTGATCCAAGACAACCAGGAAGAAAGGCGCAAGTACAAGTCATACCAATGAGCAACAAATGCTTGGAAGTGAAAGACATAAGGCAGAACCGAGCGAAACAAACCACTGATGACAAAAAAGAGATGCAAGGTAGCGGATATCAGTGCTAGAATACAAGGAAAGATGAACAGAGCAGTGATCATGTTTGACATCATGAGCTCCCCAGAATCATCCGCTACCAGTACTTCCTTTTCTCAGTGGCCCTATGCAAACTCAAAGATCTCATCTGCTTTAAGTGCCACGAGGAAGGGCATGAGTAGAAACTGCCCCAACCAGAAAATCAGCGCCATTATGTGGCACGAAGCATGATAAAGAGTAATGACACATGTAACCTCATGCCATACTGTGTGCAATGTAACAAGACTCACCATGCTGCAACACCATAAGAATTATCTAGGAACCAGAAAAGTCATTTCAAGAGGACAGCTGGGAGGAGCATAACAAGGGAAGATGGTGCAATTTCTGCCACAAATAACTTATGGGCGATTGGCCCAAATGATACAGCAGGGTCTCCGCTAGCAGACCTTCACAAAACCCATGCAGCTGGCAGCAGAGACACTTGCCCCCTCTCCACTTTTCTCCTTTTCACACTGGCCATGACGGCCGCGTTTGAATGGAGGCAAAACGTAAAAGGCGCCTGCAAGCTGTGCAATGTGATGGATGTTAAAAGATCCCCAGGTGGTTGAAATTATTCTGGAGCCTCTTTCTCTCTTTCATCTTTCACTCCTATCTTCCTCCCTTTCCTCACTGAGCGGTTGAGGTCCACCCAGAAGTGAAACAGAACTCCGCCTGTTATTTCCACAATAAACAATTTTTTTTCCCACTTCCTCGGACGCTCCAAAGCACTCACAAGCATGCACACATTGAGGTGCACAAAAAAGATAAAGAAAACAGGATTTGCAAAAAGTACAATGGAATTCAAGCTGGTACATAATACTGCTGTTCCCTTTAGTACAAAGGTTGCCAGCAGCTACAACCTGGGAAAATGAAGCACGTAGAAACCCCACTCGTGTAGTGTCACTACAATATGACATGCAAGGTTAGCCACAAAACACTAAAGGGCAAGAACACTTCCCATGCACTCACCGTAGAGGCCCTTCCTGTCCGGGTTGACAAGTGAGATGTCATTGCAGGGAGATCCCCCAATCAGCAGGTCTATCGGACACAGCCTCTCAAGCTGCATAGCACAGATTTGCATCTAAGCAGCAGATCGACCACCACTGCATACACATAATGTGTAAAAGAATTGCTCAGCCAAATTAAAACAGCATACCAGGAGAATTTGTATTCACATAAAAAAAATTAAAATTCATAATGCAACTGACAAGCACAGCCAGCAGACTTCAGATACTAGGCCAATGTCCATGTCTGAAATGTAACTACACAACACTACTCTGAGCTTGCAGAGGTGCTTATTTCATTACAGAATAAGAGAAATTAAGTGTTTCAATGATACTTCAGTGATCCAAAATGGAAGTGAAATGCATTTACTTAATTTGCTCGTGTAGCCTGGCAAAGAATTAATACCTTTCCATTCAGTTTTATTTACAAGACCCAGTTTCAGCGCAGGCAGAGAGGTGCCATATGTTTGCTGCTCACTGAATAAAGCCTGGCTAGCGCACATTCCATCCCTTTTCCATTCTTTTCGTCTACACTACCATTCTTTACCCCTGGGTGGGCTACAGAAAAGTGAGCATCAGAGCCTTTGTTTGCTTTCAGCTTGTACTACTACCACAACATAAACAGCATCAAAAATGTTGCACAGTTGGTGTTTCACATAAATATCTAAGCCACTTGCCATCTGAAGCAGGCACAACTTGTACTCAACAAAAAATCACATGATGAAGAAAATTACAGCAGACTCCTTTTAAGACAAACCTGAAGAGACAAGAAAATTTGTTCGTCTTAAAAGAAATGCCTAAAAAGATAACTGAGCATATTAGGTGTGTTCATACATACAGTCGCCGATGGATTTTTTGGACGCGGTGGGACCCGCAAATGGTCCGAATAATCGCACAGTCCGAAAAATCCGTGAACTTCAGAAAATTAACTTTTCTGCAAAAAACCGGCTTTCAAAATCATGAAAATCACCACTCCCCATGTTCCGCCTACAAGCGATATTATTAGCCTCTATCTGAGTCATAGTCATGGTTCCGTCACATCCGCGCCCCATCACATCATGATACGAGACAGTGCGACGCGGCCGCACTCATGCCGCGAATGAATGCACTCGCTGCGCGGAGCAAGTACAATCAGTTTGCATGGGCAATGATGCTCGCAAAGACCGAGAGGTAACCCATGGGTAACCCACGGGAAGACGCAAGCAGTCCCCCCTCCCCAAATCTATCGCGTTTGCTGCCCCGCATCGCGGGAGCGTCGCCCAAGCCGCGGCGGATGCTGCAGCTGTCCCACTGTCCCGTTGTACCATTTTCAATGCAATCGTGGTCTCTTTGTAGACCATCTCGATGGCAATGGAGAGCATCCCATTATCTCTAATGGCAACAATAGAGAACAAATTGCCAAGCCTATCCAAGCCAGTCCGATTGCGCCCGCTGATTCTGTTTAAAAACAAGATGCCGCCTTTCATAGTGGCGGGGAACAGGTTGGTTGTGACAGCAATGCCCCGCTCATGTCTATATCAGGTCAAAATAACAAACTAACAAAATAACAAAACTAACCGGGCCAGTGCAGGCCACCACTTCGAATTATCCGGTCAAATTTGAATTAAAAATTACAGGACTGCAGAACTCTTTCAAATTATCCGAGATTTTGAATTCACAGTTCAAATTATCGAGGCTTCACTGTATATTTCTCTTGAATTATCCAGCTTAAAGAGGAATTCTGCAGAACTGATTGGGAGTTCAAATTTATAAAAAACATTGCTGAAGTGCCGAGGTAGTAAAAAATGATACAGGTCTGGTTGAAAACAAAGCATCATAACCATTATGCCTACAAAACCTGTGACCCAATGCCTTGTGCAGTGCACTCGAGGGTGCTTATTTAATAAGCCAGACATAACATAGGCCTTTGACAAGGTAGAGGTGTGAAGTGGGTGCAAATCCCACACTAATGATACCATAGTATTACTGCTGTCCAGCAGGAAGTCATTTTTGCATAACAACATCATTAAACCTTGTAAAACTTGGTCATATTTGAAGTCAAAACTCGGGCTCCATTACCCTTGTGGTATCAATGGTATGATATGGCATGGTATGTGGCGTTTAACATCCTGAAGCAACACAGGGGCTATGAGGGATGCTGTAGTGGAGGGCTCTGGATTTATTTAGACCACCTAGGTTTTTTCTTAATGAGTGCCGACATCTCACAATACAGAGGCATTTTTTAATTTTGCCTTCAATGAAATATGACTGCCAACACTTTATGATCAGCTAAGCCAAAGCCACTGAGCCACCACAGCAGGTCCCAGTTTCCAAATTCATTGAACAGCACTCCAGTTAGTGCAGTGGTAATGATCTAATGCGATTACAAGCACTTGGATATGAGAGCCTCTCCTGCCTCATGTCGAACTAAGAGGCAGACAGTTCCGGCGAATCACTAACCTGAGCAGTGTCCAGTGCCTGTACATTACCCAGGTAAGTGACACTGGTGCCGTGCTGGGTGATGCCCACATGGATGGCATCCTTGTCCACCTCACTGGCGAAGTAAGCCTCCACCGAGATCCCCAGCTGGTCAAGCACATACTTTCCTGCATAGTGACCACCAACCACCTCTTTTAACCTTGGTCTCGAGCATTTCAGCTAATGCAGGTGCGACTGAACTGGCAAACTGGAAAAACTGCTTTTATGAGGCCATAAATAGTGAGAATCAATCGTTTTGTTAACCCAGGCATTGCATGTGCTAAACATCGCTGTGGACTGCAATCTTTCTCCTCCTGTAGAATGATATTTGTTTTAAAAATTGGCACCTTGAGGAAGAGAAAATGAATTTATTCACATTTTTGGCCTTGCCTCTATTGTGCTGGCACAAATGGCACAGCAGGTGAAAATTTAGGCCACAGGTCTTGATAAGCCAACAGCCAATCACTAAGCATGCCAAGGGAAGAGTTAACACGTTCACAGCTTGCATGGACACACACCCTAAATTTGAGAGGACCACTGCAAAGGCTACCCACACAAGTGCAAAGTACACTTCCCACCTACCAGCTTTTCTTTCCTTCCACATTCCACAAGCTTTTGTGAGCAGCTGTGCTACCTGTTCACTTAGTGTCTAAAATCAGTCAATTCACACAGCACCTGGAGGCAAAAAACATATAGTGGAACCTCAGTGGTACAGCCATGGCCGATATCAATTTCAGCACGATACAAATTCATGGAATTGCCTAGCCAAAGTGCAGTGTGTACAGTTTACAAAATTTCGGGTGTTCTGAACACTCACACAAACCACCACAGACGATGAGAATTCAGAAGTCACAACTGCTGGTAGCAATGTGATGAGGAGGCATCAACACGTTTTGGGGTTTAGCAGTTTGAGCGAGTGAAGCTCTCGTGTTGATTTTCGTGCCCAACCTACTTCCTCTTCCCTACTGCCATAGTCCTTCAATGCTTTTATGGTCATGAAACTTCTCCATAACGCTATGGGAGAGCTTCATATGTTGACCGCGCCTTCCACGAGGCGGCGCTGAGAGTCCTGTGGGGGTAAAGCCCCTTGTGGGGCAACGACGCGAGGAAGCGAACGTCTCTACGGCCGCGAGTCTACGGGCGGAATAGGACGCCAGTGGTGTTGCGGCAGCAACTATTTTCTCTTTTCACTTTGCCTTCGTTTGCCAAATAAGTACAGTGCACGTGACATGCAAGCCTGCGATGCCGAATACTTGCTGCGTGACGGGTTGCCGCTCCGGCTACGGAGGTACGCAGCAAAAGGCCTCGCTGTTCTGTCTGCCGAGCGACGCCAAGCAGCGTAAAATATTTAAGCGGGCGATACCCCGACAGGAAAGCGGTGGCTTCAGCTTCAACTCGAAGCATGTGCGTGTCTGAGAGAGGCATTTTGCCCCGCGGATTTAATTCAGCCTCACGAGTTTGTGATCAACGGAGAAGCAGCATCGCCGCAATGCGAGAAGCTGAAACACAGGCCCGGCGCCGTCCCAAGGATATTCGAAGGCCAACCAGCGTACTTGAGCACGAATCTGTGATGATTTTGCATTTCAAACAGGTGCACTCTTGAATGCGCTGATGGCTTTTGGTGCGAAAGCACTACTTCATGGGGTCAAACCCAACCAAGAATCTTGTGGCGTCCCTGAATTTAAGGGTGCAGAAATAAAATAAATATTGCCGCGACTAGAAATTTCGAACCCCCGGCGGCGCAAATGGATCAGCTTCGCTGGCCACTGAACGAGAGCTCTATGTTACTGATCGCTAAAGATCTAGCGTAGCGATCAGTAACTGATCGCTACGCTAGATTTTTCAGATTGACGTTGTAGGCAAGTTGCGGTAAAAATGAATGCGAAGGCTAGACCAATGCACAAAAATCGCTTTTTTTTTCTAAAAAGCTGCGAGAGATAGTAAGCGCGTTGATTGTTTGCCAGAAAACAGCCGCTAATTTTACTAGCGGCCATCGTCGATCGCACAGGGTTTTTAGTGCCTCGATGTTGCATCCAAGCTTTCAGGTGACAACCTGTAAAGTAGCTTCTATCCTGAGCCCAAATACCGATCCCCTGAAAGCACAACTATCAAGCGAATATGAGTCTGTTGGCCGGAAAAGAGCCGCTGCGAGCAGTGCTCGCGCAGCGACTCGTGCCCCCTCGCCGACAGCCGCGCCACAAGTGGCACGCGCTGTCCCTATATGAAACTTTGACCGGAGTTTCGTGACCAGAAAAAAACATTGAGGGACTATGCTACCGCCAAAGGGTTCAACGTCACTTTAATGCACCACTACTCTCCTCAACCTGCAGTCCAGCCAACCAGCCAGATAGGCGGTTTCATGTGCTGTTTCTCCTTTCCACTTTTTCCACATCCCTGTGGCCATGCCACGGCAGTTTAAATCCTCATCCCTGATGATCTAGACAGAGACTAACAATATTTTCTCATTCAGCTGTGCCCCTTACTGTGACAGCAGGCATTACATCTTTCATGCTATCGCAACAAAAAAGTCAAAGACGTGGGAAATATTTGGTTGGTATATCAGTCACGACAGTGATCCCCCCACATCTCCAACTTCGTAATCACTAGTCAGGTAGTCACACCCACAAGTGCTCAGTATAGGAAGCACACCCACTGTCACTGTTGCACCAGCCCAAAACGGTTACACACACACTTGGCTTCACCTTTGCATGTCCATGACCACACATTGCTCATGTCCATGACCACACATTGCAATACACACTGCACTGTGGCGATCTGCCCTCACTGCACTGTGGCGATCTGCCCTGCTCCATCTCCTTTGTTTCTCTGAGCCCTCTCAAGTTACCTTAACCATTGAGGGAGGGCGCTTGTACCATAGATGTCGTCACTGCTGTGGGCACTGGGAAGAGAGCCCCAGTGCCCACAAAATGCCTAGTGAGCAATTCCTTTTTCCCGCATAGAGAAGAATAACTCTAGCTCACAATGTGCACTTGTTCCAAAGATTTGAGATTACAAGTAATAAGAGTAAAGCATTTTTTTTACAAAGCTGAAAATAGTTGGACATTTAATGACTGAATATTGAGTGGTATTTCTCAAATATCGTACGTAGAGTTTATTCGTGGGTGCCAAATCATCAACAGCCAAACATTCACAACCGCCAGCACCAAGAAGCCCTTTCGAATAAACATGGAGGGTAAAAAAATTGGCCAAAAATAGTTGGCATCCCAGGTGAAGTTTGGCTCATCGAGAAGGAACACAGCTCTGTGAAAGTCTAAAAAAGGCGCAGACGCCGTTGGTGTTCCGAGAAAGGAGAAGTGAACAAGTTCAACAACACTGGACTACATGCAGCAGCATGTAGGGCTACACGAGAAGCTTGCGCAGTTCGAGAGAACACCCAGCGGATAAGAGCACCTTTCCAGGGTATGATCGGCTTTACAACACATATTCATTGCGGCATTTTAAAGCGATAGCTTAAAAATGACAAAGCATGCTTTGTTGTACTTGTTTTAAAAGCACTTTCCAACTGATAATGGCTGCCTCCACGAGTTCTCCACAAGATGAGAAAGATATTTCGGACAGTTTTGCTTACATTTCCATCTATGGGTTGCACTCCTGCCTCACACCACCAGCCGAGGGCGACTCCCACGTGCACATAGCACAGTGTTTTAAAAATACACTGCCTCTGAAATAACATTTAATGCTTTCACAATCTGTTCCTAGAATGTACTTGGATATTCTTCATGAAAGGATGACATCACAGGTTCCCTATGAAACCAGACATGTGTTTAGAAAGCTTCTGTTACATTTATTTCTATGGGCGCTAACCCTACTTTACACACCCAGCTGACTCGGCCGGCGACAGCAACGTCACCACACCTTGCCTAAGTCACAGATTGGTGTTGGTCTATATGTGAGCCAATGGCAGCTAGGAATATGAAATTGCACAGCCATGACACAGGTATGTGAGTACATGAGAAGCGTTGGAAGGACAAACAGCGTACAAAACCAACAGTGGCTAGTCGGCTGGTTTGCATGGCAAACATATGCATCAAGTGCAGTGGGCACGTTCACGAGTGGATACACCAGTTTTCGAAGCACTCAAAATTTTGAACATTGTTCACAGTGCAATTCAGCCAGCCAATTTCAGAATTTCATATCATACTGAAATTCATATCACCCATGATCGTGTCAAAATTTTATAGTAAGAAAATTTTTTACACCAAGCTCATGTTCTCACATAGCTCATTAAAATTCAGCTTAACTGTGTTTACCTTCAAGAGAGTATACTTCATGTACTATAAAAAGCTAGGCTACCAGGACCGAAAATTGTATACTTAGTTCTTTTTCAGAAACGCCGTCATGGTCTGGACCACTATCTCGATATTCTAGCACTGATCTGCTGCCATGTGCAAATATGTCAGTAATGCAGTTCAGTTAACCTCTAGTGTGCCAGCTGCCAATGATGAGCCACTTACCGAAGCACAGTTTTTTTGCGCAAGGACGACAGGCAAATAAAGTAAAACCTCGTTAATACACACCCGCTTACCAAGCAGTTGCGACTAAAATGTAGTTTTGAGAATTCCCCGGCTTAGCCAACACTGAGACCCATCTATTGGCTGACTGACCACTTAAGGCGTAGTGGCTCATGAAATGCCTACCACTTAATGTGTACCTGCCATCGCAGTTTGGCAGGTGATGTGCTAATGCAAAATGTTTTCCACCTTTCCGAAAAGCATTCTCAACATGTGGAATGCCACCGATACAATATTACGGCCATTTCGGCCATGCTCTGCGAGCGCGGCAATGTCAATGTCAATGAGGAGCCAAGGAAGCGTCGGCCACTTCTGTGTTCTTGCCTAGGAGGATATAAGTTCTTGCGCGCGAACGTATCGCTGAGTAATATCAATGCCAGCCCTATCACAGTAGCCATCACCGTCCACCCTGCCCATGTGACCACCTTGCGACCTCGCCACCTCGCGCCAACCTCACACTGTACGCATTATGTTGCACGTGCAGTTGCACTGAGGATGTGTTGTGAGCAGTCAACACGCGTTTTGTGGTGGCATCCTTTGTTCCAAGCTGATGCTGTGCGACGTGTAAAGCAGTAGTTGCATCAGTGTGTGTGCGAACAGTCAGCACTATGCCGAAACCTACTTGACCAGAGTATCACGTACTGACAGTGAAGGAGAAGTTGGACATTTACTCATTCCATTGAAAATGGAACAACGAAGACTGCACTAGCACGTGCACAGGACTTGCCCTTCACAACAGTCAGTGGCGTCTGGAATGCTCAGGAGAAGCTGAAAAGCGGGGCTGCATCGAACATGAACAGGTACTGCTTGAGGGAATCTGCTTATCTCGACATAGAAAAAGCTTTGGTGCTATGGCTTAGACCCTTTTCGCCAAAAAAGCAGAAGCGTTTGAGGCCCAGCTGAACTGCAAAAGTTTTTCTTGCAGTAACAATTGGTTGTCTAGGTTCAAAGCATGCTACAATATTTCGAGGGTGGTGTGCGGAGAGGCAGCACACGCGGAGAAAGAGGGTACCAAAGAATGGCAGAATGGGCTACTGCGACAACAGTTAACCAACTAAGCCACAGAAGAGGTCTTCAATTTCCATGAGTCAGCACTTCTTTACCGACTTCTGCCCAACAGAGTGCTGGCAATCAAGGGGGAAGACTGTACCAATGGCAAGCTTGCAAAAGAAAGAATATTGGTTGCTTTTGCAGTCAACATGACAAAAAGCCAGAAGTTGCCATTCCTTGTGATTGAAAGGTACGCCAGAACCAGGGTTCTTTAAAAGCGGTCGGTTGCCCTCAGGCGTTATTTACAGGAGCAAAAAGTGTGGATGGCTGCCAAGCTTTCTGAAGAATTCATCCGGCTGTTGGATCAGCATTTCATGGCAGAAAAAAGAAAAATCCTGCTAGTGTTTGACAACGCATCCTCCCATTTTGATTTAGAAAACTTGAGCGCAATCCAGCTCCTCTTGTTGCCACCAAGACAGCACGGCATTTGTGCAGCCTCTCGACGAAGGCAATCATTGATTCCGCCAAGCATCACTACAGGAAGAACCTCCTACACAGAATGCTTCTGGCAATGGCAAGCAGGAAGGTGTACCTTATCGATCTGCTGGGTGCGGTGCACATCCTAGCGTTCTCATGGCAGCAGGTTGACCCCGTTTTGGTACAGAATTGCTTGACGTGGGCAACATAGTGCGCACAAGCGATCCAGAAGTCAGTGATCCCACCGATGACTGTGACACCCTACTAACAGAAGTGTTGGAGCGACAAGACGGTGTGGAGACTGTTGACTTTGAAATGTTCTGCAAGGTCGACAGCGAGGTTGCAACGTCTCAGGGCTGGACAGACAGCGAGATTGTTGCCGCTGTTGCCCCAACCCAAAGGAATAAGGGCATTGAGAACGAGGACAGTGGCGAAAACTTGGAAACAGAAGATTTCAGCCCTACTGTGGCGGGAGCTGCTCAAGCACTGGCATTCATGCGGACGTTCGCAGAGAAGATGGGCCTCTTGGAAAAGCTTGCCCCTCGTCTCGCCAATTTTTAGACTGCTGTTGTCGCCGCATGGCTGCCATGACAGCAACTGAAAATGACAGACTTCTGGTCGCCAGCAAACAAATAAAGTACATGTACATACGCATACTCGAGGAAAATTTACTGTGCCTGAATTTTTCTTCTTTCGGATCATGAATAATGGCAAATTTGTACTAGTCGGTTATACTAGCGGATAGCGCGCACTTTTCCCGCGTCCCAGCCAACTACGTGCTCATGAGGTTTTACTGTAGAGTCCCTTTTACAGCATTACAGGGGCTCAGAGGTGAGACAGACAGTGCCCCTGTGATACCCTAAGTGGAATCCTGAGCACAGTCAACTGCCCCACTATTGACAGACTTTTTTTGCACAATCATCCAGGCACACCTGACAGCAACCTCAACTGAAACCATTGAAACCATTGAAGTAGCGCAGGCGTGAAAGAGACCGCTTCTTTCTATGGTCCTAAAGCTCACTTGAATAGTGATTTTCTGCTTGAGATGAAATTGCAATAATGCATACCAAATTTATTCAATTCTAATGCTACCTCAATTGCAATGTGCAGCCGTTTTTCAAGGTCAGAAAAAAAAAGTACAATGACTTTGATTGTACAGCACAGCGGATTTTCATGCTTCGATAGGGAAATACACAAGTGAGGCTGTCTGATTGCCATTTCCCTAAGCACACAAGATCACCTTATTTTAGAGCGTCACCTTAGATCAAGAACCCCTTAGCTGATTGCTTTGCACCCTCATCGGCGTCCACATTGCAGACTATCATCATCATCATCAGCCTGACTACGCCCACTGCAGGGCAAAGGCCTCTCCCATGTCTCTCCAATTAACCCTGTCCTTCGCCAGATGCGGCCACCGTATTCCCGCATATTTCTTCATCTCATCCGCCCATCTAACTTTCTGCCGCCCCTTGCTACACTTGCCTTCTCTTGGAATCCACTCCGTTACCCTTAAGGACCAGCGGTTATCTTGCCTTCACATTACATGCCCTGCCCAAGCCCACTTCTTCCTCTTGATTTCAACTAAGATATCATTAACCCACGTTTGTTCCCTCACCCACTCCGCCCGCTTCCGATCTCTTAACAATACACCTATCATTTTTCTTTCCATCGCTCGCTGCATTGTTCTTAAATAAAGCTGAACCCTCTTTGTTAGCCTCCATGTTTCTGCCCCATAGGTGAGTACCGGTAAGATACAGCTGTTGTATAGACCAGATTTTTTTACCCTCGCACGCAGGCTGCGGGCGCGCTCCTACTCTCGACACCAGTCGCCATCTGTCGGCGCGCGCGGCCCGAGGGACTGCGGGTCGCGCCGGCGCCGCGCGTAGAACGCATGTTTCCGTGTTCGCTTCTGCCGTTGTTGTGCTTCATCAGCTAACGTATGAGGGTGTGTGCTGTGCATCACTACTCACATTTTCCCTCTTCCAGACAGTACTGCGGTTATCTTGCGCGCAGTTACTCGTTAACGTGACATCCGAGGGTAGTCGACCAGGTAGTGTACGGACTGGAAACCGGCACTTCTAAGCAGATTTCTGCGCTGTCGTGTCGTTTGTTGTCGCCTGTTACGTGCGATATCATCTATGATAATTTTATGCATCAGAATGTAGATCTACTGATTTGACTCAGTGGAGTATAGTAACTGGATAGGCGAGCTGCAGACTGAAGGTTGTCCCGACGGAGCGCGTGTTTTCGATCACCAGTACGTGTTCGGCATCCTTGCGCTGAGCTTGCTCTTGTTCCCATTAAACACATTTCATGACACGATTGTAAGCACGACCGCTACCGATTTCAGCTGCTTTTTCCGCACGCATGTCAGAGGGCTCTGGGGGGTAAAGGTTTATCTTAGTATCTTTCTGCTGTTGGTATCTACACTATAGTTTGGTTTGGTTTCTTAAGGTTTTACGTCCCAAAGCGACTCAGGCTATGAGGGACGCCGTAGTGAAGGGCTCCGGAAATTTCGACCACCTGGGGTTCTTTAACGTGCACTGACATCGCACAGTACACGGGCCTCTAGAATTTCGCCTCCATCGATATTCGGCCGCCGCGGCCGTGATCGAGCCCGCGTCTTTTGGGCCAGAGCCGAGAGCCGTAACCACTGAGCCACCGCAGCGGTGCGGTATCTACCTTATTCATAGGAAAATACTATGCGCGATTTCATTACATTTTCTACACTTAGCCAAACGGCTACGCAACGCTCTCACACGCGGCGAGAGCTCCTGAATAAAATAACGCGACTTCGAACCTCAGAATTAGTGAAAGCTGGATTAGCTGCTCATATCTATTCAAGCTTTGATAAATTGAGCGAAAATACGTATTTATGCACCAGGTTGCATAAACCCTGACAAAATTTGTTTTCTGTTGGCACAGCGACTCAGTTGAGCTCACAGGGGTAATTTGTTGATAACTGGCGCGGCGACAAGAAGGCCCTGTTTGTGGAGGGGGGCTTGATGGCCGGCCGGCAGGAAGGAATAAGAGTGCATGGGAATTGGAACTGCATGCTAGCCGCACATCTAATGCTTGATATTGAACAAAAATTTTCTTTGCGGTGGAGCACCAAGACGGAATTCGATATAAGCACGAGCGCGTTCTAAGCGCCGGCACAATTAATCTGAATGTCAAATAAATGTCATTAAAATACGTCAATGTTATCGCTTTGATAACGTAAATACTTCCTGCAACACAGCCACGCAGCGGAAGTATGCTCGACAATGTTTTTTTAGCGCCTGAAGCGCGGCTATATGCAGGCGCGGCCGCGGAACTGCCGCAGCCCCGCAGTCCCCAAAGAAACGCCCGCACCGCGGCGCGCCAGTCGGCGCAAAATGGCCGCGCCCAGGAGAGGCTCAAAAATCTGGTCTATACTTTTCTCTTGAGGGATATTGGTAAACTGCAATTCGTGATCTGAGAGAACCTGCCAAATGCACTCCATCCCATTCTTATTCTTCCAGTTAATTCCCTCTCATGATCCGGATCAGCTGTCACTACCTGCCCTAAGTAGGCATATTCTCTTACTACTTCCAGCACTGTGCCATCAATTGCGAACTGCTGTTCTCTTGCTAGACAGTTGGATATTACTTTGGTTTTTTGCATGATAATTTTTAGCCCCACCGTTCTGCTCTGCCTGCCTAATTCATTGATCACGCTTTTCAGCTCATGTCCTGAGTGACTTAGCAAGGCAATGTCATCAGCAAATTGCAGATTACTTAGGTATTCTCCAATCCAGCTCTTATCCCAAACTGTTCCCATTTCAGGCCCTGGAATACCTCCTGTAAACAGGCAGTGAATAGCATAGGCGAGATCGTGTTTCCCTGCAGGACACCTTTCCTTGTTGGAATTTTATTGCTGTGCAATCGTTATAAATATCTTCAATATTTTCACATAACATTCTTCTACACCCTGATTCCGCAATGCTTGCATGACTGCTGAGGTTTCTACTGAGTCGAATGCTTTCTCGTAATCAATGAACGCTATATATAGGTACTGGTTATATTATGCTCATTTCTCTATCACCTGATTGATAGCATGAATATGGTCTATTGTCGAGTATCCTTTACGACCTTGGCAGCACACCAAGATGCTGCACTCCAAATACATTATCGCGCGTATATCTTTTGATGGGAGCTCTAGCAGCGGTGGCATGCTTGGCTAACTTGGCAGAGTGCCGAGATGCTTGTGCACCCTCAAGGCGGGCACGAGGGCTCCCACTTGTTAGTAGGCTGCCATCTCAGCACGATTGCACATGAGCAGTAGACAATGAAGCAGATAACGCCGCTGCACCCAACATTACTTTTAAAAGGCTGTGCTACTGGTCAGACTCCCAGTAGTCCTTGTGAGAGCACTTGACATCCAGCACATTTCTTGTCATTCAGCTCGAACAGCAGAGGCCTTTCCTCAGCTTTCCTTCCCGATGTGTGCTCTTGATGGGAGCAGTGGCGGCAGTTGTGCACTCGGTGCAGGGCTGCCCGTCTGCACCAGTAAGTTCATAGAGAGCCTCCACGCACAAGGTCCCTCTATGTTTTTTTAAACTCAGCATCGTAGTGGACTCAGTGTGCCTTCGCAACTGACATTTTCGTGTTGGCTCGAGTCCAGGTAGGTGCATTTCTGAACAAACACTTCAGATGCTCTCATGGCCTCTCAGTATCCAAGACTGCAGCAGGCAGTATAGATAATATCGATGCACAAGTAGTACCAAGTCACCATTTTTCTGATGTCAACAAAAATAGGCTGTTGCTGGCGCAGTTTCCTTATCGTACTCAATTCTAACATGCATTCATTTGAAGGTAATTTTTTTCTCGAAAAAAGGTGCAAGCTTGAATCGAGTAAACAAGATACGTTAGCATTGGTGGCCAAGCTAAGCCAAGCTGCAACCAACCTGTAGCAATACCGTCGAATAGTGAGAGCACACGCAGCCCCCGGCGCCGGTCAGGGGGTATTGGGCGCAGAACTGGTCCTGCGCGTTGGTGCTGAGGAGGACGAAAAAAGTCTAGCAGCCGTGCCTCCCAGTCGGACCGAGGCCGCAGTTGACCAGCTGTGCGCCCAGAACAGAAGTGGCACCTCCAAGGAGAGCATCGGGACACCTGCATCGAGGTAGTTAACAGGCAGTGGCAGCTCCCGTCCACATGGCAGTGGGGAGTCCCACCCACGGTGTAAGAAATATTTCAGGTGATACAGCTCACCGTGCCGGCCACACAGCGGCCGGAGAGGAAAATCGGTACCCATTTCCCTCCCACGCCACCAGATGGTATTAGGGCCGAGGGGACTTGGTACCTTACGCTGTGTTCGTAGCGTGCTGCTTTTGCGCTTGCTTTTCACATTTGTGTCTGGCTTTGTTCGTGATGATTTCACTTGTGGGGTGGTGTTTTGGTTGCCAAGGATTATTTTCTTCATGCGTGTAGTCAAGTCGTCTCTTTGAAGGCAATACAAATGGGAAAAAGTGCTTTGTGTTAACAGTACCCGTGTTTTCTGGTCACACTATGACAAGCTATACGTTGCAGACACTAAGCATAAAGGCAAATTGAGGGTTTGTCCTAAACTCTCATACTCACATCTAAACCCAACAAATACTGAAAAGATGCGGGTGAAACTAGCAACACAGCTGTTCAGCCTCAGCGTTGCCAATGGGCTAGAGTTCTATTCCAAAAGAGGTACGCCAGGTCTAGAGAATGTCAAAGGCACTGTTGATTTTATTGTGAAAATGAACAATTTGTTTGATGCATTGAATCGGAAATCCAAAGGAAGGGTTAAAACTGCACAGTCAAGATTTTGTTCTTCTGGAATCTTTTCTTAATTGGCTCAATGAATGGAAAAAAAAAACGTGAAGGCAGGACGTATTGACCACAGAGATTTTCTGTAAAACTCACCTGCCGAGGGCTTAAGAGTTACTATTCTCTCAAGCATGCAACTTTCCAAGTACCTGTTGGAGAAATGCAATTTCAAGTATGTTTTAACTGTGAAGTTTAACCAAGATGTGCTCAAAAAATTATTCGGTATTATCCGCCAAGCAGGTGGGCAAAATGAGCACCCGTGTCTTATCAACTTTCTTGCAGCGGTACAGTATGCTTTCTATGTACAGCTTGTTGAAATCTCCAAGATACGGTAACTACCAGGTACCGTCTTTGTCAAAATTAACCAAGCTGCATGGTTTGCTTCTAGCTCGTACAGTGGAACCCTTACAGCTTCCCTGAAGCTCAAATGGCAGTTAAAGGGAAGGACTGGGGGTCTTCTTACCTTCCAACAACTTTTGGTCTTTAGGAAAGCCACAAGGGCTCAACTATACAAGCTAGAAGCAAACCATGAAGCCTGGTTACTTTTCACAAAGACAGTACATGACAATGAAGACTCGCGTCTGATAAGCCTGTCCGACACGATTCTAGCCTTCAAAGAACCTTACGAGCCACGTATCAATGAGCTGAAGGCCAAACTTGATGGTCTCGTAGAAAGAGAATGAATGTGAGGACTTTTTTCATAACGAACCCGACTCAGGTAGTGTAACCGATTGTATAATTTATTATGTGACCGGGTTTCAATGCAGGAAACTGCTGAAATCCACCGATTGCTCAGCGTGCACAACTGAGCTAACGGCTTCTGCAAACGTGACCAGGCCTGAAGCAGCCTTAGCTTTGCAGAAAACACGAGGCGGGCTGCTACATGCAAATGTTGCCATATTTTCTCTCTTAAACGAAATAGAGAAACAGTTTCAGAAGCATGCTTCAGATAAGAATGTCTACGACATAACTGTCGACTACATTCTAGACAATCATAAGATGTCATTTCCATGCAGTGAGCATAAAGTCGACATAATGGCACAAGTCGTGCCTTATTACGTAGCACTATGCATGCGTCAGTATTACAAGCAACTGAAAAAGAATGCTGAAAACAAAACACAAAAGCTGTGCAAGCTATCGACGCTAGTTTAAAACTGTTTCATTCTTGTTGAAATTTTGAAGTACTCTCTTTTCGTTGCATTGTCACAGAGTGAAGTATCGCCCGCGGAGCCTGTTTGTTGTCATAACTGCGTAATGAATTGGTGCATTTCATTGCTTGTGTTTTCAGAGAATAAATTGAAGTGCATTCTATATGCCTTTGAAATTCTTGCAGCTGCTTCCCTCTTTTTAACCCGAGCTCTACAAACACCTACCTGTAGTGAAAAGCCGTTTGTGTGCTACGAGAAAAAATATACGCACATGCTACTTGTCAGTACTTTTGTAGGCGGCAGTATTACATCCAATACCTCTGGTTCTAAATTCCGTAAGAATGATGACCTGTTACCGAGCTATGTACATCAGTGCCTAGCTGTTCTACACACACAAGGAAAGCAAAAGTGGCGATCGAAATAGCGGACGTTGGTAGACATGGCTAGCTGTGATATAATTGTTGCAGCTTGATTGTGCTTTTTTATGTACACAATAACAGGCCATGTTAGGCGTTCGTTGCCTGAGGAAAAGCAGACCACACACCAAAAATTATCGCGGTTTCAGATGCCATCGCATCTTTAAAGTAACATCAGGTCATAACCTGGAAGTCTAGCTGACTAATTTCGCTGAAAAGTACCATTAAAATCAAGTAAGTTCATTTCGCACAGGTGATGCATCACCGACAACGCTAGAATTGTTGACAGCACACGTCACTAATTCTTACACCGTGGCACGCATCACGGCGCACATTTGAGAGCCTCCTGTACAGTAGCGCCATCTCACATTGAAGCGTCGAAGTTGGTACGAGATTTCCGCGGCCGCGGAGGCGCTGTTACTACACCTGAAATATTTCTTACACCGTGGTCCCACCAATCACCACTAATCATGATCACTAATTACAGTAGGCTGGTGAGCTGAACAGGATAATGAAAACTCTGTCTTATACAGAGTACACCCAAAAAGCATATGCAAGCATACCAAGCACATCCAAACATCTCTTCTGAAAAAATACTAAATGAAATGGTCTTCCAGTAAGAAAATAACTGCAAAAAAAAGAGCCTTGTTGCACTACAAATGATGATACAAGCTCAAATAATTTTACTCAGAGAAATAGCATCATTCCTTTTCCTACTCTATCCCACAGTGACTGCAACTTGTTTCCTTTTTCAGCTTTTTGCTTCCTTTATTGCTCCAATGGTGCCAGCTGGCCAAGTGCATGAGTGTGGTGGTGCCATTCCAACTTCTGTGCTCACAGTTCTATACAACTATGACAATGCAGCACAGGTGATCATATCACACTACTACAAGGTATTAAATACAGGCGGAGGCAATAAGCACGGGGATGCTTTTTCCTTACCACACTTGACTTGCGTATCTCTTTTTACCTCTCATTTGGGCCATGCCTCAGCCGCGATATAGCATCAGCTCACACATTGAACACTGCGTCAGCATCCATTCCTTTCACCATCGCATCATCAATCCCTCAACCAAGAGAATTTAGCTTCAACCAGATGCTGGAATAGCCTGAATAGGTTGAGGACTTCAATGATTGCCAGTGTGCAACAAGGCTCTATACAAGGTCAAAAAAGCTCCAGCTCTGGATGTTCCTGTAAACTGTGGGCAGGCAAGACCAGAAAATCTACCAAACTTCCAGTCTCTCAAAAGAACACCCATAAACCTATGCGACAATTACAAAAAAGTTCAATGCTAACCTAGTGGAAACACTGAATTAGGTGTACTGAACTGACTAACTTAACTGTAGACAAGAGCATGGCAAAATGAGCGAACAATTCATAATTGCCCTACACAAGCCGTCAAAGCAATGCAACTGCTGCACTGGGGACATATCTGATCCGTAACAGATTTGTCATAAGGCTTCCAGATAGATATTGTGCTATCTTGTGCTTAATAAAATCTCTAACACAGATTTGAGCCTCATTCTAAGAGGGCTTTTCAGTAAAGACTGAGACTAGGTCTAGTGCTCTTTGCTGTGAGCTTGATGCACCATTTCTCAGCGTTTTTGGCGAGCATTGTGACTCCACTAATTTGCACCAGAAGCAACATCACTATGGCTCTAATCTGGCGGTAAGAATATTCAATCAAACAGAAGATAGTATTTAATCGCCTCAAGTGTGCTGGCTGTGTGACCCACGTCGACCTTGCATGAATGCTACGCTACCAAGTTTTATGAGCAGATTAACAAAACAGCCACAGAAAACAATGCCGATTTGACGTCTGCATTTGGCGAGGACGTCGCATCTCATTCAACTTGTTTTTGATGGTTCAACGCCATCATAGAGGGCAGGGAAAGCCCTGAATTGCAAGGAGATGATGGTGCGCCTATTGCAGCGTTTTCTGAGGAAACCATCAACACAGCGACACAGGGTACCGTCAACACAGGGTACCGCGTTTTGCCACTAGGAGCGCATAGAACGAACATTCCAGAGTCAGTAAGCCGAGTGCCGTCGTTGAAGGAGGTCAGACTAGTTTAGGCAGAGTTTTAGAGTGACGACTGTTTTGTGTGAATGTCGTTTTTGCAATGGCTGATTTTCGTGAAGTGTGCGCCGGTCAAATTCTGATTTTTGCTCGGAAAAAGTTGAATGGAAACTCTTGAAATATTAAGAAAGTCATACAAGGACGATGCTATAGGGACAACTGAAGTGTTAAGCCAGGCTTTCTACTTGGATGTTTTGAAATGATTGGGCAACAGTGTGCGGTGGAAGCGGCCAGATTTGTGGCGGTCGGGTGACTGGTTTTTCCATCATGGCAATGCCCCTGCTCACACAGTCCTGTCTCTACGACAATTTTGGACCAAAAATGGCATGACCCCTATTCCTCAACCCTCATACTCTCCCGACCTTGCCCCATGCTACTTTCTTTGTTTCCTAGAATGAAAAAAATAGGTGAATGAAAAGCGTTTCGCTGATGTTGCTGAGGTGAAGAAAAAAACAACGGTGGCACTGTCAAGCATCACAAAAGATGAATTTAAACAATGTTTTGAAAAATGGAATGAAAGATTAGACAAGCGTATCATTGCAAGTGGGGAATACTTTGAAGGAGATTGTAAGTCTGTGCTTAAAATGTGAACAAATAAGTTCAAACAAAAATAAGTCCGGTTTCTTTTCGGTACCCCCTTGTACTCGTCAAGTACCTTCACGCAGTGTATCCCCCCCCCCCCCTAAAGTCCAGAAACAACACCGTGTAGACGTTTGTTTTCAGTGGAAGCTGCGCGGAGACTGGTGCAAGACCATTGCTGCTGCAGACGAGAATACTGCTACGACCCAGAGATGAAGTGTCAAAGCACTCAGTGGATTGAAAAGGGGCGGCCTTGACCAATGAAGGCAGAAAGGAGGGCAAACAAGGCAATGGTGATCACATTTTTCGACCACAAGGGAATGGTCTGCACCAATGCAGTTCCCACAGGCCAGACAGTAAATGCCCAGTACTACAGATGTGTTCTGGAGACACTGATGACAAAACACATCCCAGAAAAAAGGCCAAAGATTGCGGAAAATTAGAAACTGCACCACAACATCGCAAGGGCTCATGTTGCGAACACTGTGGGTCAATTTCTTGCTCAGAAAAACATTGCAACAATCCCTCACTCACACTACAGTCCTGACCTGGCCTCCTGCGACTTCTTGTAGTTCACAACAAAAAGTTCGCAACAAAAAAGGAATAAAAGGAATGTCATTTTGATACGGCGCAGAATGCAGTCAAGACTTTGGAGGCGGTTTTCAAGCAGATGGCGAAAAATGGCTTTTCCCATGTTTTCCAGGCATGGCAAAAACAGTGAGGCAAGTACATTTCGCTGAACGGAGAGTACTTTGAAGGTGATAACTGTCCTGATGAGTAATTTTCAGAACAGTCTGTCTTTACTGAACAACCCTTATAAATAGGGAGCTAGCAAAGGCCTGCCTTAAGGAGACAGTTCAACAACAACAGAAACTGCATTCCCCAACAGCGGTGTCCGAGAAAGTTGGTTTTTTAGCTCAACGGACAATGTTCGGGGCCTTGCCCTAGAGCAGCAGCAACGTTTGCTGACCTTCAAGGCACCAGGTGCAGGGAAGGCAAAACTAACAATCCAAGCTTTGCTGACACTTATGCCATCATAGGTTAAAATCCCCTGCACACGAAGTGCAGTTAACCAGATACAACATTACTATCACAGGATTTAAAAACCTATGCTAGACTGTCACCCCATTTTCAAAAGCAATGACCGGTACTTCTTTTTTTTTCCAAATATCTGTAACCCCACCCTTTATGTAATACCTCCAGAAGGAGTCCTACAAGGAAAATAAAGTGAAGTGAAGATTACTTTCCACAACACTGCCAGTGTTCTTTAACACGCTCACTGCGTCGTGGGTCACCAGTGGGTCACGTCATTTTTTTATGCTGTGCAGCCACGAATACTGGGTCATACGATAGAGCCGCAGGTGAGATTTTATTGTGCGGTCTCAGAAGAAGGACCCGACAATAAAGTCTGCCCCACGGTCTCATTGTGTTACCCAGTATTCCTGGCCACACACCACGAAAAAATGACATGACCAACCAGTGACATACGACGTAGTGAACGAGTTGAACACAAAAAGTTTGCTGCATAGCTGAGGAGACCACAAAACTAAATTCCAAATTTTTCCCCAATTAACCCCCTCCCCAAACTACTGTACTCCAAGTGAGAGTGTATTCACCAAGCCTTCAGAAAATCTTTTAAAAATTGCAAATAGAGCCACTTCTCCATCCAGATGGGCCTTTTATTCAGATGTTTATCAGAAGATGGCACTACCACACTGTCTGCACTCGTCCTCTCCAGATAATGCAGCCTCACTGTCAAGAAGTGCTGTAAACTAACTTGGCCTTGGCTTGCTTGCACTTTTGATGTTGCTGCACAAGACAGCTTCATGTAGGACAAACGGGCGCCACACAAAAAGAGCAACACTTCATGTTCTTTCAATTCAGCAGCACCCACTACAATGCCCCATCCTATCAGAACAGTGTCCTGCATGAAAGTAATAAACCAATTGCGGGCGGTGAAAATTTTGATATGGGGGGGGGGGGGGGGGGGGGGCAGATAACTACTGAAATTTGTGAGGGGAGTTACACATTTATTTTCAATAAAAATGACATTTTCTTACTTTCACGACACTAATCTCTGAATTTCGCCAAACTCAGTATTCCCCTTCAGTGCCCCCTTCCACCCCTTCCAGTTTTTCTACGAAGCACACACGAGGAGCATGTGTGCAAATATGCCTGTGCACACTAAAAACGACTGAAGTGCCAGAAACCAGCACCTCACCAGCTTGTGCACTATGCCGACAATTTGCCTTCAATTTTTTTTTCCCTTGTCAGCCTGTCTGGCTTCAAAAAGCTTATGCTGCTTATTCCCATGTTCTCCAACATTCATTATCAATATCACCACGCCACCAGCACTTTACATCCACTAGTAAGAACAAGCAAAAAGATCACTGCAAGAAGCTGCACAAGCGATTTGGTATCCCTCTATGCCAAGCATAAAGCACAATGTCTATGACAAGCATAAGGCACAATGTTGCTGTGACTCCCTTCCTAATTCAAATGCGCCTGACAAAAACAGGCATTTCTGTTGTCAATCAATGCACCCACCTTTTCAGGTTCGTCTTCTCCTACGAGCCGTCTCAGGCAGCTTGAGCACATGCATCTGCAAGGCAACCACACAATCACCACCACCCCAGCCCGGTCACATCCAATGAGAGACAAGAGCTCATTCGATTATCTCCAATCAGCCTTGTCCGGTGCCAGATGTGGCCACATTATCCCAACAGATTTCTTTATCTCACCTTCCCACTCGACTCTTTGCTGTCCCCTGCTACTCACAGAATCCACTCTTAGAATTCACTCTAGTACTCCTGCCAAATCTTTCTAGTCTCCAAATGAACTTTTAGCATTTCTTCTATGTGCACTGAAGGATCATCAAGACAAAAAAAAATAAAGAAGCCAAAGGCTCCGAAAAATGAAGCGCACAGCTGCTCCCCATCATTTATGAAACAGGTGCAAACTTTGAAGCAGGCAATGCATGCACCACAGTCTTCATGGATTTCACATGGACTGCCAAGAAGCTTGCCAGACATACCAGTAAAGCACCTTCGATGCAACGCATTTCACAAGCACCACAACAATTCAGAACACATTATCTTTTGGTTAAAAGTAGAGGGGTGCGAATATCAAATCTTTAGTTGCAAAGAGAATATGAGTAACAAAAACTGGTTTCGAATTGAATAACATATTTCCAAATAGTTTTGAATATCAATGCAAGTCATTTTAAAATAATTTCGAATGTCAGTATAGGTAGTCTATGCCAAAACACATTTCTGCAAAGTGCACTAACGAAAAGAAGCAGATGAACTGCAAATTTTGTTTTCATCCATCATGAGCATAATTTAGCACACCTGTAAAGACTTTCAGGTTTTAAATAAGAAAGGGGGAATCGTAGTAGTAGCGGTAACCTTATTGTAGATGAGCTAGTACCTTGTTAACACTTCTATCAACAACATGATTTTGTTGAGTGAACAGTTTGACTTAGTGCTTACATGACAAAGGAGCTTACTGAATGAAGGCTTTCATGAAGCATTGTAAGGTGGCAAGATACTTCGTCACTGGAGGAGTGATTATTGAAGGAGTGACTATTGGAGGGGCAAGGCACAGGGCAATTCTGGCGAAAACAACAAGACCGCTAGCCAAGTGGATACAAAAGTGGCAAGCTACTACGCAAGCTGAAGCACCCCTTTCACACTTCCTATGCCCCATCTCACAAGTAGTTTGCAGCAGTGTATAAGCTACAGCTTTCTCGTAGAATCAGGGCTGCAAGAACACAACAAATAGTCCCTCAAATATCTCAACAGTTCAGAACTATTTTTGAACAATTAATACAGTAGAGTAAAGGCTCATTAATTTGGACTCTTGTTAATTTAAACTGACACCCGGGTAATGACACAGCCCTCTGCATTTCAATGGGGGAATACTCCCGATAATTTTAACATGTTGGTATATACACAGCAGTTAACTCAGACTAGGAGCTCCTGGTTCACAACGCTCCTCACAGACAGAAGCCAGCACATAGAGAGTACCAACACGCTGCAAGTTTACTGGTGATGCAAAACAAAGAAATGAGAAAAACAAGCCACCCGCGTAAGCTAGATTCGATGCGCACTTGACTGGCAGAGCCAGCACTAAGGTGCATGCCGAAGCAGATTTTGGCTGCCAGAGCACCTTCAGCTGTGTTGTCTGCCACTGAAACTATTTATTCATTGAAACCTAAAAAACAGAATAAAAGCAAAAGCAAAGCCACCATTTCGACTGGCTGAAAGGCACCCCATGCATTGGCCAACGCCTTCTCCTCTCAATGGTCAGTTAAAAAAAAAAGGCAGGATCTGGGTTGTTTAATCCAATTTAACAGAGAAATCAGCCACACAGGACGATAATTTGAAGTTTCTAAGAATGCTCAGAGCGTGTACACTGAGTTTCCGTGGTAAAAAGACGAGCTCAGAATCCTCTTTAGTGCACCTTTTTAATTCCAATGTCGTGCCACAGTTTCGGTTTCACTTTTCTGAGCTTCGAAACAGCCCACAGTGATGGCGACAGCTATCAGCCATGCATCAGCCAGCAAACTACACACAGGTGCACGCTGTTGCAGACACTGATTGATGCTGCTGCACATTTCTCTTGCTTCCATCCACGCGATTCTTCCATTCCAGTGAGGGTGTCAAAACTCTTGTGTTCGTCCCGTGCCATCTGCCGTTTGTGTGGCGAAGCCTTCTCACAGGCAACACAGCTGCCTCTGAGAGGCTCCACCGCTACCTCGTCATAACATAAATGATGCCGGGGAGCCCCTATCATTTTGGAGCTGCTCTGCTTCGACGCTCCCAGCAGTGTGTACAGTAAAGCATTGATGGAAACGTGAAAAATAGTCACTGTTGCTCTGTGCCCACATAAAAAGTGGACGGCCATTGTGAGTCTTTCATCAATAAAATTTACCGTGATGAAAACTCGTCAGTTTTTTCAGGGTTGTTCAATAATTCAAACATTTTTTTCCAGTACACCGAAGTTTTAATTAACAAGCTTGTACTGCAATTGGATAGGCAGTTTGGACAGGTGTTTTTAAAATGCAGCAAGCGTTTCAATCACTGGTTAAATTATCAGAGAAAGCCCACATGAGCACAGCTCTGCGGAGGCAGGCTACAAAGTGGTGCACCGCCATCTGCAAACATGCTGTCTGCCGAGTCGGTCATGTCTACTGCACGTCGTCTGTCAAAAGTGCAGTTTCCCCAAACAAGCAGAGCAGTTAGCCTTGAAAGCCCCCTCAAAGTGCTTTGAATGGGAAAAAAAAAAGAAAGTTTAAGAGACACTAAGCGTCACTTGCTGCAAAGGCGGAGCAGCTGACTACTGGTACTCCTTCCTCCCCAGAGATGGAGCCACCAGTCATCAGTAAATATACGGTCACAGGGGAATACATTTATGGAGTGTGCGCCATCCTGAATGGCAAACCACTTGTGAGGTGAAGTATAGTGCACCTCAATGCAAAGCGCTGGCTGTGAAATGCCAATCTGTGCAGCGTTCATGGAGGCACATGGGCCACTTAGCTCAAGTGTTGGCTTTGGCCGACTGCCAGCACCATGAAGGGTCCAACACTGTCTCAAACCGAAGGCGCAAAAACGCAACCACGCAACGTGGCTGGCATGTTGTGAAAATTGTGAAGGATGAAAGCGGTCCCTGGGAAACAACTGCAGCAACACATGCCGGACACAGCTTTGCCCATTTTACTATCCTCTGCAAGCCCTGCTTCTGTGCAAGTCTCTTATCGTCATCAAAAACGAGGATGGTTGCTACCCATTCGCTTTCGCAGCCGCCATGTTCACAGCCAGTTGTTGACTGCATCGTGGCACGTCGCAATGACGTGCTACGCAGTGCTACACTTCGTTTCCTGACCCACTTGCGTGCAGTGGCAGCTCTTGGTGGCCATCAGTGCACTCGCTTTATGAAAGACAACACTATCACATGTGTGCTTTTTCTGGGCACTGCCTGCTGATTCTATAAGGAAACAGCAAGTTAACTGATGTGGCAAGTGCGAGTTAGTTTAAATAGCAAGCGCTGTTTGCATGCTTGGTGAAAAGTTCAGATAAATAGGAATTTTATGATTTCTGAGTGTTCAGAAGGTTCTAATACTTCAAAAAGTGAAAATTCATTGCGAATTAAATTGAATAGTTAATACTATTCACAAACTATTCTTAATTTCAAATATTCATACACCCATATTTAAAAGTTATCAACCTCTGCACTGTTTTCTGTAACAAGCACACAGGCAAACATAGCAAAAGGCTATACAATATCAAACAGAATGCAATTACACCCCCATTACCAGCAACTATCCTCAAAAGAATGCAGGCTACTTTATTCACCAAGTTCAAACACACACAATTCGCTTACTGTATACTACGTCAGCCCCGCACCTTAAGATGTCCACACTGCCGTGGCTACCCTACCAACGAAAATCAATCAAGCTGTCCATTCATCCTGCCACAGACTACACAAACACTAGCTCACATCCCACCCCACCTCAAGCTCCACAGTTAAAGCAGGTGAAGTGCTTGCTGTGGTCACTCTAGGTTCAGCAAATCCCCAGGGAGGAGACAAAGCTACAGAGGCACCAGACTGGCATTCAGATAAAAAGCTTCTCCTCTTCAGGATACTTTGTGTATGACTGTCACAGAGAATAAACTGAAAACACTCTGCCGTAAAAAGGTAAGTTCCGTGTCATTGCACATAGCAGTAGCAAGAGCAGCTTTGTGACACTCTTAGCCAGCTGCAGGCACTCGGCCAAGCAATTAAATTCCAACAGAAACAGTAGTCCCGCTGGTGCTGTGCACATTACAGTGAGAGGGTGACATTTCATTAAACCTGTTATCCTCTCCACCAGTGGAGAGTGGCAAGCAATAAGCGCAGCACAATTGCAACAAGTACCACCTTCTAATGCAGCCCTTGCCTTTAATGCACTACTTTGTCCTGCATGTGTACTGTCGGTTGATGCACACTCAACATGCTCAACGACTGTTTTATAGATATCAAGAGCCCTTAAACTGGGTTCCGTGGCACTTTAGTTAGATATCAAGAGCCCTTAAACTGGGTTCCGTGGCACTTTAAGTTCCCTGGAGTGCTTCTTGGGTCTCTCTTATCTCCCATTCTTCAGCCCCGCCTTTCACGACGTCCCCCACTTCACTTTAAAATTCTTTTTATGTGGGTTCAACGTTCCAAGCGACTCAGGCTATAAGAGACGCCGTAGTGAAGAAATATAGAAATTTCGACTACCTGGGGTCCTTTAACATGCACTGACATCACACAGTACACAGGCCTCTATCGCCTCCATCGTCATGCATGACAGCGAAGTTCCGTCCATCACCTATTTCACCACATATAATGTGAATACATCTGTGCACATTGCCTCATACCTGTACATAATGTGGCAGCCTCTTCTAATTGGCATTTACAATGGCTCCTAGAGGTCGTTAGAGTGATACTTCGGTGCATCATTGGGGCAATTTTCTCACATACAAGCCATTTTAGCAGCATAAAGCAGGTTTAACAAAATGGTACAATTTGGCACAACTGATACACATTCCCACCAATCTCCTCATAGGCACATGCGAAACCGGAGGACCCCTCCACCATCAAGACAACCTCCTCACTCTCTGAACACAACTGCACTTGCACATACAGCGGGTCAAGGGATCATCCAAATGGTCAAGCAGATGCACAGAATTGGTTGCACAGGATTTCGCAGGCAATAGACCTTATGCAAAATTGCTGCCATCTATCGGAGAAAAGAAGAACCAGTGGAAATCCGCCATGTTGGAGGATGACAGAAGCTCGGTCCGCCTCTGCTGTGTGGATTTAGGAGTGCCTGCGTTAGCTTCCTTACTGCTGTGCTGGCTCGAAAATCTTATTTACTGTCACTTGAGCCTGTAAACATGACTGAATGGTCAGTCGACGTGTTTCTGCTGCCCAAGTTTCTAAGTGACTTCGCAGACACTTACTACGCGTCCAAACCACTTTCCGAACACCACCGAGTACGGAGCTACAAGTTTTTCACGGAGTCCTACGTCAGTTTGCCGACGCTGAACACCAAGAAATGTACGAAGCAAGTGTAATTTTCGTTTACGGCTAAAAATGTGCGCATTTCGGTCTAGTTTGAGTCAGTTTTTATTTTGTTCCATACTATTTGCGGACGGGCGTGCTGCTTGAATTGCTGTTGTTGTGGTTGCGTTTTCTGTGTGTTGTGTCGGAGCTGAAAGCAAACGACAGTAAACTTCACGCTCATGTTGGTAGTGTGCGACGCTTTTCATTTTCCTTGAAAAGTTCATACAGCATTTGTTTGTTTGCCCTAGTGCTCTAGAGCCCCTAGTTTGCCCTAGTGCCCTAGATCAAGAGAGAAAACATTTTATTATTATTACCGGGCACATAGACATAGACCGGGCACAAGCACTTGTGTAGTGGGGTCGCCGCACGACCCCACTACACAAGTGCTTACCATTCTTGGACTATCGCCGTTAAAAACACGCAGCTCGTGAATGCAGCAGTGCCACTGGTTTTACCACAACGAGCAAGCAGTTGTGCACTGATATTTTTAGAGGATTCTACACGCTTTATGCATTCCCGCTACTAGTTGCAACTATGGTACCGCTTTAGCGGCTGCCCTCCTTCCTTTTTTTTTCTTTACACAACACACGGTTTCGTGGAAACCGGCCGGTTCAGTGAAATCGCTACACGCATACAAGCCGTCGCTCCACAAAATAGGCACCTTTCCCTGGTCTAACAGAAACGATTGACTGACTTGCAGAGCGCAAACGTTCTGTGCCACGGGCACTTGACCCTTGCTAGTGTTTCCGTCGAAACAAATATTCGCACTAAAAACTAGCTCGTGTAACCGCTGCAGCGGATAACACTAGGAGCGACGGTTCTCACAAAGCGCAACCCGTACCACTGAACAGCTGATCACGATTACTCTCTTGCGAGGCCGATAATCGCAGCACTTCACGGGCAATCGCAGGAGAAAAACAGCTTTTATGTGATATTTTATTCGTGCCTACAAAGGTTATTTCTAATTTCATTTGCTACATGGCGATAACGAAATGTGTTGCGCGATGTCTCGACATGTAGCGACGGTTCTGCGACATTTGTGCCACGGATGTCGGGGATCGCAGTCCAAAAATAGAAATGCGCTCAAATCAAGCGCTCTTGCCTTTTTTCCCTGTTCTTCTTTGTGACTCTTCTGCGTACAGCAAAGCAATAAGCAATGTGTGGGCATATCGAGGGTGGTGAAACTCGAGCGCGCGCGACGAGCGTGTACCAGTACGTGCTGTGAATCCGGCGGCTATCCTCCAACATGGCGGATCGCGCGCGGCGACCGCTAGATGGCAGTGCATTTCGCATAAGGTCTATAGAAAATTATGAGTCATATTTCATATTCCACTGAGCTACTCAGGTACTCAAGGCAGCAGGTGAACAAGACTTGTGTGCAAATCTTTCTGAAATGATTAGTTCAGTTCACACTCACCTAACTCCATTCAAATCAAACCTGCTCGCCAAAAACTGTGAATGACTACTCGAAAACGTTTGCCAAGGGGTACTGTTAAATACGTCATCATTTTTGCATGCTTTGAGACATAGACAGCAAAGCAGAGACATCCTCAGCGTGTTCCAACAGTAGGTGTCACCTCTGTCTCTGATGAAGCATTGGTGATGAAGAATTGGTGATGAAGAAAGGTGGAGAGAGCTTTGGACATTGGCACCAGATTGAAGATCCTTTGAAGCTGCACTGATAGCTGCACGGATAGCTCAGCGGCAAACAAAAGCAATGAATTTTTGTGGCTTAACAAAAATAAATGCTTGCATGTGAGCCTTCTTTCATGAAATACTTGTTACCCTTCGTTATCAAGTAAGCTTGCAATATATATTCAGGCTGTTTTCGATAAGGAGTACTGCCAATTAGTTTACAGGCTTTTTTTCACTGTTCCACCAAGCATGCCTTAACAGGGTTTTACTGTGGCTACAAGGCAAAGCAAATGAACCAGGGGCTGTATTCTTTTAACAATTCTTTTCCCGATCCTCTCTTTTGCTCTTCTGGCAATGGCGGTTGTAACTTGCGGCACCATTAACGACAGCTAAACAACCATTACCAGTCACTGGCTCTGGTATCGAGGGCAGAGCTGACCAATGGCAAGGAAGTGAAAGAACGAATCAAGAAAAAAATAGTTATAAAATACAGTCCCAAATTACGATGATAAAGGAGTGGAATGCACCCACCTGCTGCAATTGGTGCTGTCACAAATGAAAAGCAGATCGCCACTTCCACAGAGTACACAATATGCCTGAAAGGAAAAGCCAGCCATTTATGAACACAGCAAAGGACACTGCTACGGAGGGGCAGGCTGGTATAACATTTCATATATGACACACATGTATACAGTCGAGCCCGCTTAGAATGGCCACAGTTACAATGAATGCATGCTTGTTATGAACAAGGGCAGTGCTAGCATCAAAGCATGGATTAGGGTGACTGCACGACTCTGTTACAGCAAACAAGGAGGCGCCAAAACACATTCTTCCAGTCAAAAACCCATGACACCCGCAAGCGCAGAGACCGAAGAGCATTTCCCAGCCTCTACAACACCCTAGATATAAGTTGGTCACTTAAAAAAAAAAGCAATAAAAACACAGCATTGGAACAGTAGAAAACAGCTGGCCCAGTGCGTGCTGATGAGCTACATGGTACACAAGGTTCACCACTGTGTGCATGTGTGTGCAGACTGTGAAAAGCGTCCAAAGAGGAGGAAATGTGGAAGGCCATTCACTTCTATAGAGTTATCACAGAATTCTTGTTGGCCTCGATGTCACAAGTTTGAATCGTGGCTGGCAGGTCAAAAATGTTCCATTTTTAAGTTCCATTTTCTCTGTAACAAATGAGTCTGCTACTATCAAATAAACATCAACATTGTGTAGTATCAGAGGGGCTAAGGCTGCTTTGCCTGATAGCATGAGGCAGAGGACTGCAATTCCACCTAGTATGAGGGTGGACTGTATACAAAGTTCAATAACAGCAAAAGGAAACCTGTCAGCTTCCCAATGCCAGAAAGCAATCCACAATTCACTTTCCGAAAATGAGAAAAATTGGAACTCAGTGAAGGAACACAGCCTGTCAAACTACCATTTTGACAATCACCAAAGACAAGGTCAAGATTCCAAGTACAAGTGCAAATTGCAACTCAACGACAAGAGAACACATTCAGAAAGTGACATACTAGGATGTTAAACGTGTTCTGTTTAAGTGGTTCTTCGAAGCAAACTCTTGCAGCATCCCCATCACTGGACTGCTGATTCTTTCCAATGCAAGAGGTTTTGCTTTCTTCTTGGACTTTCTGAATTTCAGCCCAAAAAAGAGTGGCTCCCTTGTTATACTTCTTTTTACGGAATGTGTGGAGACGCGCTTTACTCGTCCTCTGTGGTTCGCTTCCCCGCAATGCATGCTCTATAGCCGTGTTGTTACTTTAACTAACAAGGAAGGGGGCCGGCATCGCAGCGACACGAGTGCCATGAATGGCGTGTTTGCTGCACGTGCACTAGGGGAGGAAACTGCCCTCTTCGACTGGGGATTTGGCCGCATGCGAACGTGTTGCCGCGAGCTCCGCTCTTCGCCATCGGGCGCGAGGCCTCGTGGTAGGAACATGCTCCCGCCAGCTCGTCCCGTCCGGCCTTGGAGTTTCCCCTTGCCCTAGTGTCAGCGAATGTTCGCTCGCAACCGTGCTGATGAGTCGGATGTCCTCGGTTCCTCAGCGTATTTTGTTGCTAGGTGGCGTTGTTATTGTTTTAGCAATAAATGCCTGTTTGTGTCAGCCAGTGTGTCGTTCCTTTGTTCCCTCGGAGCAAGGCCCGCCATGGTCAGCGTGTGCTCGGCAGGGTATACGATCACGTGGTGGGGTCCGGCAGTTTTGAACTGTGTAAGCCACGATTAAACGGGGGAAATGTATTTGTTCCCCCTATTAAAACCCCACAAATGGTATCTAAACTGTCACCGGTGAGGCTGCATCAGTTAATAGCGAGAACATTGGTGCGTGGCTTTCCAACAACACTTTAACAATTGTAAGCTATGCTCAACACAACATCTACAATACTGACATTATTGCACTGATTTAACAGATAATACCATCAAAAATGCATGCCTTGAAAGACATGACCCTGTGCAGGCAAAAAGCACAGCAAGCTGCATGTTACATGTTACAGGGCTTCTGTGCACTAACATAGATGGCAGCAACTAGCAGCCCTTTGTTACTGGTAAGTATTCACAAAGGGAACTGCACTGCACGTGGTCTCCTTTGAAAGTACCCAGAAATCAAGATTTATAATCAAGAATTCAGCTTAGTGGAGGCACTGCTCCCAGCCAGTCATTGTGAATTTCAAGTGGAAGTAATTGCCACTTAACAATAGTTGTTTCTGGGTGAATTTGATCAGATCTGGAGAAAATATGCTAGTGCAAATACTTCAGATCAACACAAACTTGTCTAGTCAATTTCCTTTCTCCTTTATGCCTGTCTAAAGCGTTCGTATTAACAATTTGGTTGAGTGGCTGGCAAAACATGCTTCAGGGGGTTTCATTGACAGTGCACCCAGCAGAGGGTGCCCTGAAGGTGGAGGCTTCACAAAGACAGACACCAGTTTTTGTTTGCCACACGCACAAGAGGACTATACTACTGATGCAGTAAAAACATGCATGTCACAGAAAACAACCACCTACACTTGTACCATCTGGAGAGCAGGCAAACAGGGTATCAAGTAGCTTTTCCCGGCATTCAGCACAGACGCCTCCTTCCACCAGAGGGTGCTGCTGGCTCTCTTCCCCACTGGGCAGCACCACGTCACATGACACGCACACGTCTGCACATGCACAAGCACATCACGTGATGCTTCTTTCCCCAGAGCTGGCTGTAGGGCAGTAGGGAGAAAATGCCCAGCAGAGGAAGCAGCACATGCAGCCAGTATGCTTGGCTCACCTTCAAGTCGACGCTGCCGCTTCCTCACAGATTCCAGGGCACCTGCCAGAGCAAGATACTATCACCAAGAGCACACCCACTTCTCTTGAACACTCTTTACGTGAACAGAAAACATTAACCCTGCTGATTCTTGACATCTTTACCGGCAGGCTCAGCAGCAAATGCGCTGTTGTACTGTCATTAGTTGCAAAACATACATAAACATTTGCTGCATATTAGAAATGAACGCGGATGCCCTTGAAGTGCAACACAAACTGACTACAACAACTCCAACCAGGAGACCACCACCCCAAATGCTATGCACAACCTGCTGCAAGATCTCACTGCGGAGCTTCTCTGAAGAGCGCTCCCTGCTACTACTTAATGTACCACCCCAGAATTAGCTAGGCCAACTCTAGGACTTGCACTGTCAAAACTGCACTCTCACAGTGCTTCGCAAAATAGTGGAGTGGACACTGATGGAAAATGCACACCACAGACAAAATACTAGGAGTATGTAGCTACTAAATACTACCAGCTTTAAAAGCAAATATCAAATCAAGAAAGAATTGTCAAATATTGAACTGCACAACAAATAGCAAAAACTGTGAAACAAACTTCAATGTTTACGAATTACTCATAAAAGCAAGGAGCTGCTGCACACATGCAGCAGTAAGCTTTACTGGCTGGGATGTAAAGATACTTCATCTCACACTTGGCACTTGCACTTCTGCAATGGCCAGGTGAGTGGGTTGCATTTTAGACAGCTCAGTCCCATGCCCCTCTGAGCAACGGGCATACCTTGCTCCCAACCTGCGAGCAGCAAGACATGTTTTTGCGCCACCAACCTGATGGGTACAAACACTGCTGCCGGCATCAGTGCAGCGTCTGATGCAGCATTTTAAAATCAATGCTCAGACCAACTACAGGACGGGGATAACAAGCACCGGAGGAGCCTCCTCCAATGTACTGTGTGATGCAGTTCTATTGCCACTCACACACTTCAACCACTTTCAGTGACTAAAACACTTATGCTGGGGCCACTTGTACTGAACACTAATTACACACCTCTTGACACCACACCCAAGTATAAAGTGAAGTCAGAAAAGAACCGTTCGAGAAAAACAAATTTCTACTGATAGGTGACTTATCCTTACCGAGCAATTGCTGGGAATGCTGTCAATCATTTCCACAACACAGTAAATTTTTGAGCACTATACTCAACATAATGCTAACATGCGACCTAGTATAAAACCAACACGTGTAATGACCTTGTAAATCTGCACTGGATTTGCTTTTTTGCCTAGAGGCCTGAATGGACATACCACTGCAGTTGTAGAAGGGATTTCTGACCACCTCGTCAGTGCTTGCCTCCAAACAGACAAGCCTCAGAGTGCTCTTTCAAAGACTTCTCCCATGCAAAGGATAGATTCATTATTGAACATTTGGCAAAATGCCTTAATAACAGGCATGTCCGAGTAGTGAATTTTCAGTTGAAAGCAATGCGAATATTTTCGAACAGAAGTAAATAGGTTGAGACTCAAAACGTAATAGCAAAAAAAAAAAAAAGAAGAAGCAATTCATTAGAGCTCAATAGCTTATGTCGAAGGAGGTGCTTTTCAGCATTCACTAAAGCAAATAAGATGAAAAAAATAATATTAAACGCTTCAAACTTGCGCTAGCAACTGTTCAAGCAGCAGCAAGCCAAAATGCACTAAGCATCACAGCCTCAAGACCGTACCATGTGATCCTTTACGTATAATGAAAACTGCTCTTTATTAAAAAATTACCTTCCAATATCCCTAACATCATGTAGTAAACTAAATGAATGAAATATTGGACGCCGAGGTGGCTCAGTGACTGTGGTGCTCATCTGTTGACCCGAGAGAGGTAGGTTCTGTCCCAGCCATGGAGGTCGCTTTTTGACCACCATGCTACATGCAAAATGCTACATGCCTGTATACTACGCAATGTAAGTGCATGTTAAAAGAACCCCAGGTGGCCAAAATTTCCACAGCGCTCCACAACAGCGTAATCTCATAGCCTGAACTGCTTTGGCACGTTAAACCCCATAAACCAAACCAAACATAATATTCATATTCAGATTAAAAGATTTCTGGGAGAATAGTAGGTCCTCTCTATTTTCCAACATAGTTTAGGAAAATCTAATCAACAGTTACAAAATTATTAACAAAAAAAATTCATTCACTTCATGCCTTAATAAGTACTAGGCTAGAGCGAATAGTGGTTTGCTCGTTTGAAGCAAATACAGTACAAATCCACTGAGACCTTTTTCACCGGACTATGGGGGAAAAAAAGGTAACAGCCGGGAAACTTAGTAGCCGAACACAGAGCGCAAAAAATGTACACTGCTGTCTGCCATTCTACTTTTTCTTGTAAGCGGAACATGCTTGTAAAGAATTTGCAAGGCTTCGCAGCTCCTGTGATCATTCTGCACACATAGAACATCCAGGATGCCCTGTGGTGCCTATCTGTCTGCCTAAGCAGCTGCCAGTGGCAGGGAGGCAGTGGTGAGGAGGTGGGATGGGCGAAGCTGTTGCACTTCTAAGCACTGCTTCTACAGCAGCCACTTTAATCGTACGCAATCCTCTTCTACTGAAGTCTAGAAATTGCGCCTTTCAAACTGCGGGCAACAAGAAAAAGTGCATGACAGACACAAAAAATCCTCGGAACAAAAGCCTCCCACCAACACTGTTGAGCGGTATGAACATTGAGTAATGAGGCTCGACACTGACGAGACCATATTCTTTCTTTCTTCTCATCAAAAAACTGCACTTTTAAGCATCAAATGCTCTTAGCTCCCATTGTCGGCCACCGGTGACCTTGGTGCCAGAATGTAGCACAACATGGTGCCAAACCTAAACACTGGCGAAACTTTCAGTTCACCCACTCCTGGTGCCTACGTCCCACGCTGCCGCCACAGCAGCGCATGCATCAACAACAGCATCTTTATGGCCCTGCAGTGAAAAGAAATTCCAGCGCGTGGCGTGAAGGAGCTGAAGTTCTGCCCTGCAGCCCAAGAGGAGCACATGCAATCCTGGTGGCACCTGACAAGCGAGGCGACAGCGTCGTGTGACTTGACGTCATTATGTAATGTGTGGGCCGGCAACAAAGGTCCCATAGCGCCATCCATCAGCACGGCTGGTAACCAGCTCTGGTCACTTGGTTCACCTTACACAAAAAGCGGTAAGGAAAGTCGAGCACACTGTTGTTCACAAAGGAAAGCTTAGGAAAGAAAAGCGATTGAAGTTGGATGCTCCCCAGGAATCCAGTGCGGCTATCAGTGTCTATGAGTCCTAGAAAACACTGCACCTTCCCTGCAACACATTTCATGCTTACAGCAACTTTTGAAACTGACACAGTCTGTGAGTTTTTTTACCCATAGGATAGGTTCACCACCTACGAAAAAGACTAGATATAGTGCTTAGGTGCAATGCTCAGCAATACTTCCATCATGAAATTCGCACACGCAGGCATTTGCTCTTCCACATCCCATAAACTGTGCAGAGTAGAAGTCATTGCTTACTATTCATAATTCAACCATGACCTCAATACACATGTGCTGTTTGCGACCTGTTGGAAAATTATTGCCCTGTGCGGCCTATTTCCATAACTTAAATCGGATTGAAAGTCCCAGCTCCTACCTTTTTTTTTTTGAACTCACTACAGATGGTCGGAGGAGTCAACCAACCTTTCAGTCAGTTCTGTGGTGGCTTGCCGCTCTGCCATCAGTGGAGTGATATGTAGCGATCGGCTAAAGCAAAGAGTCCATGAGCATTTTTATTTCTGCGGGCCTAATTTGCGGCTATGTAGCCTCTGACTGGATCTATTTATTTATGGAAACCTAAAAAACAAAATAAAAGCGAAAGCGAAGCCGCCACGCAACTGTCTGAAAGGCACTCCATGCATTAGTTGATTCCTTCTATCATCTGCGGTGAGTTCAAAAAGGAGGTAGCCGGGAAGTTTAATCCATTTAAATTATGAAAATCAGCTGCATAGGACAATAGCTAGAAGTTTCTAACAATGCTCGGAATGGGTAGAACGAGTTCTCGTGGTAGAAACACGAGTTCAGATTCGTCTTCAGTGCACCTTTAAAGTAATCACAATTGAAGGGGTACACAGGAAAGCTGCAAGGTTTGCTCATCCAAAACTCTCGATCTGAGATTTTATGCCCAGCTCACCTGTCTCATGCATTGCCTCTTCTTGTGGTGCAACCAGAGGCACAGCAGGTGCCTGCATGCGCCCAAGGTTGGCTCGGACAGCCTCAGGTACTGCAAGAGACACCATGGGTCGAGTGAGCCTCTGCAACGACCTACAATCTAGAATCTAGCACACCTGAATTAGAGTTTTGTTTATTTACAGAATTAAGTGCATACTTTCCCTGCTAAAAGTTCCTTGTGCAGCTTCAGTTTGAACAGTGGCACATAAGCGGTACATGAAAATGTATCACCAATCAGTTACCAACAAACTCAAGAATCAAAGGGAAAATATGTACAGGTGTGGACGTAAGTAAACATAGCATGCTGTTCTGTTCTACATGCAGTCACAACTGTCCTAGCAGAAACCGAGTCACACTGTTTCCATGAGCAACTGTACCAGCAACCACTACCATACCTCCCATTCAATGTTTAATTTCCATTAGACAAGTAATAAATAAAGTTTGAAGGCCATAGCGTACTCTATTTACTTCTATCTGCACCGGTACATGGACCTCTAGTAACAGGGATTACGAATACCAATAAGCAGAATCACACCCAAACAAAACTGAACCACAATTAAGAGAACAGCCAAACTTCAAGCGAACAACCATGCTTTGTTACAGCACACTGTTTTAGACATGTTCAGAAGATGAGGCTGGTTCCCCTCTGGTGGGGTGCCTGCAGTACACCCTCCACTGTGGCTCTGCTGTGTGCCAGGCAAATAGCGGCTCAGCTGTACCAAATACACCAGCCCCTCACCACATACACCTGCTAAAAGAACCTCGAGAGTTCATTTCTCTGAGCAAGCTGCTTTTAAAATAAGCACATAAGCACACAAAAGGATTGTACATGCTCCACATAAAAAAAAAAGAATCAGAGAAATTCAAGGGCTTTCAAGGCCCTTTTACAGGATTTACAAGGAACCACTGCATCTTCAACATCCACTAAATTCCGCTGGCATCAGTAACCAATATGTTCACGCAGCACGTGCTGTTAATGTCAGATGCCTGTGATGAAGTATTGACTAGTCGATCATTCGTGCTGGCAGTTAAACAAGTGTTCGCATACCAAACCCGCCACTGCTCATTTCATACAACAGCTGTGTTTTGCACTTTTCATGTGGCTTTTCAGTGCAGACTGACCTGTGACAGCCAGATTGAAGCATTTACCCCATAGCACGCATTTCCCTCTATACAGGTTCATAGCATCCAGAACCCCCTAGTGTATGTATTCACCATTACTGAGCCATGAGCTTTGAAATTTGCACTTTCTGGGAATTCTTATGCACTGCAGAATTGCTGGATCCACATCCGGAAAACTACCCAAATTCTCCACAGTGCAGTCTTTGGGTTTTGCGCATATGCAACGCAAAACCACAACAAGCCAGCAGCTGAAATCAAGGTGTCCGGAATTACAGAACGGCCGGAAACAGCAATGGCCTCAACGTGGCCAGCCATCTCAAGTGCATCTGCCAAGCTTGCGAAGCTTTCATGGTGAAATTTTAGACATGAAGTACAAACATATGCATCGAGAAAAAAAATTGGCAGTAGCTTAGCCCTGGTTAAGCCTGGATATACAAGCGAAAAGCTGCAGTTACACTTTGTTTGACGTCATAGCTGTCGCAATTCGCACACAATGCACTGGGAGCACCACGATAGCGGTGTAGATTTTGAGCCAACTCCCTCGCTACCACTTCTGGGTCTTTTTCCTCCCATGGCGAATGTCTGCGCCTCTTCTACGGCCGCCGCCGCACACGTGTGCGTTCTCGCAATGCCTTGCGAAAGAACCTTCTCTTGGGACGGCGTTGGAGACCGTGCAGCAGCGGCAAGGGGTAAACCGGTGACGAGGAGGAGAAGGGAGGGGTTGGCGAGGAGGAAAAAGGGCGCGCTGCGGCGGCGCCCAGGGGTGGCCCACGCGAAGCGCGGTGTTGACGAGCCTAGTGAAGCTATTCGCTTCAAAAAACAATTTTCTTTTTATTCACGCATCTGAAGAGCTTCTTACTGCAAATCACGATTTTCATATATTTATGATTTTTCAGGGACTTTCAAGGGTCTTGAAAATCAGATATTTCAATTTGAAGATTTTCAAGAATTTCAAAGCCTTGTGCACACTTTGGATGCGGTAAGAAAGACAAAAAGCCATATGCCCGACAACTGAAAAAGACTAAAAGATACTACTAAAATCACACCGGAAAGCCCATAACGGCCACATGGTGTTTCCATCTTGGGGAAGGTAGCCGACTGTCAAAACCATTCCTGAGCAAGCTCATTTGTCACTGTGCTATGGTGGCTTCAACTGTGCACAACACTAGGGCTGGACCGAGATCACACAGGCCCAAGAAATCTTGGAAGCTTGTCTCATCAAGAACAGAGGCAATATACCCGCGACAGCGTGAGGTGTATATGTCAACAATAAAAATACAGTGAAATATTGGTATTAAAAACTTCACACTAACCAACTAACAAACTTTTTCCAGATCCCGTTACAAGTTACTATATTTATGACAGGGAAGATAATCTTGGACTAAATTATCACTGAAGTCACAATTAGAAAAGCTTCATAGAATCTGCATTTCTGCATTTCAATCACAAAGGTGACCAGTTCTCATGCAAAACAAGCCTTTGACCTCTTATACAATAAATTACGCAAGATTCTTGTGATAAACTTTTTGAGGGATGTACAGACAACTTCTTTAAATGGATGCCACTGGTTTCTCCTGATAAAAACAAGTAATAGAAGGGTAAACTTATCATCCTCTCTTCCACAAAACTATGGTTACAGGGTATCAAAGGTTAACCAGTCGCCTATGAAAAGTGAAAAAAAAGCAAGAAGAGAGGAGGAGACAGGACAGTTGTAAGAAAGAGGTAGGAAAGTGAAAGATAGAGGGGAGGATAGGAAAAGGCGACTGCTGATTTCCCGCGGTCGGGTCAGGGCGGAGGTGCCACCTACGGGAAGCTGGGGCCACAGTGGTGTCAAAAGAGTTACTACTGGGGCTAGTTGGAAATACATTCTTGAAGATATTGGTGAGCGCTATCAAAAAAATGGGACGCACACACAGGACGAAGTGCTTTGTGTTGCCTCGGCCGAGGGGCCTTAAAGGGGTGGAGACACCAAATTTGTGGTTCGCGCGTTCTTAGTTTCAAACGTTTCTTATGGCTCCAGGAAGCATGATACACACTCAGAGATTCATATATTCACAGTGAATAATTTATTATAGCATTTTTAGGTGAACGATTTTCGGTTTCGGTTTCGGAACGCCGAGTTGTACAGTGACGTCACAGAGGGGGAAGATCAACTGCTTCGCTTGGTTACGTGGGCCCACAAAAGTTGTGACGCACCTACTGCTGCATCGTCTGCTTTCCCACACACGTGCTGACCAGCGCATGAAAACAAACAACTGCACGTCTAGTCCCAGCAGCTCGGATTCTGACAGATCTGATTCCAATGAGTGAGGACATCGACTTTTTTTTTGTTCGCACGCTAATATCGCCTTTGCGGGTTCGCGTGAGGATGCGAAACACTGCAAAATGCCAGTAAGCATGGCTGCGCCGCTCTACCCAAGTTGCGCCCACAACCACCCACAACCGGTGTCACACTTCGCTGCCGTGCAGCAGTACCTGAGCGCTGCTTGGGATGGTGTACGAATATCACAAGAAAAGACAAGATCGCCTTGTTATCAGAACTGCCAGCTATACTTGAGCAGCGACAAAGCATGTCTGCTTATGTTGGGAGCTTTCGGCAACGGCACCGCTCGCGGGCGCTCCGGGCGACGAGCTCTGCTGCTGCCTGGCTGCCGTGGTCGTCGCTAGGCCTATAGCCTGTTTAGCAAGCGGTCGGCGCTTCGGAAGTCGCCTGCGCTATAATAAAAGGCCTACTTTTCACAAATAGCTGTAGTGTTAACAGAATCATCTCACAATAAAATAATAGTATGGTCAATCTCCTCGACGCCTTCGGCAGCGGAGCTAGCGGGCGCCAGGCGAGCCGGACCCCAACGTCGCGCCAGCGGCAGCTGCTAGGCGCGGTTGTGAGAAATTTGCTCATATCACAGTTGTTACCTCTACTAGCAGCTCAGTATTGGTCAGCGATCCTCAAAAATGACACTTTTTTCACATTTCTTGTCATATGGTTTATTATTTACGTCAAGAACACTCTTTAGCTCGCTTTTATGACGTCGGCAGACGGTATCTAGGCTGACCTACCGGCCGGCAGACTCGGCGTACTTCACGTCCGCACAAGAAAATACAAAACAGCCATGCTACCCGAAAGGATGCTTTCTAGATTCGAGATACGACAGCATGACTGTGCTAAAAGTGGATCTTTCGGCAGCGACACTGTCTGCGGCAACGCCGGCCGACGACCTGCGCGCTGGTCCCAGACTGCCCTAGTCGTCGCTAGGCCTAGCTGCTTTCGCATAACGACTCCGCAGCTGAGGGCGCTTCGGGACTGGCCAGCGCTCAGAAACGTGCTCCGCTCGGCACCCCTTTACTGTGAACTCGTCTCATAATAAAAGATATTGATGCGGTTCGATTTCCACGACGTCTTGAGTAACAGAGCTAGCAGACGGCAGGCGAACCACATCAGGTAGCAGCAACACAAAACAGGCTGATGAAATTTGCTTGCACCGCAGTCATCACTTCTACCAGGAACTCGGTATTTGACAACGATCGTCAGAAACGATGCATATTTGATATTCATATATCCCAGGGTTTGCTATGAACGTGAACAAACAATACTATCGCGTTCTTCAGATGCCGGCGTTCGGCACGAAGACTGGCGCAGACCGCCCGGCTCCAAGGAGTGCGTCCTATGTCATCATGACGCTGCCGCTCTCCGCGCTCGCATTTGGCTGCCGCTTCCCGTCGTTGTTGCCGCGAGCGGCTAGCCGTTGACATCTAGCAGGCCGGACGCAGGCAACGAGCTGCAATCGGACGTTGCGACGCTGTTCGCAACGGCGCGCCACAAACCGAGCGAGTGGCGGTTAGCAGCAAACGCGGCTCGCTGGTGCGTCGACTGCGCTCACACGGCTGTGCCCCGCTCATCGTACGTCACTGTATTTTGGTATGACGTCACTAAAACTTTAATTTTTCTACACCCCTTGTGACGTCATGGTTGATGGCGCTAGCGATGGGTCTAGATCATGAGAGTGAGCATTTAGGTAATCTTTGGAACCGAATTAAAATATTTTTTAAACGTTTGTTGCGTCCAACACCTGGCTGTGAGTGCCCTTGCATACATAGGAATCCCATAGCAGGCTTTTTATAGCTTCAAAATTTGGTGTCTCCACCCCTTTAAAGGTTCAAACGCTCGGCATCGGCTCAACCATCAGTATCCCCTTTTCCCCGGACAGGGCGAAGCCACACACGGCTAAACATGGGTGCTTGGGTCCGTGGTGGCCCTGCTCACCATCATCCCACTGTGGGGATGTCCATGCGGATGCTGAGGAACCCATGGTGTCGCAACTCACCAACATCTGCATGTAGCAGACGCCCCTGCGGGGAACTGGTGTCATAATCGTATGACTACAGTAACACTACTTTGACAGGCGTCAATATTGTGACTCTTTCCATACAAGCGTGTGAGCATGCTGCCACCAGAGCTACAGCACTTGAAGCACTAGCTGGCTTGAGCAGGTGGGGTAACAAGCATGTCAAGACATCGGCAGAACTTCATTTGTTGCCAGGTTCTGCCTTTAAAGAGAACTCTGACTAATAAATTCAAATTCCTATCATTCTATTATTCCTGCTGATGTCCACAAACACAATGCGATCAAAAGAAGAAAATGTTACTGATAACAAACAATTTTGCAAAAAATGCTAAAAGCCATGAATTTTAGTAGAAACACAGAAATATAGGGGCCGTAAGTATCCCACAGAAATCGCTAGAAGCACATTTCATCGAAAAGGAAGGCAGCATAGGGGCAAGTGATGTGCTTACTGTTTCCTATACAGCAAGTAAGCTTGCTTCATGCAATATTGTGACCTCGTACCTGGTCTATCTCTATAAATAAACTGCCTTGTATGTTGAACGCTTTGTGGCTCACAGGCTGAAGAATGTAATGCACGTGTGTGCATGTACAGCGCTGTGTAGATGAAATCAATTTAGCTAAACTGTACAACCTCCGATCTGTTTTTCCACATCGTACTGTTTCCTGCATTCAACACGTTCCGTGGCACCCCACCAGTAATCACAAGCCCCAGAGGCACTGTTTTTGGTGAGGGAAGCACTGCAAGTAAAACTGCCTGCTTGGTTCTGTGTCTCTGAGGTAATCTCAACCACATGAGGAGATCACGTGCAAAGTAAACACACAGTGCCAGCACATGCAATTGAGCATCACCTGGTCCTGCTGTATGTGCCGCCAGAGCCGTGTTGGGGAATGTGGCCAGGGCCCAGACCAATGGATCGGCGCCTGGAGGCGTACCTGACCTTGCCGCTATCTCCTGCAGAAAAGGCAGCAAGGTAGCCACACACTGTTACCACTTGAAGCGCTACAAAGGAACAGGCCAACTGAACGACCAGCCAGCTAATCCAGCTTTCAAAGTGACCTGTTATCCAAGCAGCTATCACAAATATCCATCATTAGTGTCTCTGCTAGGATGCTGAAACATGTCATGCACCTTTCACCATATACACTGAAAGCACGTCAATTCAAACTTCATTAATTTGAACTTCTAGATGATTTGAACAGTGCAACATGGTCCGCCCACACTCCATAAGAGTCTATGTAAAACATAGCTCGTTAACTGTAATGCCTGCCACTAAAGCACCTACAAGACTGCACCACCTCTTTGGAGGAGATGTGGAGAGGGTAAAATGGCCGGATGATGGAGGGGTCTCTTTCTCCATGTTAGCAGCAGCATGGCAGTGGCAACTAGCTGCATGACCTCCGAGATATGTACCTGACTGCTGACTGTAGCTACCGATTTTGAAGACCTCAGTAGCTTGCTATGTTAGCTTTTGCTGCTGAGCAATGGATGACATGACCAGTGCCAAGATACAGTGAATCAGGTACATCGCACTGTCTCCGGCACTCCGAAACCACAGTCGTGCACAAAACCACGTGTGCTAAACCAGTGAATTGAAGTGTTCGCTGATGTTTGCCGAGTGTTTTTTTCTCAATTTTCCAGTGCCTTCTACGTCACATTCTGCAAAATTGGTAGCAGGTGTCACTCCAAGTTACACTTACGCAGAGTGCAACGGTGCAGTAATTTAGAAATGCCGTCCATCTGCGGTATTTACCTTGCCGAAACGCGTCAAAATTCTGCTGCGGTGGCTCAGTGATTATGGCGCTCAGCTGCTGACCCAAAGGATGCGGGTTCGATCCCGGCCGTGGCGATCGAATTTCAATAGAAGCGAAATTCTAGAAGCCCGCGCACTGTGCAATGTAAGTGCATGTTAAAGATTGTGGGAATCCTGGCTTTCCGCCGTCGCCTTTGCGCGGCTGTGCCGGCCTCCCACGTTGTTTCTCCTCTTTCCCTTGCTCCCGCCTCAGGCGGTGGAGAGGCGGCTGGGTGACTAATCACTGTCATTTAGCCACCGCTCCGCCCTGGCTCCCCAAGGGCCTTTGCCATTGGCGCCTTTTGGCGGGAATTCGAGACCCGCTTTGGGCGGCCGCGTGCCGCGCGACCGTCCGAGCGGGGCCCAGAGAGAGATCCCTCCGAGACAGCGTAAGGTGCGTACGCTACTGTTTGTCCGTGCCGGCCTTTGCCGTTCGGACCAGTGTAGATACTCGAGCTCGCCTGCACGTGTCCTCTGACCTGCAGCGGCTCGGGCCTGTCCAGCGGGGTCCAGCGACCTCCGACAGGCGTACCTTGCGTTGATTGCCCACTCTCTCTCGCAACCGGCCCAACGGTCGACACGAGAGAGACATCACCGCACTGCCGCGGGGACATTCTCCTGCAGCGGCGTGCTAGCGGCGCGCATTACTCGAGTCGCTTCGTGCGCACAGCGGAGCCTTGCTCCTCGCGCGCCCCAGGGACGGGGTGACGATTGAGTGTGTGTGTACTGCTGAAGGACGACGTGAATAAACGTCTCCTTGTGAACTTGGAGGCCTATTTCTTTGAGGCGAATCGCTCTCCTCCCAGTGGAGGTTGAGTGCACCGCATCAGTGTCCCAGTGTGTGTGTGGTGACGGCTGATCGGGGCCCTTGGCTCGCGCGAAGCTCGAACCCGCGGTGGGTGGTGGCCTGTGTCCACGTAGAAACCCACAACTGGCGCCCAACGTGCTAAGACATTGGCGCTTACGCTTTTGATGGCACATTAGCCGAGCAGGTCGCCTTGACGATCACGCTTGCGCACCATGTCTACCACACCCAGCGGGGCACTCGGCAGCTACATGTCGGCTCCTTACGGAGTTGTAGCGTCGTTTGATCCGCTGGCTGCTGTTCCTTCGAATAGCTAGACACCGTGGTTGGCCGCGGCCCCCATTGGGGTTTACGGCGGCACAACCCAAAATGTCGACCACACGGCTCCCATTGGAGCTGTATCGGGATGCACTGGTCACATGCCTCAGCTGTGCAAGCTTTCCGCCCAGTGTGAAAGCAGTTCGTGTCACGCTGCCGCAACTGGCAGTTTCGAACAGCAGCAGCCGTGCCCCACGAGTAGTCAATTCTGCTCTGGGAACGGCGAGGCGCTGGCCCGGTTCCCTGTGGAAACCGCGCCGCTCATCGAACTAGGAGCCTTGCCTCCCTCATTTGTGCAGCCCGCCCAAGCCTCCACTGAGGCAGGGGCGCAGTCGCTGAGGCCGGGGCTCCATTGAGCCAGATGCGGAGAAACTTCGAGCCATACTCGAATTTCCCGCACCAAAGGACGTACGCGGCCTGCGCCGTTGTCTGG